>NW_006204667.1:440300-499223 GCF_000334495.1 Tupaia belangeri chinensis | reverse complement strand
AAGTGAGAAAGCAAGCCACCAGGTCCAGGACTCGAACTGTGGTCGGCCATGTGGGAATCCAGCACCCCGAACCACCATGTCACCTGCTGGCCCCTTGCCCTTTGTTTTTCTTCTTTTTTTTTTTTTTTTTTGGAGAGATTTTCACTGTAGGGTGCGTGCGCTCGCCAGACAGACAGAGAGAGACAGAGACAGAAAGCGAGAAATCAACCCCCAGGGGGGATGGTCACGCCGCAATCCCTTCTCCTCCATTCTCCTCTCGGGATCTTGGGCACGCACGCACACGCGCCCGGCGTGAGTTTTAAGCCACCGGGTCCGGGACACGAACCGCGGTCGACTACGTGGGAGTCCAGCGACATAGCCATTACGCTAACTGCTGGTTCCCCTTGCCCTTTGTTTTGAAATGACCAAAAGATTGTTCTTGATTTCTCTTTGGGACATCAGAGAGCCAGACACTCCTCACTCCCATGTCCTTTTCCTTCTGCAGAAGCCTGGTTTGACACATCACAAGTGCTGTACAGAACACTTGCGTTGTAGAAAAGAACCAAGGAACCAGTGAATTGTAGCCGCTTTTAAAAAAAGGTTGAAGAAAATCAATAATAAATTATCTTCCTATACAGCAGTTTAGGTTCTTTGCACGTCCCCTCTGACATGTAGATATAGTTATAAATTGATTTAGTTGGGGACCGTAAAGAATCTCACTTGCTCTGGCCTGCCTAGTGAATGTGCATTAGTGAAATAAAAATAACCCACCTTGTCAGAGAGCCTTTCTAGGAGCTGCCGAACCCAGCAAGTTATTTTTATAGTTTAATGAGCTAGGCCCTGGCTTCCACAGGGAGACACAGCAAGTGGAGTGCTTCATAATTTACTGCTGTAAAATGATCAGGATTCATGTTGTCTATAAAACATGAAAAACATTCTTCATTCCTTACCAATTAGATCATAGTTACAACTCACAGTTCCTTTGAGCTTAAAAGAAAAAAAAAATTTAACTGCTAGACATAAATGAATGCTGTGGTTAAATTAAACCCTTCAACAGCCCAAACAGGCTTGAAAGAAATGCCTTCTGGATGTTATTAACACGCATATTTAAGTGCTATTTTTAAATTTTAACTGCAAGCCATAGCAAGCACAAATGTTTAGAATAGCTATTTTGGCATCAGAGTGTCGCTTTCACATTTTTTTTCACTTTTACTAATTCTTTCCAATGATGATTTCACCTTTTATCATTATTTTTTAAAAAATCTTGCAGAGATAGGAAACTTGTTTTATGGAAATAATTGTATTGGGGGAAGCAAAGGCAATTAACGTCAAAGCAGCTCTGTAGTAGAAAGTTCTCTCTTCAGTTATCATGTCAAAAGGATCATGTTTCCTTTTTCAGGAGTATACCAAAACTTGCAGGAATGGAGGATTTGAACTCAATAACTTTTTGAGTGTTTCATTTATTTATAATTATTGAAATATGCTCATTATAGAAATAGTTAAACAGAACGACAAGAAGACAATAAAAGCCACCCACTTCAACCAAAGTAAAATTAGAGTATAAATCCTTCGATTGTGTGTATGTGTGTGTGTGTGTGTGTGTGTGATGTGGTGTGGGTGGGAAGGAGAGAGAGACAGAGACGGAGAAAGATAGAGAGATTTAGTTTTCCATACTTCCTATACTATGACGATCAGTGTGTTCTTACGACATTACACGCTCTTAAACTTATGATGTCTTAGTCTGCTGCTGCCCTAACAAAACACCACAGACTGGTGGTTTAAACAACCAGTGTTCATTTCCCACAGTTCTGGAGGATGGATGTCCAAGGTCAACAAGTCAGAGAATTTGGTTACTCCTAAGGCCTTGCTTCCTTGCTTGTAGACGCCACTTCTTGCTCTGTGTTCACGTGGTGCTTTCTCTGTGCACACGGGCCCAGATGTCTCTTCTGAAAAGGATCCCCGTCCTATCGGATTATGGCTCCACCTTGATGCTCTCAGTTGCCATAAATTACCAGTGTGTGGCCCTGTCTCCAAATATAGTCGTGTTAGGGGTTAGAGCTTCAGTGTATGGATCTGGGGGGGAACAATTCAGTCCATAGCATATGATTAAAATTTCCCATCATGGTTTATTTTCTAGATGACTTATATTTAAATAATTCTCCTGTTTTGTGACAGTTGACAGTTAATAAGCTCTAAAATATTCATTTTTAATGGACAAATAACAATTGTATATTTTATGGGATACAATGTGATAGTTATACATATGCATTTATACATATACAGTCACACATATATTGTGGAATAATGATATAATGCTTATTAACACATCTATCACCTCCTATTTATCTTTTTGTGGTGAAAACATAAAACAATATTTTATTAGTAATTCTGAAATATGATACATTATCATTAACTAGTTACCTTGCTGCGCAATACATCTCTTTTTTCCTTTTTTTTTTTTTTTTGAGAGGTTTTTGCTATAGGCCTCGTGCACTTGCCAGAAAGACAGAGACAGAGAAACAGAAAATGAGAAATCACCCTCCAGGGGTGATGGCCACGCTGCAATCCCTGCTCCTCTATTCTTCTCTCAGGATCTTGGGCACACACGCACATGCCCCCGGCCTGAGTTTAAGCCACCGGATCCAGGACTTGAACCGCGGTCAACTACATGGGAGTCCAGTGACATAGCCATTATGCCAACTGCTGGTCCCTAGATCTCTAATCGTATTCCTCTTGTCTAACAGAAATTTTGTACTCTTTTTTTTTTTTTGGAGAGGTTTTGCTATAGGGCACATGCACTCGCCAGAAAGAGAAAGACGGAAAGTGAGAAATCACCTCTGGGGGAATGGCCACACCGCAATCCCTTCTCTTCCATTCTCCTCTCGGGATCTTGGGCACACACACACATGCCCAGTGTGAGTTTAAGCCACCAGGTCCAGGACTTGAACCACAGTTGACTACGTGGGAGTCTAGCAACATAGCCATTACACCAACTGCTGGTCCCCTCTTTCTTTTTGTCTTTAAAGAATTATTTATTTAATTTTATTTATCATTATTAATTTTTTCATTTGTCATAGGGCACGTGCACTCACCAGAGAGACAAAGTGAGAGCGACCAAGACCGAGAAAATGAGAAAGCAAGTCTTCTGGTCTGGAACTCAAACCACGGCTGGCCATGTGGGAGTCCAGTGCCTTAATCACCATGCCACCTGCTGGCCCAGTTTGGTACTCTTTACCAGAATCTCACCATTCCACTCTCCCATTCCTCTTTCTACTCATTACTTCTATGACTTCAAACTTTTTAAGATACCACATGTAAGTGGGATCATACAGTATTTGTGTCTTTGTGTCTAGCTTATTTCACTTAGTATGATATTCTTCAAGTTAATCTACATTGTTGCAGATATCAGGGTTTCTTCTTTTATAAGACTGAATAGCTCCAATATGCATTTTATTTATCTTTTCATCTGTTAATGGACACTTTCATATCTTGACTGTTGAGAATAATGCTGCAATGAACATAGGAGTACAAATATCTCTTCAACAAGCTGTTTTCATTTTCTTTGTTTATATGCCCAGAAATGGGATTACTTGATCATAACAGTTCAATTTTTAGATCCTCACATTTCCACCAAGAACGTCCAAAGTTTCCTTTTTCTCAACACCCACACCAATATTTATCTTTTGTCTTTTTGATAATAGCCATTCTAAAAGGTGTGAGGTGATACCACTTTGGGACTTCAATTTGTGTTTCTCTGATGATTAGTGATGTTGAGCATTTTTTTCATAAGCCAGTTGGCCATTTGCATGTCTTCTTTTTTCTCGTTATTGTTTTGCTTTATTTACATTTCATCACTGTACATCTTTGCAGCAAACAGAAGAAATTTTCCCAACATGAATACTCTGAATATTAGTGCACTTAAAGATAATGTCTATTCAGTTGCTTTGCCCATTTTAAAAATAGGTTATTAATTTTCTTGCTAATGAGTTGTTTGAGCTTTATATATATATTAGATATTAACTCCTTATCATATGAGTGATTCGTAAATATTTTATCTCATTCCATAGATTGTCTAGTCACTAAATTGATTGCTCCTTTTTTTTATGAAAAGCTTGTTTGCTTGCTTGCTACAGGGTGCATATGCTTGCCTAGGAGAAAGAGAGAGAGAGAAATCACCCCTCAGCGGGATTCTTCAGGCTTCTTATGTAACATTTTGTTGTTTATTCTAAATCCTTTTCATTTACATATAAATTTTAGAGTGACTGGGATTTTGGAGCAGTTGAAATTATAAACCAATTTTTTTCTTTGGCTTATATTATAGCTACAGATCAATTTAAGGAGAAATGACAGCTTAACAATTTTCAGTCTTAAGTTCATGAAAATGGTATGTTTTTCACTATTTAGGTTTTCTTTAATATTATTCAGTGATGTTTTGTATTTTTCAATATGCAAATCTTGCACATATTTTGCTAGAATCATTTCTAATTTATTTTAAATATCAATTTCCAATGTTTTGTTGATGGCATATTGATATATTGACACTGAAGTTTACAATCTTGCTAATTTCACTTTCTTATCCTGAGAAAGAATTTATAAGTTCTTTGGAATTTTGTACAAAAATGATTGTATTATCTCTGTGTTCAATTTTTTCCTTTCTAATTTGAATTATTTTTTTCTTGCCTATTACACTGGTAGGTCTTTCAGGACAATATTCAGAATGTATGTGCTAAGAAAAAAAAAAAAAAAACAGTCTTGGGACCAGTAGATAGTGTAATGGTTATATCACTGGACTCCCAGGTAGTCAACTGCACTTTAAGTCGCAGACCTGGCAGCTTAAAACTCATGTCCGGTGTGTGTGTGTGCATGCCCAAAATCCCGAGAGGAAAATGAATCGTGGTATAGTCATCCCCCAAGGGGGGGTGATTTCTCGCTTTCTGTCTCTCTGAATCTCTGGCATGTGCACACATCCCATAGCAAAAATCTCTCTTAAAAAAGAAAGAAAGAAAGAGAAGGAAAGGAAGAAAACATTCTTGTATTGTTCCTGATCTTAGAAAAAAGAATTATATTTTTACCTTCAGATATTATTTTTACCTGTAGAAATTTTGTACATATTTTTTTATCAAATTGAAGAAATATTTTATAATTCTAATTTGCAAAAAGATTTTTAAAATAAAATGGTTATGAATTTTTTCAAATACTATTTCTGCATCTATTGAGAGGATGCTATAACTTGTTTTGCTATGGTTTATATAATACATTACATTGATTTGACTTCAAATATTAAGCCAACTTTTTATTTCTGAAATTGATTTCATTTGATTGTGAAATGTTATTTTTGTTATATATTGCTGTGCTTATTTTTAAATACAGTTTTATTAGGTATTTGTGATTATTTTCATTTGTTCTTTTCTGATAATACTTTGGTATTTGGTATTATGATAATTCTGACTCCATAGAGTTGAAAAGTGTTTCTTGCTCTTTAATTTTATGGAGGATTTTGTGTAGCATTAGCATTATTTCTTTCTTAAATGTAGAATTCACCATTGAAACCAATTGACCACAAAGTTTTCTTTGTGAAAAGATTTTATATTTGAATTCAATATCTTTGGTAGATAGGAAGTTATTAAGGTTATTCTTTAAAAATAAGTTCTGGTACTGTGTATCTTTAGAAAGACTTTTCCATTTCATTTAAATATTAAAATTAATAGGGATAAATAAATTCATAATGTTCTCTTAATATCTTCTTGAATATGCGTAGGATGTGTAGTGATACTTCCTCTTTTATCGTGTTCTTGATAAATTGTGTCTTCTCTTTTTTTATTCTTAAGCAGTCTTACTAGACGTTTGTGATTTTTATTGATCATTTTAAGTAACCACATTGGGCTCATTGATTTTTCTCAATTGCTTTTCTGTTTTCTATCTCCTTGATTTCTGTTCATCATTATTGGCTTCTTTCCACTAACTTTGGGTTTACTGTTCTTTCTCTCTTTCTTATGGTGGAAATTACAATAGTGATTTGATTCTTTTCATTTTTCAAATGTAAACATTTAAAGTCATGAGTTTCTTTTAAACACTGCTAAAACTGCATCCTACAAATACTGTATGCTGTTTTTATTCAATTCAAAATATTTTAATATTTACCTTGGGACTTCTTTTCTGACTTAAAAGGTTTTTGTTTGGTTGGCTAGCTTTTACAAGATTTTTACTTAATTTAAACATAATTATTTTGAAATTCCTATTTGATAATTAAACCATCCAGGCCATCTCATCACCTTCTTGTATTGACTATCTGTAGTTAAATGCTGTTGAGATTGTGTTACAGCTCTAGTTAAATTTACTTTATCATCGACTTAAAATGGTTTGAGAATATAATCAAGACTTTTATTTCTACAGGACTTGGGATCTGAATACTAGTTACATTTTAGATTTTTCTTTTTGCTTTACATCCTAAATGCCAGATCTCTCTCTGCTTTACAGCCTAGGTGACAGTTTTTTTGGTCATTAAGGAGTTTCTTTTGCCTCTTTTTTTCCTGGTTTTCAGGGCCTTGAAAGAGTTTCCTCAACTCTGTTCCTCTACTTCCTGTATTCAGCATCTGCTGCCTCTTCATGAAGGAATGCTCAGTGTGCCTTTGAGGGATTCTATTCCTTCTCTGCCCTGCCCTCAGCTTCCAGCAGGCCACTGCTGGGAACTGTGAATGTCTGGGATGCCTGGCCAGCGGGGATCCCTCTCAGTTCTTCCGCCCTATTGCCTGCCTTCAGCAGTTCATAGCAGTGCATTCCCCAGTGATGTAAAGAACTTCTCTCAGCTCTCCTGTCTCCACCAACAGGCTTCAACCTACTACTCCCACGTACTCATGTAAGTTTTGAGGAAAGAGTTGTTGGGCGGGTGTAGACTCGTTCTGTGACAGAGATCCTTGGGATTCTAGTCCAAGTTGTCCACCTGCAAGACCATTAGAATTTCATTAATATTTTAGCTGGTTTCTCCTTACCTTTGTCTATAGTAGATTTTGTCTCATCTCATCAAAGATTAAAAAAACTTCCACAGGCCTTTTTCTCCCAGGATAGGCCTATCACGTTTGGCCTTTGTTTCACATAGTTATTGTTTGTGCCTTCTACTCTATGATTTTTTTTTTTTTTTGGCAAAAAATTGATCCCTCAAAATATCCATCCTTAGACCATCCTGAAACATTTATTAATTTTCTACTTAAAATGTTCATATAGATTGACCTGGTTCCTGCTTATAGCCATTCATTCTAGGAATTAAAAAATAATTATTTAAAAGTAAGAATGTTGGAATATAATAGCATTTTTTTTGAGTTTCTTTGCTTTTGAGAAACTAGAAAAAGGCTAAATATTTATAAGAGTGAATAATGCAATACATTATAATTCTTTCCTATATTGAAATATTTTGCAGTGAAGAAAACACATCACATATTTGAAGGATACCTAATAACATGAACAAAGTTCACATTTTATTCTTTCAAAAGATATTTATTGATCCCCCACTAATTCCAAACCTTATAGCAGGAGCTGAGTGTGCACAGATAAATAAAATGTACCTGGTTCTTGCCTTAATCAACTGTAGAAAACGACAGAAGAGTCAAGAAGGTGAACAAAGTATCCACAAACTTCGATGTAATAGGAAGAAAGGGAAAGGGTGCAGATTCTCTTTTTTTAAAATTTTATTTATTTATTTATTTTTGGAGAGGTTTTTGCTATAGGGCGTGTGCGCTCGCCAGACAGACAGAGAGAAACAGAGAGATGGAAAGTGAGAAATCACCCCCCAGAGGGGATGGCCATTCCACAATCCCTTCTCCTCCATTCTCCTCTTGGGATCTTGGGCACGCACGCACACACACCTGGTGTGAGTTTTAAGCCACCGGGTCTGGGATGCGAAGTGCCGTAGACTATGTGGGAGTCCAGTGACATAGCCATTACGCTGACTGCTGGTCCCAAAGGGTGCAGATTCTTAACACCAGAGGGTCTGAAAGCCCTCTGCTGGCTAAAAGAAGACCCAGGTGATTGGGAAGATACGGTCAGCTAATGAGTGGCAGGAGTAACGGGGAACAGCGTGTGTGAACACCCTAAGGGGAGCTGCAGCTTCCTACGGCTTCTGAATTGATGGAGCTGGACTAAGGCCGCGCATTCATAAATAAGGCAGTTATGACGTAAAAGATTAAACAGCTAGGCAGGGACCCATTCATGAAACACCTTAAAGGTTTTGTAAGACTTTAAAAGTATAGGAGTTAGTATTTTTTCTTAAAGCAAGTGTTTCTCGTGTAAATGTTTATGTTAATTTTAAGCATGATCTGGCTTTATGTTGCAAAGAGATACTTTTTTTTTTAGAGGTTTTTGCTATAGGGCGCATGCGCTCCCCAGAAAGACAGACAGAGAGACAGAAAGTGAGAAATCACCCCCCAGAGGGGATGGTCACGCCGCAATCCCTTCTCCTCCACTCTCCTCTCAGGATCTTGGGCATGCACGGACACACACCTGGTGTGAGTTTTAAGCCACCGGGTCCGGGATGCGAAGTGCGGTCGACTACGTGGGAGTCCAGCAACATAGCCATTACACTGACTGCTGGTCCCAAAAGATACTTCGTTGGAGTGGACAGTTAGTGAAAGTGAGGCAGATGGAGTAAAGGGAACAGATAGATGGTTACCTAGCAGTCAGATGAGAAAGAAAAGTGGGATTGGTAGACTGTAGCCTGCTTCATGACCAGTGGGCAGACCTGGGACATGGAAGTGGAACGGCTAAGACGGTCTGATGATTCGGTAGAGGGCATGAAGGAGTGAGAAGTTAGCATTGATCTCCGCATTTGTGGCTCAGTGAAAAAGCATGTGGAAGGTGATTTAACTTCTGAGATGAGGAGGATGAAATAGGAAGTGTGGGAAGACGGCAGCTACCTACCACGTCCTGTAGATACGCTGATCTTCATACTCCAGGGCGGGTGCCAAGGAGGTTGAATTTGAAGCTGATGAGTAGGTTTAGGCTGAGGCTAACTTAGGAAGCTGTCAGCGCATACTTTTAAGTGAGAAAGAGCAAAGCACAATAAAGCATGTGTTCGGTGACCTCAGTCATAGTGAAGATATGTGCAATTATATGCAGAACAGTAATTGGCAGTTGTCTCTAAGGGACGCGATTTTGATTGGATTTATTTTGATCTTTGTAACCTTCAATATTTACTGAACAAATTAAGAAATATTACTTTTTAAAATATGAGGGTGGGAAGAGAGCAAAACAGATACAGAGGTTTTTTTTTTTAAATGTATTTATTTAATTCCAGTTGTTATTATTAATATTAATTTTTAATTTGACCAGAGAGAGAGAAAGAGAAAGGGAAAGTGAGAAAGCAAGTCACCAGGTCTGGGACTCGAACCGCAGTCGGCCATGTGGGAATCCAGTGCCTTTAACCACCACACCATCTGCCAGCTCCAGCGGGGCTTTTGGGTTTTTTTGGAGAGGTTTTTGCTACAGAGTGCGTGTGCTTGCCAGAGAGACAGAGAGAGACAGAGAGACAAAAAGTGAGAAATCACCCCCCTCCCCCCCACACAATCCCTTCTCTTCCATTCTCCTCTTGGGATCTTGGGCACGCGTACACACACAGCTGGCGTGAGTTTGAGCCACCGGGTCTAGGACTTCAACCACAGTTGACTACATGGGAGTTCAGCGACACAGCCATTAAGCTAACTGCTGGTCCCCAGGGTTTTTTTTTTTTTTTTAAAAGATGTTTTTGCCTTAGGGCATATGTCTTCAACAGGGAGAGAGAGAGAGACAGGGACAGTGAGAGGGAAAGTAAAAAATCACCCCCCAGGGGGGATGGCCACCTCCGCAATCCCTGCTCCTCCATTGTCCTCTTGGGATCTTGGGCACACATGTACACACGCCCATTTCAAGCCACTGCGGTCGGCCATTGGCAGTCCAGCAACGTACTTGCTATGCTATCTGCTGGCCCCGCATCTTGATCTTTCTATAATGTCTTTCATCTTTCCTTTAGTTATTTTATTGCTTTTCTCATCTCTGCATCTACTGTGTCAGATTTGTCTTTTTACTTCACAAAATAATGTATTTTCCCTCTTGCATGGTATTCACTACATCAGTTACTTTTTAAAATTGGCAGTAAGTTTCTGCAAATTTTCCATGGAATCTTTTCTGATCAGAAATGATTTCTTCCTTATCACTTGTGGTTCTAAATACCTGTGCAATTTTATGGGATCTTTTAAGGAAATGAATCAAATGAAAAGGAAGTCTTCTTCTAAAGTGTCGTTGTGTATGCTAACAGGCTCACTTAGGAGATGCTTTGTTTGAACTGTTGTGCCTACTTCTTGGCTTTCCCACCTTGGGAGGAATCCCCACTACTCCAAGTTTCTATTTCTTGAGTTATTTACTCCCAAAGAGAGGTTTGCCTTCAGTTTGCTCAATTTGTCTAACTTTTAACCTTGGCCACCGGGAAGTCATTTCCCTAACGCGAGTCACGGCCCTCTGTGAGAGGAGTTGATATGGACCTCTATGCCCCCTCCAATTTCTTTTTGTCTCTCTGGTGTCTAGCAGAAGTTCTAAGCTGATTGTGTGTGGATAGCACCTGATAGTCTTCTACTGTTGGGACAAACAACCGACAACCTTGTGGCTTGGGACACTCATTTATCTTTATCTCTGCAAGTAAATTCATTACTCTCCAGCTAGTGTAAGTCTCAAGTTTGGGTGAGATAGGGTAAGATTCTCTGCTCTGAGTCTTACAGGACCAAATTCAAGGGATTAGTCGGGCTAGCCTCTTTTCTGGAGGCCTCCCTATTTTCTTGCTGGCTATCAGGCAAGATCTGCTGTCTGCTTCTTGAAGCTTCCTGCAGTCGCTGTCAGGTGGCCCCTTATGTCTCCAGAGGCCGAATGGCCTATCAAGTCCACCTCATACTCTGAATCTCTGGCTTTTCTTTGCTATTTCTCTCTTCCTACTTTTAAAAGCTCCCATGATTATGCCGCCAGGTGGCTTGAAGGTTAAGGCAGCTGGATCCCACATGGTTGACCAAGCATTAGAGTCCCAGATCCTGTGGCTCGAAGAACACACTGGGAACATGTGCATGCCCAGAATCCCAAGAGGAGAATGGAGAAGCAGGAACTGTAGCATGGCCCTCCCTCCTGGGGGTGATTTCTGTCTCTGTCTCTTTCTCTCTCTCCCTCCCTCTCTGGGTAAGCACACAGACCCTATAGCAAATGAAATAAAATAAAATAAATAAATAAATAAATAAATAAATAAAAGCTCACATGATTATATTGAGCCCACAGATGACCCAGGATGTTCTTTTCTTTTACATTGACTTATTGGTAACATTAATTGCATCTATAACCTCCCCCACGCTTTTTTTTTCAGGTAACATAGAATGATTAACAAAAGGTAGTGGTAATAGGAGCAGAAATTTGCCCGCCACAGTATACTGCCCAGAATACTGGAAAAGAATGAGAGAAAAGAAAGAGGGTAACAGAAATAGGAGCACATTCGCAGGACTGAGGTCATTCACTCTTTAACAAAGAGCAAGCATCAATTGTCCATCGTGATGTTCATTGAACTCACTACAAATAATGAAACAACTAAATAGTTCAGGGTTCTGTATGTCAATATGCCCTAAGAAATGAAATGTTATGTGAAGGATGAGTAGTCTTAGAATCCCAATAAACTACGTGGCAAGCATTTTTATAGCTTTTAAGCAAAAAAAATATGTGTTAGTAAATTATTCAGGGGAAATGGTATTCTGGCTAGCCTATTCAAATTAGATAGGGAAGGAGAAAACAGATCTCTTTATTCTTAAGTAGTCATTTAATGAAATGCGTAGGAAAAATTATGTTTTACAAAAGAAAGAAGGAAGGAAACCCAAAAGAAAGGCGAGAGGGTGGGAAAAAGGATGGAAAGAAGGAAGGGTCAAAGAAAGGAAGAATGACTGAGTACACCCCCCTGAACCCCAGAAGTTAGTTAAAGCACATGCACACAGGGTTCATAACGGTTCAACAGATGGGTCTGGATGTAGCGTCTGAATTCTCCTGGTTTGTGTGGCGGTGGATAACTCCAGAGTCCATCATCCCAAACTGCGATACGTGCACTCTGGATTGTAATAGCAGGCAGACTTCATTACACAAAAGGCCAAATTAAATTAGAAAGCCCACAAGATTGTGCAAATAGCACAGCTTGGGGGGCACTCATCTCTAGATTTTCTAACTGACCTTCATGCTAGCATTCTTTCACTTCTTCCACCATCATTTTTCAGTTTGAAAAACATAAGATGATGGCAGGGAAAATGAGCTGAGGTTTCCTCTGCAGCTTTTCTTTCTTTCTCTCTCTTTCCTTTTTTCCCCCTTCCTCCTTCCCTTTCTTTCTCTTTCTTTTTTCTTTCTTTAGAAGAAATTGTGTGCTTCTGGAAATGATGGCAATGCACAAATCCTTCTTCTTCTGAAACAGAATATCATTTAAAACAAAAAGCATTAAAAAAAAAAAGAGGAGGTGAAAAAACATCACCACTCTTGAAACTAAGCCACAATCAAAAGAATAAGAAATTTTAGTCACATAGATAATGGATAGATCAAATGGAATGGACATGCCAAAATCCAATATTCAATTCCCTTCAAGAATGAGATTCAATGCTGGAGTTGAGACCACCCCGTGGCCTTTCCACGCCTGCTGTATAAAAGTTATAATCTATAAATAAAGTACAAGTTGATGAGACAACAAAATGAACTAGAAGAGAAGTTGGCAAGGTTAAAAACGTATGGAGAGTAACATATCATTTCTAGGCTGATGACACAGAATGTCAATTCATAACGCAGATTAGGTCTTAGGAAAATGACCTAGAATAAAAAGAAAAGGTGGAAACAGAACAGATATATTGAAGAAAGCTGATGATTATGGAGGTGCCTCTGCATTAAAGATGAGATTTTCTGAAAAAAAAAAAAAGAATGAATATAAACAATAAGAATAAAAGAAACTGCTAAGGTTTTTTTTTTTTTTAATTAATTCTTCTGTATGTGTGTGTATGTGTGTGTGTGTGTGTGTGTGTGAGTGAGAGGGAGAGAGAGAGAGAGAAGAGAAAGAAGCATCCCCAACAGGGTCTTCGTGCCCAGATCCTAGCCCCAGTCTTAGCTGGCTGGGAGGGCAGCAGTATGTATCCACCGGGGGACCCTGGGATATGAACGCAGGATTTTCCCAGTGGTCGCAGCATCACAGGGCATTTTATTAGTACTACACCACCACAGCCAGACTCAAAAGATTTTTTTTTTTCCATAGAGCAAGTGCACTTGCCTGAGAGACAGAAAGACAGAGAGAGGAAAAGTGAGAACTCATCCCCCGGGGGGATGGCCATGCCCAATCCCTTCTCTTTGGTCATGCACTCACACATGCCCAGAGTGATTTTCAAGCCTCCAGGTCTGACACTTGAACCAAGGTGGGTCATGTGGGAATCTAGCACCCTCGCCACCATGCTACCTGCTGGCCCCTCAAAAGATGTTTTAATAAAAAAGTTCTAGAGATGGAGAATTATCTGTTGCCATTTCTCAAAATTATTCACTCTGTAGTTTATAGACAAATTTACTGGAAAGAAATGACCAGTGGTCTTAACCAAATGCTGAATTATAAGATGCAAAGAGCACCAAAAATAGCAAGCTCGTTGATTTTGGTTTTAAAGAATAAATCACAGAGGGACCAGCAGTTAGCGTAATGGCTATGTTGCTGGACTCCCATGTAATCGACTGCAGTCTGAGTCCCGGACCCGGTGGCTTAAACTCACTCCAGGCGCGTGTGCGTGCGTGCCCAAGATCCCGAGAGAAGAATGGAAGAGAAGGGATTGCGGTGTGGCCATCCTCCCTTGGGGGTGATTTCTCGCTTTCTATTTCTCTGTCTCTCTCTCTCTCTCTGTCTGGTGAGCACACGTGCCCTATAGCAAAAAAAACCTCTCCAAAAAAGAAAAAAAAAGAATAAATCATAGAAAGTAAAACTAAGGAGTGGACAAAAAAAATACTATGATGTGTTTTTAAAAAAGATCACCTTAATTGCAAAAAATATACATGCTGAATATATACTAAATTTGGTTCTTGGTTTAAATAGCACAACAAGATTGGTTTAATTCTCCAAAACAAATGTATTTGTTTAGTTTGATCTTTTTTTAAAAAAAGTCTCAAGAAAACCATACTATGTAGACCCATTCTTTCCTATCCAGTTCTGAACAGTTTTAGAAAATAGCAGAAATGGTATTTGGGATCAGGTAAGAAGACATGGTTTTTACCCTGGTCTACTAGCCGAGTGAGACTGTGAATACTGAACACCAGAATTAGGCAGACCCTGACAGCTATGGTTCTGGGCAGGTGTCCCCCAGCCCCCAGGAAGAATAAGCAAAGTGCAACTCAGAAATGCTGTGCCCACTCAGCCCGTTTCCACCTCCTGACCCTGGGCTCCTTGGCTGTTCCTTCCTCTTGCTTCAACTCTGAGTCTTTGGACACTTGTTCTTTTTTTTTTGAGAGGTTTTTGCTAGAGGGTGCGTGTGCTCACCACAAAGACAAAGAGAGACAGAAAGCAAGAAATCACCCCCCAGGCCGGATGGCCATGCCGCAATCCCTTCTCCTCCATTCTCCTCTCAGAACCTTGGGCACGCATGCACAAGTGCCTGGTGTGAGTTTAAGCCACCGGATTCGGGACTCGAACCGTGGTCAACTACATGGGAGTCCGACATAGCCATTATGCCAACTGCCGGTTTCCCATCAGCCAATTTTAAATTCAGTCCCTTCTCATCACCTTCACTGCTAGCACCACCATCTCTCCCCTGGGTTACTGCCATCACCTGCTGACTGACACATGTTCAACCCCTTCCAACCACAAGAAGTCTTATCTGAGGAATCAAATGATTTTTTTTTAAAGCATGAGTCAAGTAAGGTTACTTTTTTGTTGTTGTTCTGTTGCTAATAACAGAAAATACCTGAGTCTGGGTAACATAAGGCAATAGAGGTTTATTCAGCTCTTGATTTGTCAGTCCAAGTTCTAGAGGCTGCATCTGCTGAGGGTCTCCTTGCTGGCAGATCATGTAGCAGGTGGAGCAGAGCAGGAGCACACAGATGTGTACACGTGTCTGTGTGTCTCTGTCTCATTCACTCTCCTTATCAACCCACTAGGCCTCAGTTAGGGGGGCCTTGCCCTGATGACCTTAGTCTTAATTTTCTTCCAAAGGCCTCACCTTTCAAGAGCATAGCCAGACTAAGTTTTCACCCTCCTACTCCCACCACAGTCAAATCTCAGCACATGAATTTGGAGGGTACATACAAACCACAGCCCTTTTCCTGCTCCAGCTACTCTGGATCCCTTCTTCTTCACACTCACAGACATTCTCTGCTCCAGAGTCTGTCTTCATTGTTTGGGCTGCTACAACAAAATTCCATAAACTAGCTAACTATCCATTTATTTCTCACAGTTCTGGAGTCTGGGGAACTCCATATCAAGGCATCGGTAGATGCCAAGTCTGGCGAGTGTCCACTTTCTGACTCATAGATGGTGCCTCCTCATTCCACCTTCACGTGGCAGAGAGAAGACATTCCTCTGGACCTTCTTTACATGGGCTCTAAGCCCATTCTGAGGGCTTCACCACTGTAAGCTAATCACCTCACCAAGAGTCCTCCTACAAATACCGTCACGTTGGTGGTTAGGTTTCAACACATGAATTTTGTGGGGACACCAAAGTTTAGACTACAGGAGAACCTTTGCACTATTCCAGAAGAACCTGCTTGGAATGCTCTTTCCCAGATACCCACAGACCTCTCACTCATCTCTCTGGCATTTGTCACACTTTCATTCTCACTGGGGCCCTTCCTGACTAACATCTCAGCTCTCTGCTCCTGTGCACTTTCTGTTTTTTAATTCTTTTTTTTTTTTTTTTTTTTTTACGCTTTTGCCATAGGGCACTTACACTTACCAGAAAGACAGGGAAAGTGAGCAATTACTCCCCACGGGGGGATGGTGGCCTCACTGCAATCCTTTTTCCTCCATTCTCCCCTTGGGACTTTGGGCACGCATTCACACAAACACATACACGCACGCACGCACACCTGGTGTAATTTTCACCAGGACCAGGATGTGGAGCCGGCCACATGGGATCCGGCCACCTTAACCTCCACTCTACCAGCTCTCTCCATCTGAGATCATCTGTATCACGTGCAGCCTGAGGGCCAAATCTGGCCTGTACCTAATTTTCTGTACAGCTTTGAGTTAAGGATTGTTTTTAAATGTTGCAAGAATTAGAAGGAGAAGGAAGAGAAGGAAAAAAGCCTCTTCTTACTCAAATCCCTAAACTCTGCAATCAAGAGAGCTTGCCCTTTTAGTTTTTGTTTAATTTTCTATAGGAGATGCCATTTGTGCAATCAGTATCCAGCTAAAACACACACACACACACGCCACACATATACGCACATCTGTCATCAGGAAGCATTGCAGGACTTTAAAATGAGAGACATTCTGCATTCACCCCCAATCTCAGTGGAAAACTGCCTCTTCCTGACATACTCCCGGGCCCTGAGTGATGAGCAGCAGGGCTGAGTCCGTCCTTTGCTTTTTCTTCCAGCTGGAGACATCAGGTGCAGGCACTTTGAAGAGCAGGCCGACACTGCAGCGCATTTGGGAAATGGTGTTTGAGAGACAATAAAAGGGGCCCTGGCTTAAAGTACATTAAGGGATCAGAGGCGTACATCCCGACTGCATTTTCAGATCTTTTGAATTCAAAGACACACATCTTCCTATCTCCCAAGGGGTGAGGCCAAACCTAGCACAGAATATAGACAGAACCTCGCAAATAAGGTTGCCAACTGCACATCGGAGATAATTAGCCAGAACTCTGAGAGGGGCTGCTTGGCGCCTCAGTGCAGTGGAGAAGTGGATCAAGAGGAAACTCGGAGGTGTGTGCTGAGCCGGGACGCCCCTGGTGTGGTGGCGCTGAAGTGGTAAACTGCCCACCACCGCAGGGAACGAGGCTGGGAGTGAAAGGGACCTTGTGTGGCAGGGCGGGGTGGCTTTGCTTACCCAGTACTTTCTGATCATTGGTACCCTCTTCCTTAGGGTAAAAAGAGGCAAGAAGCTCAGCTGTGAGCAAGAGGAAGGCCAAATGGAATCCCTGAAGTGACCGGGTTGGGCTGTCCCTGCAGTTGAGACTCCTAGCACCATAGTCCCCCTTACAGACATTCCACTTGTAGATGCCACTTTCTCTATCAGATTTGAAATGATGATGATGAACCCTGAAGGACAAAATGAATGACGACAAATACTCAAAATTGTGAAATGACAAAGGAAGTGAGGGGAGAAAATCGGACACCTAAGAACAACTGTGAGGAGCTCTCCAATTCCCTTCAGCTTGCTGCTAGGCGGCTTCACCTTTCCGGATAAAAACCACGTGGTCGGGAACCAGCAGCTGGCGTAATGGCTATGTCGCTGGACTCCCATGTAGTCGACAGCGGTTCGAGTCTCGGACGCGGTGGCTTAAAACTCACGCCGGGCACGTGTGTGTGCGTGCCCAAGATCCCGAGAGGAGAATGGAGAAGGGATTGCAGCATGACCATCCCCCCCGGGGGGTGATTTCTCGCTTTCTGTCTCTCTCTGTCTGTGTGGCGAGCGCATGGGCCCTATAGCGAAAATCTCCCCAAGAAAAAAACACCACGTGGTCTCACATCCATGCTCTGTATGCCGGGAACGGGCTGCAGTAGAACACAGCAGCTCCTTCCATTCTGTAGCCATCTGCCAGAGAAATGTATGGCACGATTCCCTTTAGAGATGTCCTGGCTTTCTAATTAGAGATGCTTTCCTGAGTTTTGCAATGTTTATTTTGCCAGTGAAATTTGTATAAGGAAATGGTGTGAACAGAGCCACATTTTATCACAGATTGCCAAATAATAAATAGGGAAACCATCAGAGAGGAAAGTTCTACCATTGCTGAGGGGCTGCCTTTTTCCTTCTTGTATGTTTCCAATTCTTTGAAAATGTGCTTGCTTACCAGAGATACTGTTAGAAATTTATTTTTTTTATTCACTTCCATCATTCCCCTGCAATTTAATTGGACTGCTTTCTCACCTTGCACACCCGATTCACTCACTCCACGCGCTCTCCCTTCTCTCCTGCAGCAATGAAGGAAGATGGGGAAAGATTTCTTTGAAGTCGTTTCAGCTCCTACAAGGTGCATACACGATCTCGTTATCAAAAATCACTGGATTGCAACTGCAGACAGTCAAGCCCGTGAACCACAACGGCAAGGGCTTTTTGGCTTGGTCTTTGTTCTTTAAAATCGTGTTTGATTTAATTAATAGATGACGCTAGCAGGGTAGATGCATGAAGCCTGGTATTTAACATTAAATGGACCATTGAATTGCTGTACCTGCAATCTAAGCACTAAGCATCATTTCTATGGGTCCCTTTTCTTTTCAGGACATTTTGCAGTGGTGTGGAGCCATGCTGTCTTACCTGTTCTTAGACCTCCAGACTTGCACATACCACAGCTTACTCAAGTGCATCTCAAAATCACAAAGGCAGTTCAAATCTCAGCATATTCAAGAATGAATCAACTCTTCACTACATTTTGTCCCCATCCAGTAGGCTGTCCCACTGCCATCCATTAAATGACACAACCCCCAAATCCCGAAGTTGTGTCTGAGGACATGTGACCCTCACCCCAACTCTAACTTCTTAACAAAGTCTTGTTTATTATCCCTCATAAATAGCTCTCATCCTTGTCTGATCCATAATATTGAATGTTTATTCTGGTGTAATGCCAATTTCTGTTCTATAAGGGAGCCAGGATTGTCATTTTTAAGTGCAATTCTGCTTGAAGGACTTAGCACCTGCATTCTGCTCACAAATATACAATGCTTAAAAATCTACCTGTGGTTTTCCTCTGCTCTTAGGATCAAGGCCAAAATCCTCAGCATATTATTCATGACTCCTACATAGATCAGCCCCTGCCTAAATCTCAATTCTCATCCCATTCTGCGATCTCTCCACCCTTCCTTGTCCGATCCAGCCACAGCTCTCTTCTTTGAGTCTTTCCGATATTCTATTCTTACTCTTGCCATGGGACCTTTGTACATGCTGGAATGCCCCTGCCCCCTTAACCCTTCTGGATAACCAGCAGAGCAGTTAACGCTAGCTTCAGGTCTTAGATTAGTCCCCTTTCTCTACCAAGCCTTCCCTAGGCCCTTCACTTATCTGGGTTTGTAATGATTCTCTTTGTATCAATGATGTAGCTTCTTGTTCGTTTGTTTGTTTGTTTGGCTTCAGGTGATTTCTAAATGAACATTCTTCTCTCTCATGAGGCTGAAAGCGCCGTAACAGTGGAGCTGTGATGTGTGGTTGTCATTTTCTCCCAGAGCCTCATGGTTTATCTGGTACTAGCCGTCAACTGACTGGCTGGCTGAATAAGTGAATGTGAATAATAATTCAAAACCATACATTTGTGGGCTTTGTTTTATATTTGCAGAATTTATGGATCAGGTTTAGGAATGTGGTTTTAAGAACAATCTCTGTGATTTTGATCTAGTCATAGTTTAGAATCACTGTCTTAGAAAATGTCTAGCCCACATAATGAAGGAAACTTTCCAATAACTTTTTTTTTTTTTGAAGAGGTTTTTGCTATAGGGCGCGTGCGCTCGCCAGACAGAGAGAGACGTAGAGACAGAAAGCGAGAAATCACCCCCCGGGGGGATGGTCACACCACAATCCCTTCTCCTCCATTCTCCTCTTGGGATCTTGGGCACACATGCACATGCGCCCGGCGTGAGTTTTAAGACACCGGGTCCGGGACGCGAACCGCGGTGGACTACGTGGGAGTCCAGTGACATAGGCATTACGCTAACTGCTGGTTCCCTCCAATAACTTTTTGACAGATGATTATCTGAACCCAGATTGGGCAATTTTAGTGTGTATGTGGGGGGTGAGGGGGTTGAATGATGAGAAATTGACACTTAAAAGGCAGTGCATTTCGGGCCAGCTTGTAGCCTAGTGTTTGATGTGGCAAATCCTACACGGTTCACTGTGTATTTCAAATCCTGGACCTAGCAGCTTGAGAACCATTCCCCTTGGGGGTGGGGGTGCTTTCACACTTTCCCCCTCTCTCTCTCTGTCTCTTTCCAGTGACTACACACACACACTTTCTGGCAAATTTAAAAATTAATATATAAATGAAAAGCAGTATACTTCATTTGGGAAGAGCACTCTTTAGTAAATTTCATTAAATGATGGGACCAGCAGTTGGCGTAATGGCTATGTCGTGGGACTCCCATGTAGTCCACTGTGGTTCGAGTCCCAGACCTGGTGGCTTAAACTCAGGCCAGGTGCATGTGCGTGTGTGCCCAAGATCCTGACAGGAGAAAGGAGGAGAAGGAATTGTGGCATGGCCATCCCCTCTGGGTGGTGATTTCTCGCTTTTTATTCCTCTGTCGCTCTCTGTCTGTCTGGCGAGCGCACGTGCCCTATAGCAAAAACCTGTTAAAAGAAAGAAAGAAAGAAAGAGAGAGAGAAAATTTCATTCAATGGGGCCAAATAAAATTACAATGAGATGAAATAGGTTCCAGCATACTATAGCACAGTAGGCAGACTATAGGTAATTATTTCTTGTATATTTCAAGATAGCCGTAAGAAAGGATTTTAAATGTTGTTAAAAAGTAATGAAAATGTTTGAAGTAATATATATACAAGTTACCCTGATTTGATCATAACATTTTATTTATGCACCAAAAAAAATCACACTGGACATTATAAGTTATTTATTTCTATTTAAAAGTTAAAAAAAAAAAAGGGCCAACCTCTTAGCCTAGTGGTTAAAGGAGCTAGATCCCACATGCTGGGCACAGTTTGAATCCTGATCCCAGTAGGTGGGAAAACATGAAAGGCACATGTCCAAAACCCCAAAAGGGTAGGGAAATGGAAGAGAAGGGTTTGTGACATGACCTAGCGCACTGAGGGGACACATTCTTCCTCTCTTCCTCTCTCTCTGTTTTTCGGTGTATGTGACCTCTGACAATTAAAAAAACAAAAACTTATAAATAATTTTTCTGGGTTCAGATTTTCTCTGGAGTATCAGAGAATAGATCTAATACGCCTTCCAATCAGTCCTTCAAATATCAGAAGCTTTTATATTGCATTGCGAATGCTTTTTTAACGAAACCCAAAATACCACTTTTGTTTGTTTGTTTGTTTTTGTTTTCTAGAGAGCACGTGTGCTCTGCAGAAAGAAACAAAGAGGCAGAAAGAGAGGGAGAGGATAAAGCACCTCTCTGGGGAATGGCCACACTATAATCCTTTCTCCTTCTTTTAGGGATTTTGGGCAGGTGTGTACATGCATCCAGACTGTTTCTCAAGCTGCTGAGTTCAGGATTTGATCTGTCCAGTTGGCCATGTGGAATCCAGCTGCCTTAACCACTAGCCCACAGAGCTAGCCCAACCCAAGTCCTTTAGTGTTCATGAGGTGACATGGTGTCCAGACACTAATCTTTTCTTGATACATTCCATTTCCCAACTTCTCTCCTCGAATTACCATTCAGAACAGATCTTACTTCCGACATAGTCTGAGCAGTTCAAACCAGTAATGCTGCTATCTTTGCAGTCCCAAGTTATAAAGTCTTTCTGTTCCTTAAGATGACTTCAGCTTTGTAAGTACTATGTCAAAAAGCTGGCTCAGGTGGAACTTGTAGACAACCACTACTCTTATGCCTTCTCATAACTGCACACATTTGCTTTTACAAGTATCTAAGTCCTTTTTAAGTATATACCATGTATATGTATTTTTTATTCTATTTCAGTCATCCCAAAACAAACAGCTTCTACCAACTCGAAGGCGTTGATTAATTTGATGAGTGTGCTTTCGTACTTTTAATATTAACTTTTATTAATTTTTGCAAAAGTCCGTTAAAGAGAGAGATCCATGAGGCCACTCCTAAGGTCCTCTCACCACATTGGCAGCGACTGGTGAATCGACCTTCTGTGGCTATTTGTTCAAAAAGCTGTGACTTTATACAGTTGCCTTTAATCCCAATTATCTGTTAGAACTGCAAAATGTTATGTTTCCCCAAATTCAAAGAAATCAAGTTATTTATTCCAGTGAGTGGAAATACCAGATCTAAGAATAAGACTTAGTTACTTGGGGCCAGCAGCTGGCATGGTGGGTAAGGGCTCTGGACCAACCACAATTTGGGTCCTAGACCTGGCAGCTTGCTTTCTCGCTTCCCCCTCCACTCATTCTGTCTCTCTCTGGTCAAATTAAAATGAATAAATAAACAAACTTAAATAAAAAATAATTCCTTTTTAAGAATGTAGTTAATCTACTTTCATAATTTTATTATTTTTATTTCTTTCTGCCCTGCTAAAAGTATAAACATTTAGCTTCCAATTTTATCTGGTTAATGTCAATTAAATTTTATGCATTCGACCCAAAATTCAGTGATTGAAAAACGTCTTTAAACTTCTGTCTCTTTGCTGTAGCTTTGAATACTTGTGCAGACCACGGTCAGTGATTCTTGGTGATAAGCTATGGTGTATTTCATCACTTCTGCAGCTATCCATTCTAAGAGGTAATGATTTTAAGTGGGATTGAAAATGATCCTGGAAGTGAGATTGCATTGACCTCTTGATATTACCATACATAATTTAATCTCATTGCATCGTTCAGAGTGAATAGCTATGGTTCTTGGATGTGGTGATATTCATATCGCATGTATTTTTAAAAAGCATTATAATGTTTCACTATTTCCCACACTGTACATGAAAATCACTATCTAATTTTGGAAGATAGTTAGGAAGTGTTTTAGAAAATATATATTTACTTTAATTCTTTCCAGGAAGAGCTTCCACAAATTATTAAGTACTAAAAAATGGCAGCATGATGATATAAAAGAAACCTAAATTTGAAGCCAGGGCACCTGAATTTCAGCTTGAATTCTTCCACTCTCTGTACGTATGTGAGACTGAAGAGTTTATTTTTATCTCAGCCTCAGTTTTCTCAGGTGGAACTATGCTGAGTTCAAAGAGTCATTGAGCAATGACGGACGATGTGTAAAAGTGTATGAGAAAATAATATGCCATATGAATGTCAGACAATTATTATAAAGAAAACAATGCTGGGACCAGCAGTGAGCGTAATGGCTATGTCACTGGACTCCCATGTAGTCAACCATGGTGCGAGTTCCGGATCTGGCGGTTTAAATTCACGCTGGGCGCATGTGCGTGCGTGCCCGAGGGAAGAATGGAGGAGAAGGAATTGTGGCATGGCCATCCCACCTGGGGGGTGATTTCTCGTTTTCTGTCTCTCTGTCTCTCTCTTTTTTTCTGGCAAGCACACATGCCCTACAGCAAAAACCCCTCAAAAAAAAAAAAAAAAGAAAGAAAGAAAAAGAAAAGAAAAAAGAAAACATGCTAATAGATCAACTTTAAGAATATATTCAAAAACTTCTGAGTTACTTCTACCTAGTCTAATGGAAAAACAAAAATGAAACAAGAAGCTTTCAAATCAACAACGACCACAAGGAAACCTGGGCGGAACCTACACTTGAGCCTAAGCAGGGACCAGAGACTCCTACAGGCTTCTAGCTACACATAAACAGGAAATCAACCGACAGCAGCAAAGCATGCTCCAGAGCTCCACAGAGAGGAAAGGTGCAGATATAGGGGGGAAAAAAGAGTAGATCAGAAACCTACTCTGACAGAAAACATGTAAGTCATTTTGCAGAAAAAGAGACTCATACCTTAAGTCCCACCCTAGAACAGCTTCAGACCAGTGGCTGCTAAAGAAATCATAGGAGGAGACTTGAGAAGGTGCAAGATTAGAGGTGGAAACCTTGCAGAGGCATCGCTTCTAGAAGACAAAGATCACTAGGAAGATGAAGGATTGTGTCAGAGGATGGGTGGTAAGAACAAGAAGGAAGCAAGTCTCAGTAATGAAGGGAGTCACAGAAATAAGAGAATCCCCAAATCAGAAGACATAAAATACCCCCCCACACACACCAAAACCGAACGCTATTCATCTTTCAAAACTGCAAGAAAATGTGCAAAGAGGGCATCTACAAACTGAGAAACGCTGTCAGACACGAATACTTTTCACTTCTATATACACCATTCTTGTCAAAAAAGGAAAAGATATAATGCTTCAAAACTAGGAACCAGCAGTTAGTGTAATGGCTATGTCTCTAGACTCCCATGTAGTCGACCACGGTTCGCATCCCAGACCCGGTGGCTTAAACTCACGTTGGGCACGTGTGCGTGCGTGCCCAAGATCCCGAAAGAAGAATGGAGGAGAAGGGATTGTGGCGTGGCCATCCTGGGGGGTGATTTGTCACTTTCTGTCTCTCTGTCTCTGTCTGTCTGGCGAGTGCACGTGCCCTATAGCAAAAACCTCTCAAAAACAAAAAAACAAAACTAGCATACATTGGTAGACAACAGTTATATAAAAGTATTAAACATAGAGGGGCCAACAGGTGATGTGTTGGTTAAGGGTACTGGGCTCCCACATGGCCAACCATGGTTCGAGTCCCAGACCTGAAGGCTTGCTTTCTCACTCCCCCCGCCGGAAATATTAAATAATAATAAAAATTAAATAAAATAATTCTTTAAAAAAAGTATTAAACTTAGAAAAAGAGAATTAAAAGATGAGAGTCAGATGTTAGCTTGCAAAAATTCTCCAATAAAGGGAGAGTTCCACATAGTAAACTGCAGTTCGAGTTCTGGACCCAGAGACTTAAAACTCACACTAGGCGCATGTGCATGCATGCCCAAAATCCCAAAAGGAGAATGGAGGAGAAAGGATTGTGGCATGGCCATCCCCCCTAGCAGGGTAATTTCTTGCTTTCTGTCTCTGATGAGTGCATTCACCCTATAGTAAAAATCTCTCCAAAAAAAAAAAATTATCTGCCAAATATAAAGCAAGTGAGAATTACAACGTAACATCACAACCTGAACTAAATATTCTTAAACAAGCATTGGTAGAGGTGAATAAAGTATGTCAACTCAGAAATTCAAAAATGAACCAAAATTAGCAATAGTAAGATATAAAATGCGAGCAATTGGACCCTAAAACGAAGTTAAAGAAAAATACAAAATCCACTAGAAAACAAAGAGTATAGTAATATTATAAGACATTCAAGAGGGAATAGATTTAGCTGGAATGTAACCCAGGACATTGAAGGAAAAGATAAAAATAGCCAAGAGTTGGAAAACGAAATAAAGAGATTTTAGAGGGGACATTTTGCTACAGGGTGTGTGCAAAGAGACAGACAGACAGAGAGAAAGAAAGCAAGAAATCACCCCCACACCCAAGGGGCTGTGGGGATGGCCATGCTGCAATCCCTTCTCCTGCATTCTCCTTTCAGGATCTTGGGCATGTACGTACATGAGTTTTAAGCCACCAGGTCTGGGATGCAAACTGTGGTGGACTATGTGGGAATCCAACAACATAGCCATTCCACCATCTGCTGGTCCCAGGAAAATGAAATAAAGAAAAAGTTCAGAGGAATCAGAAGGACAATGATAAATGTAGAAGATAAATCTAAAATACACTTAACTAGAGAATTTGAAGGAATGTGAAACGGTAATAAAGAATTCATATTTAAATTTAAAGTTATAATCTAAGACATCTTTTTAGAAATATAAGAACAAACTTAAACTTTGAAAGATCTCACAATATGCCTAAGAAAATTTTATCATGGTAGTCAGTTCATGGTAAATCCAAGTTCTAAGAGATAGCCTAGTAAACTTTTAAATACTGGAAAAAGAAAACTTCCTCTGACTCTCTAAGAGTAAGAAGGATAAGTTGCTTTTTAAAGCATCAAGTTGGCATTTTTTTTTCCTAAAGGGCACACATACTTGCAGGGAGAGGGAAGAGAAAGAGAGGAAGAGGAGAAAGCCCCTCCCGTGGGAATGATCACACCACAATCCCTTCTCCATCTTTTCCTTGCTTTGGAGATTTGGGACACAAGGGGAGAGAGGAAATGCCTGTGTTCTCAAATGTTTATACTTCAGATTATTTTTTGGAGCACAAAAGTGACACGAGGTACCTCTACAAGGGAACAATTTTAGAAGTGAATGCAGTCTCATTGCTAATGCTGAGGCAAATGGCCTACGGATCCAAAGCAGTAGGAAAAACATGAAGTCACCCAGGTAGGATTTTTGTCAAAAGCATTCAGTCTTTGTTTGAATATGAAGGAACCTCCCCCCCCCACAAATCCAGATTGTGATATATTCTGTGAACAATCAGACTGGATGGTATAAAAGAAAACAATAGCAAGGGAACTGTGGTAGATTACAAGAGGTGTGACAGTTCAATGGAATGAGTTATTCTTGACTGGATCTTGGATTAACGGTGAAAGCCAACCAAAGTATTATTTTTAGATAGGGAATATTAAATATGGGCTGTTTAATACCGTCATTAAATTATGTCTATTAAATACGTAGGTATAATGGTGACTTGTGGTTATGTAAGAGATGTCCTTGTTTTGAGGACACAGTATAGGGGTGAGAGGCCATGACGCCTTCAGCTTGCTTTCAAATAGAACAGCAGAAAAGAAATGTGTAAGATGGGTGTGGGACCGTACAGAGAGAAAAACAGAGCGAGAAAGTGAATATGAAAAAACCTAACATTTAGTGGGACCAGCAGTTAGCGTAAGGGCTATGTCGCTGAACTCCCATGTAGTTGACCGCAGTTTGAGTCCTGGACCCGGTGGCTTAAACTCATGCCAGGCACATGTGCATGCGTGTCCAAGATCCTGAGAGGAGAGTGGAGGAGAAGGGATTACGGCATGGCCATCCCCCCAGGGGGTGATTTCTCTCTTTCTGTCTCTCTGTCTCTCTGTCCTTCTGGTGAGCGCACATGCCCTATAGCAAAAACCTCTCAAAAAAAGAAGAAAAAAAAAAGTAACATTTACTGAAACTAAGTGAAAGAAACTTGGATGAAGTTTGTCGCCATGTTGACTTTGTGAATGGCTGGTTTTACCACAGCTCACTGATAAAAATCGACTGTCATCTAATTGTTTCAAACATTGGACATTCTTTTTTTTTAGAAAGACTTCTGCTACAGGGCATGTTGTGCTTGCCAGAGAGACAGAAAGCGAGAAGTTACCCCCCAGAGGAGATAGCCTCATTGCAATCCCTTCTCCATTCTCCTCTCAGAATTTCGGGCATGCATGCACATGCACCCAATGTGAGTTTTAAGCCCCTGGGTCCGGGACTGGAACCACAGTCAGCTACATGGGAGTCCAGCAATGTAACCATTATACCATCCACTGGTACCCAACATTGGACATTTCAACCTTAGGCCAAGTATCCAACCCCGAATCTTTTGAAAACCTAAAACTTCAACTGCTATGTAGTTTTTGAATCTTATATCTGCTGCCAATGTTTTCACAATCCGCCCAAATGCTTCACAACTCACACTTTGATTAAATGACAGACATGAACTCCTGTAATTAGAAAATATTTTCTGTTTCCTTCTTTTAAGACTTCTTGGAAGTTTCGCTCCCTATAAGCAGATCATCAGGAGGATACAGTAAGTTAAGTTTTCATACTTAATGAAAGGCTTTCTTTCTTACATCCGGGTAAAGCAAATCCCTGGCTGTTTTCTCAGTTTTGCTCCCGGCTCCAGTTGTTCAGCTCGGACAGCGTGTGTGTAAACTGTGTTCTATAGCAGGAGGGATCTTCTCTTGACCTGAAGAATTCCGACCACATTGTGGGCATTCCACACATTAGATCAATGGAATGGAAATTTTTCTCAGCCACGTTTTCATGTGTTCTTGAGAATAGAAGCTTTTCGAGCCCGCCCTTTATCCTTTTGTGAGGATGTAACTGATTTCTAAACAGAAGGAGCGTAGCAGAAGGGACAGTGTACCGGTGTGTACCTTGACAGCCGCAGCATCAATGTTGAAAAAGCCTTCCTCTTCCATTCTGGCTGCCTTCCGTGTCTTACAGCCGTCTCCTTCTGATTCTCGCGTGTGTCACCTGATGCGTCACACAGCTCCTTACCATTCCAGATGATACGCGACTGGGTTTTGGAGAACTCTTTATTAACATGCCCTTAAGTCATAAAAGCGTGCTTTGAAGTAGAACAGTAGGCAGCTGCTTCAGTAAGTTGAAGATCAAAGATGTTGCTATCCCTATGGCCAATGAGAATGAAAACTTGATTTTAGTGCAGAAGTGTTTGGGGAGAAGAAATGATTTCTTGCTGATAAAAAGAAAGCTGGAAATGGAGCACGGAGGCTATAGACCTCACCTTTCCTGTGTAGCTCAGGTATCTCTTTGGGACCCTATCAGCCCTTTTCTGAATTAGTCTTTTTATATTTAAAACCTTTCATTCGATTCATCACTCATGCTCTTCTCAATGCTGACCCCCTTATCTTTATGCTTGAAAGGGAACATGCTGGCCTGCCCCCTACGGACAAGCCCTCTGAGGCCAGTGGATGCCATTCTTATTCTCGCTGGCCTTGTTCTGATACACACCACTTCACATTAGACTATTTTTCGGCCTCATTATTTTCCCATTCATGCTCTGTGAAAGGCTGCATCAGGACTTCAGAATAAAAATACTCACAGCAGTCCCTGGAAGAAGCGGTGTCGCATCACCTTTTGAGACAGTCTGGTGACTAGTCATTTGCTTTGTACTTGATGGGTGAAAGTGAGCCAGCTCAGGGTCTCTTGATCATGTAGTTCCTGGGGCTCTCTGGAATTTGGAGGCAAAATGGTCTGTTAATCTCAGTACATAGTGTCCCTAAGGAAGATGGAAAAGGGACAGGGAGGCAAGCCAGACTGGCTGTTCCACAGTTCGCTATCAGTGGATCAGCATCTGTCCCAGTAGAGCTTCGGGCAGACCTGAAAGAGAGTCTGCCTTCAGGAGGGATCAAGGGAAGGTACCGTCCTCCGGTGAAGGCCCAGTTTGTGTTAAATAATGTACCCATCCAACTATTTGATATTTAATTCACATTCAAGTACAGTTACCAAGCCATGCAAGATAAGAGTTTAGATCTGAGGATAAGCCACTTTGTATTCTCTCTCAGAACTAATGGAGATTGTAGCCTACGGAGCCATGCCTTTTGAAATTTTCAAGAATTCCCACCACTACCCAAAGCCCACATGGGGATGCCCTGAAGATCTCAGCCAAGTCCAAAGCCAATAGCACATGCCCTATGCCAAACATTCCGTGAGCTTGGGACCGAACACGGTTCTGCCTATAAAACTGATAAAACCTCCTTATAATAAGCTGCTGTCCAGATGAGAGAGTAGACTAAGATTTTATGTTTATTTCCTAAGGTAGGACTTAGTTCTGCACATAAGCACTCTCAGAAAGCAGAGAGAGTGAAGATTTCGACACATAATATTGATCTCTACATATTAGACTTTTCTCTTTCTATATATATTCTCTTTACGCACTTTTCTCTCAACTGCTTTAAATAAATAAAAAGGAAATGGCATAGAGACAAGGAAGCCGTGAAGATACATTTGATCACACAAATATTTCCAACTACATATGAGCTATACATTTTTGTATGCTTATACATATAATCTTCCAAATTTGAAAGCTCATTTTCTCCAGGCGTTCTCTTCCACCCCTCACCCTGAGTAAATAAATGTGTTTTTGGACACAGATCCAACTGGAATATTTCTTCATAAAACATACTCTAACTCTTAGTATTGGAGCAAATGGCACCACCGTAACTAAAGGGTCTGTGCTTCTCAACTCATTCTGAAGTGAAAGAGGTGAATCCAACTAACAATCAGTGAGCTCCTCCATTAATTCAACGGCCTATCCCTACTCCTCCCCACATCGACTCACCATGACCTCTCCTGTCTAACATAACAACAGCAAAGCTATCCCTTTTAAAGGGCTTTTTCAGGGAGAATGTTTTCACTAGCTTAGAGAAAAGACAAGGGACTATCTGGTCAAATTTGGAAACATTTTTAAGTTTAAAGTCCACATTTGGGAGAAAAAACAGAAGACAGCTTAGAGTCAAGAAATGACATTTATTTTTGTTTGTTTGTTTGTTTTCAGGTGGACTTCGCTTCAATTTCCTAGGCAGAGTCATCTTTCTTATTTCCAAGAAGTCAACCATAGAAATGAACAAGGCAATTAGGAATGGTGTCAGGGCTGGTTCTTCCTTCACCTAGTCTTCTCACGAATTAACTTTTAGTTTTAAAGAAGTCTTAGGATCACAGCAAAATTGAATATAAAGTACAAAGAGTTCTCACATGCCCACTTCCCTTTGCCAGGGTACAGCCCTTTTAAGTCTTAGCACTTCCTGCCAGAATGATACATGGATTAGGATAAATGAACCAACACTGACACACCATTAACACCAACATCTACAGTTTACACTGTGGTTCACTCTAGTGTTGTACATTCTACATGTTTGGACAATTGTTTAATGACATGTGTCTACCACTGTAGTATCATCTTTTAAAAAATAATTATTTGGGACCAGCAGTTAGCGTAATGGCTATGTCGCTGGACTCCCACATAGTCAACCGCAGTTCGCGTCCTGGACCCGGTGGCTTAAACTCACGCCGGGCGTGTGTGCGTGAGTGACCAAGATCTCGAGAGGAGAATGGAGGAGAAGGGATTGTGGCATGGCCATCCTCTCTGGGGGGGGGGGTGGTGATTTCTTGCTTTCTGTCTCTCTGTCTCTCTGTCTGGCGAGTACACGCCCCTTATAGCAAAAAAACCTCTCCAAAAAAAAAATTATTTTATTTAACATTTATTTATTTATTTTGACCAGAGGGACAGAGTGAGAGAGAGAGAGAGAGAGAGAGAGAGAAAGAGAGTGAAAGTGAGAAAGCAAGCTGCCAGGTCTGGGATTTGAACCGCGGTTGGTCATGTGGGAGTCCAGTGCCCTTAACCACCATGCCACTTGCTGGCCCCAAACATTTATTTATTATTATCCTTTAAAAAAAAAAAAGAAAGGAAAAAGCTTTGACCAGAGTGAGAGAGAAAGAGAGTAAGCGAGAAAGTAAGCCATCAAACCCAGGACTTGAACTGTGGTCAGCTATGTGTGAGTCCAGTGCTTTAATCACCATGCCACCTGCTGGCCTGTTCCACTGTAGTATCTTATAGAGTCATTTCACTATCCCTAAGTCCTCTGCACTCCACTTTTTCATCTTGTCCTCCTCCCCCACTGAGTTAAGAGCAACTACTTGTCTTTTCACTGTCTTGCATAGTTTTGCCTTTTCCAAAATGTTATATATTTGCAACCATGCAGTGTGAATCCTTTTGAGATTAGATTTTTAAATTTAGCAATGTGCATTTTAGTTTCCTCCATACCTTTGCTTGAACTGATAGCTCATTTCTTTCTATTTCTTTCTTTTTCTTTTTCTTTTTTTTCTTTTTGGTTGTTTCCAAGTTTTGGTAACTAGGAATAAGGCTGATATAAACACTTGAGAATAGTTGTGTGTGTGTGTGTGTAAACTCATAATTCACTTAGCGAAATTCCTAAAAGTGGAATGTCTGGTAAGATTATATTTAGTTTTGTAAGAATGAACAAACTCTCTTTCAAAATGATGGCATGATTTTCCATTCTTACCGGCAACACATGAACTCTCCTGTCGCTCCACATCCTCACTAGCTTTTGATATTGTCTGTATTTTTTATTTTGGTCATTTTATTAGGAGTATTGTGATATCTCACTATTGTTTCAGTTTCTAATTTCCTAATGACAAGATGCTAGACATTTTTTCATATATGTATTTGTTGTCTGTATATTATTTTTGGTGAAATGTCTGCTCATATCATTTGCTCATTTTTTTTTTTTTTTTTGGAGAGATTTTTCACTATAGGGCGCGTGCGCTCGCCAGACAGACAGAGAGAGACATAGAGACAGAAAGCGAGAAATCACCCCCCAGGGGGGATGGTCACGCCACAATCCCTTTTCCTCCATTCTCCTCTTGGGATCTTGGGCACACATGCACACATGCCCGGCGTGAGTTTTAAGCCACCGGGTCCGGGACGAGAACCGTGGTCGACTACGTGGGAGTCCAGCGACATAGCCATTACGCTAACTGCTGGTTCCCTCATTTGCTCATTTTTAAAAATAGAGTTCTTAATTATTTTATTGTTTAGTTTTAATTGTTCTTTGTATATTTTGGATAATTTCTTTATCAGATACATCTTTTATAAATATTGTTTCCCAGTTTGTGGCTTGTCTCGTTATCCTCTTAACTGTTGTTTCTTTCTAAAAAAATTTTTTTGACATAAGGCACACATGAGCTTGCTGAAGAGAGACAGGGAAAAACAATGAGAAATCATCCCCCGGGGGTAATGGCTGTGTCGTAATTGCTTCTCTTCTACTCTTCTCTTGGGATTTTTGGCACACACACACACACCCACACACACACACCCACACACACACACCCACACACACACACCCACACACACACACCCACACACACACACCCACACACACACACCCACACACACACACCCACACACACACACCCACACACACACACCCACACACACACACCCACACACACACACCCACACACACACACCCACACACACACACCCACACACACACACCCACACACACACACCCACACACACACACCCACACACACACACCCACACACACACACCCACACACACACACACTCAGCGTGTTTTTCAAGCTGCCAAGTTTGGGACTCGAACTGTGGCTGGCCATTTGAGAGTCTTAACTACTATGTCACCTGGTGCCCCCAATTGTTGCTTTAAAAAAGAAATAATTAAATACTGATAATTCTTGTTCTTTGGCATAATTCTGTTATAAAGGGTCTGGACCATCTATTGTTTGGTTGTTGAACAATACTAAATATTTTGTTAACTCTATTGGAATTTATTAAATTCTCCTTAATGGAATGGAATAAATAGCATTTCTTCACTTGACAAGTAGAACTTGGACATGCAAATGTCTCCTGATCTGAACTTGATGAGTGAGCAACCATACTGATTATCATCTTTCCTTTATCAGATTATACAAGTTTGTGGAGTTTTCTATGTGCATAAATGACAGTTCTTTCAGTGTGTAGCAAAGGTTTTACACATCATTAAGTGGTCATGTGAATCACTTTTTAATATGCTTTCACTCCAGGGAATTAAAATAAGACTAAGAGACAAAATCATCCTGATAGAAAAAGATTTAATCTGTATATGAAATGAGGAAGTAATTTTTGAAATACTGATTTGCTTCTAATGATGCAGAATAGTAGCCAAAGAAGACATACAATCCGTTGTGCAAAATTGTTTTTTCACATAAGATTCCTCAGGACCATTGGTCATTCATTCACTCATTTATGAAACAAATCTAACTGGACACTCCTTTGAAACGATTACTTTTCTTCTATTGGTCCATCTTACTGTGGGTTATGGAAAGGCAAAGAAAGAAAGGTAAAGAGCATGCAAATTTTGAACATGCAAATAGAGTTAAAGGGCAAAACAATACGCATGCAAGCTAGCCTACTTTCTTGCAGGAACTTTTCTTCAGTTGCAACTCTTGCCCTAAAAAAATTTTTTTTAAATAAAAAAAGAAAAAGAAAATCAATCAAAACAAAAAAAAGCCCCTTTTATTTAATTACTTATTTATTTCATGAGTGATAGAAAGAGAAAGACAGATGGGACTCCAATGGGGGTTTTCATGCCATGATCCACACCCAGCTTCAGCCATCCCCAAGATCATGGGAATACATTTGCCTAGCATGTTCAGAAAAGTCTCCAGAGGCAAATCTAGAACCCTTCCCATGAGGGTCAGCATCCTAGATTGCTGCACCACCATCCAGTCCCCAACCCTTGCCCTCTTAAACATATCAAAAGCTTAGCTGCAATCCATATATAATATATAGTGATGTTTCTCAGAATAACTGTGGTGAAGGACCAGACAAAGACAGTTACAAGTATCTTTTTTTTTGAAGAAGTTTTTGCTATAGGGCACGTGTGCTCGCCAGACAGACAGAGAGAGACAGAGAGATAGAAAATGAGAAATCACCCCCCAGAGGGAATGGCCATGCTGCAATCCCTTCTCCTCCATTCTTCTCTTGGGATCTTGGGCACACACGCACACACGCCCGGTGTGAGTTTTAAGCCACCAGGTCTGGGACACGAACCATGGTTGACTATGTGGGAGTCCAGCAACATAGCCATAATGCTAACTGCTGGTCCCTTGCGAGTATCTTGTTGAGAATTTTTGAATCTATATGCATCAGAGATATTAGTCTGTAGATTTCCTTTTTTTTTGTCACGTCCTTATCTGTTTTGGGAATGAGAATGATGGAAGCTTCATAAAATGAATTTGGGAGGATTCCTTCCTTTGACTCTTCAGAAATATTTTGAGTAAAATGGGGGTTAACTCTTCTTTAAATTTATAGAATTCAAAAGTGAAACCATCAGGACCTGGGCTTTTCTTTGTTGGGAGTTTATTTACTACTGATTCAATCTCATTGCTTGTTATGGATCTATTCAGGCTTTCTGTGTCCTCCTGATTCAATCTTGGTAGATTATATGTGTCCAGAAATTTGTCCGTATCATCCAGGTTCTCTTGTTTGCTGGCAAATAGTTGCTTATACTATCCTCTAATGATGTTTTGTATTTTTATTATGTCTGTTGTAATATTGCTTCTTTCATTGCAAGTTCAATTAATCTGATTCCTTTCTCTCTTCTTAATCAATGTAGCTAATGATGTGCAATCTTGTTAATCTTTCCAAAGAATCAGCTTTTGCTTTAATTTATTTTCTGTATAGCTCATTTATTTTCTATTTCATTTATTTCTTTTCTCCTGGCATTTTTTGGGACTTTTTGTTGTTGTTCCAATTCCCTGAGGCATGATTTTGTCTTTTTGTCACCTTTCCATCCTTTTCTTACTCGCACTAACTGCTATGAATTTCCCTCTTATGACTGCTTTTGCGGTGTCCCATAGATTATGGAAACTTGTGTATGCATTGTCATTTGTTTCCATAAATCTTTTTATTTCAGTCTTAATTTCTTCAGTAGTTGAGAAGTCATTCAGAAGTAGGTTATTTAGTTTCCATGTGTTTGTGTATTTTAAAGACTTTTTTCTGAAATTAATATCAAGTTTAATTCCACCATGGTCAGAGAAGATGCTGGATATAGTTTCTATGCCTTTGAATCTGTAAAGGTTTGATTTGTGCCCTATCATATCAATATATGAAAAGTACCATGCAAGGGTGAGAAAAATGTATATTTTGTGGTTTTAGGGTGGCAAGTTCTATAGATGTCTGTCAAATCCATTTGATTTGTAGTATCATTTAGATCTTGTATCTCTTTGCTTATTTATTTATTTATTTATTTTGTCTAGATCTGTCTAAAGGAGATAATGGAGTGTTGAGATCCCCAACAATTACAGTGTTGCAATTCATCTCTCTTTGTAGATAGCAGTCTTGCCCTTTAAGTATTTGAGTGCTCCTTAGTTGGGTACACAGATATTTATAAGCATTATGTCTTCTTGATGAATTAGCCCTTTTACTACTATATAATGCCCTTCTTTATCTCTTCTTACAGTTTTGGCTTAAAGCCTATTTTGTCTGAAATCAATATCACGACTCCAGCCTTTTTTGATTTCCATTTGCATGGAATATTCTTTTCTAGCCCTTCATAGTCTTTGTCCATGAGGTGTGTTTTTGTAGGCAACAAATGGAGGGTTTCTGTTTTTTGTTTTTTTGTTTTTTTTTTAATTTTTAAATTTTTTATTCATTAGGCCGGTCTGTGTCTCCTGATTGGAGAACTTAATTAATTAGCATTCAGTGTTATCGATATTTTTGGACTTGTTCCTATCATTAAGTTAGTCATTTTCTTAGTTGTTCTTTGTTCTCTTATTTCTGTCTGTCTGACTTTAGTTTTCCTGGTATAGCACTCCCTTTAGAACTTCTTGAATAGCTGCTCGGGAGTTGGTAAATTCTATCAAGTTTTGTTTCTCTGAGAATATTTTTATCTTTTCTTTCCATGTGAAGGATAATCTTCCTGAGTATAGTCATCTTGGTTGAAACTGTTTTTCATTTTACACTTTGAATATATTTCCCCATTTTTTTCCTTGCTTGCATTGTTTCTGATGACAGGTCCAATGTTAACCTGGTGGGATAACTTTTGTAAGTAACTTGATGTTTCTCTCTTGCCAATTTTAGTATCTTGTCTTTGTGGTTTTGACCAGTCTTGCTCTGATGTGCCTTGGTGAAGATCTTCTTGGGTTGATTCTATTTGGGGTCCTTCGTATTTCTCGTGTCTGGACATTTTAATGTCTCTAAGCTTGGAAAGTATTCTTGCAGGATTTCATAGAATAATGTATTAATGCCCTTATTATTTTCTTCACCTTCTAGGATACCAGTTTTCTGGATGTTTGGCTGCTTAATGGTATCTGATATTTCTTGTATATTGTCCTTATTCTTTTTGGTTATTTTCTCAGTCATTTTCATAATTTTTTTTGGATCAGAGGTTTTGTCTTCTATATTAAAGATTCAGTCTTCTGTGTGGCCCAATATGCTTTTAATACTTTCAAGGGAGGCTTGATTTCTTGTATCGCAGTCTTCATTTTTAACAATTCCATTTGATTCTTCTTTATGGTGTTTATTTCTTCTTTTTTTTTTTTTGAATTGTGAAAGGACTTCTTCATCTCCTGGACCTCATTATTGTCACTTTTCTCTTGCATCTTCTTGAGTTAATAATCTCTTTTCTCTAGCATCACATTTAGTTTTGTCACTATAAATATTCTGAATTGTTTATCTGGCATTTGCACAAGTTCCATAGTATTGTCTGTGGATGATGAGGAATTAATGTTTTCTCTTCAGGAGAGATATTTTCTTGGTTTCTTGTATTTCTTGTGCCTCTGTGATGGTTTCTAAAATTCTGGGTCTTCAGAGGCTAGCAGGAGGAGGTGATTGGTGATCTCTCTGCTGCTCTATTTCCCTGATGTTCACCCAGAAACCTGCACTGTTGTCTCTGGACTTAGATAATCCAAAGTCCTCCCAGTTTCTACAGAAGTGTGCTTGGGGCTGAGCTACTGAGCTTCACTTGAGAAAGACAGAAGGGGTTATGAGGCATGTGCTGTGCGCTTTGAGCTTCAGGAAATGCTGAAGTCTGAGAATTCTGAGGCATGTGATGGGGGATAAGCTACAGTCTCTCTGTAGCTCAGTGTCCCTGCTACTCAGTGCACTCAGGCGCATCGCTGAGGTAGATGTCCCAATGGCATGAAAAGCTGGAAAAAGAGGGCTTCACAAAGTCCCAATTAACATGACCGCAAGTTCAAAGGCATGTGAGGGAGGTGATAAGTCATGTTCTGCAGCACAATCTCCCAGCTGCAAATGGCTCACTGGCCAGTTGCTAGGAAGGATGTCGTGATGGCGTGGGGAAAGAAGGGTTTCTCCAAGGCCCAATTAACAGACCTGAGAGTTCAAAGGCATGTGGAGGAGGGAATGAGCCACGCTCTCCAACTCTGCAATTTGAGTCCTGGAACTTGGGCTTGAAATTCATGCCAGGCATGTGTGCATGTGTGCCCAAACTTTCAAGAGGAGATGGAGAAGAAGGGATTGTGGCATATTCCCTGTCTCTGTCTTGTGAGTGCACACACCCTTGGGCAAAAGTTTTAAGAAGCAAAAACAAAAACAGAAAAACTAATTAATGGGGAAAATAAAACCAGAAAAAAAAAAAAAAAAACCATACATTTAAAGTACGACATCCAGTGATTTTATTATTAGATCTCACAGACAAACATTCTGTCCAATTGCTACAAAATAATCTATAAAACACATTAAAATTTTCTTTCTACCTCATCATGCAGCAGGAGCAAAGAGTTGCATGTGCTGTCAGCATACAGACCTCCTTTTGAGTAGAATTTAAAAAGTCACATCTTCTATCTAAAAGGATAAAGTTTCCAGACTACCCTCCTGCCTTCTCCCTCTATACTCTATGTGGTATGAATATTCACTGCAGAGCCAAATGGGTAGACTTGGAGACAGAGTAGATGCCAAGTCAATGATCTATATAGGAGTGATGGGCTCATTGGAAGACTGCAAATCATTGAGAAATAAAGGGAGGCTAGATGAACCAGGGAATACCTCCTGGTTCTGACCAAGTCAAGAGAGAGACCAGAATCATTTCAGGTGTTACTTCTGCCTCAGAAACCATCAGTGACCAGAAGAACCTGGAACAATGCAAGGACAGGACATGGATCTGATGACCTATCTTCTGCCCATTCCCCATGATGTCTGAGGTTACATAAGTCATCCTTCCATCCCTTCCAAGTACTGCACTGTCTTCAGGAAAGAGGAAGAGAGAGAGCAAAAGCTAAGAGATCAAAACATTTTATGCCAATAAGAAACTGAGTTTTATGTAAGCCACTATTTGTTATTTTTTTCTCTGAATCTTTTTATAATAATTATCTATTTAATTTTATTTATTATTATTATTTGAAAAATTTTACTATAGGATACACACACTCACCAGAGAGAGAGAAGGAAAGTGAGAAAGCAAGGTGTCAGGTTCAGGACTCAAACTGTGGTTGGCTATATGGGAGTCCAGGGCCCTAAGCATGAGGACACTGGCTGGGCCTGGGCACTATTTAATTTATTATGTAGGCTAAGTTTCAACCAGATTAGACATTTTGTTTTCCCACACTACTCAAGGGCGATCATCTTGTCATTTTTTTTTTTTTTTAGGACTTTCCTGGTTTTAGCATGAAAAGTTTCATCCTAGAAAACTTCTCTGTTCTGGACAAGTAGAGACTCTACTTCTAGTACAACCAAAAGGTGGGCATTCAAGAAGAATACCAGTCAACTATATATCCAATAAGTACTTACTATTTCTTTGCACATCACAGGTGAAGCATACATTTTGCAACCTATGATGGCCAATTTTGAATGTCAACTCGACTGAGCTAAGAGACACTCAGATAGCTGGTAAAATGTAATTTCTGGATCTGTCTGTGAGGGCATAATAAGAAATCAAATATTATTTCTGGGCATGTCAGTGAGATTTAGCATTTGAATCATTAGATGGAGTAAAGAAGAGCCTTGCCAATGCGAGTAAGCATATCCAATCAGTTGAGGGTCTGAATAGAACAAAAAAGGTAAAAAAAGAACAAATTCACTTTCTCAGCATGACTTGAGATATTTATTTCCTCCTGCTCTTGGACACTGGCATTCCTTGTTCTTGAATTTTCAGGATCAGACCAGGTCTTACACCATGGGCCTATAGAGTCTCAGTCTTTTAGATCTGGGCTGAATTACACTATTGGCTTTCATGGTTCTCCAGCTTGCTGTGCTGACATCATATCGTGGAACTTCTCAGCATTCATCACCATGTAATATATATATATATTCTGTTTCTCTGGGGAACTCTGAATAATATAGTAATTCTGCAGTAAAATAAGTGTTGAGTGACTCCTGTGGGCCAGGCCATGTGGTAGGCACCTGTCATACAGTGGTTAGCAAGACAGATGTGATCTCTGCACACAGGGGAGCTCTTTACAGGTAAAGAAAGTGTTTCTATTCACTTGCACTTTCTTCTCATTGGTTAATATATGTTTCAGAGTCAAGCGTGGAATGGAAAAGGAAAATAAATTCTAGATGTAAATACCACTTTGCTGTAAAAGTCCCTCTCCGGTCCCATTTTACAGTACTTTCATTGCCAGGCTGCTCTCTGTGCTCTGTGTGCACTTTTGCTGGATCAAAAGGGCCCTCAGCAGATCACTGTGTCCTGCGAGTCAATGACTATTTTTAAAGTTTCTGTACTTCAATTTTTAAGTTTAATTTTATTCATGCTAGCGAGCACATGTACACATGAGAGAGAGAGAGAGAAAGCACTCATGACAGGGTCTGACGGTGCCATGATCCCCGTCCCCAGCCCTCCAGCTGGTTGGGATCATGGGCCTGTGTGTACGTGTCCAGTATGCAGGTGGACCAGGCCAGGGACCCAGATCCGTGACCAGCCAGGTGGCTTCCAGCATTGCAGCTTAGTCTGCTCTCAACTGTACCACAGAGACTGGGCCGAAAGCAATATCTGTAGTAAAATAAACCAAGACTTTCACAAATCAATTTTGCTAAGGTTAATTATTGTTGGATTTTTTGTTTGCTGGAAAAAAAATAAACAAACAAACAAAAAAATCTTACTATACAATAAATATAACAACTTACAAATGTAAGGAACAAAGAAAAAAATAATCGTATCTGTGATCCTACTTGGAGATAACCCCATTATCGTTTTGGTGACTGTTTTGTCGGTTAACTTCTTTGTGTAAGCGTGTACAAACACGCACAATTTTAATTAGCTGGGGTGCTAAAACACAATGAGCTTTCAGTAAAGTCACTTCATCTCTTTTTTACTTGTTTTTCGACTGACCCCTCTTCCCTTCTTCCCTTTCCGTATATGTCATACTCAGTACTCCCATGTTAACAGGTATCGTTCCAGGCTTTTTTCTTCATTATTACAAACCTCTTAGTGATTTTTCCACACCTAATAGCTCAAATTTAGGTACTGGTAGTTAACTTTTCCCACAAGTCCTAACCTTAGACACTGAAGGAGGAAAAAAATAACCTTCTCCAGGACAGGTGACCTCCTTCCATCAGGTAATCTGCAAACACTGGGACTGGGATATGTGATTACACAATCCGTGTAAGGATTCACATTCTATCTTGGCCACTCCATGTAAACTCCATGATTTGGGGCAAGGAGATTAATCTCTGAGCTTTCAGTTCCTTGACTCTGGTGACTATTAAATAAGATAGGGACATGGATCCATGAGTTCTACCCTAGGTAAGACATGTTTTCTTTTTTTTAACATTTATCAACTTTTAATGTATATATTTGTCACATCTGCTTGCCCCATCAGAAGGTGAGTTTCTTGAGAGTAGAATATGGTTAATTCATATTTTCATTCAATGTCAAACTCCTAATAAGTATTATTATATGAGGGATCCTCAAAAAGTTCATGGAAAATGTATACTATGAAAAAGTTATGCAGGGATTTCAAAGTTTTCTGCACCAAAATAAACTCACACTTTAATTCCATTTTCTAGAGACCTTTGTAAAGCCTCCTTATATGTCCTTGCATAAATTAATGATTCTTTAAGAATGCATTGTTCACTGACAGCCCAACAGGAGCTAGAGCTTACTTTGGCCATGGCTGGGCGTTCTGGAATCCCTGTACATTGAGACAAGAGAGCAGTGAGAATGGCCGACTAAAAAGGTTTGGGACCTGTCATCCCCACTCTCTAGACACAAATCATTTATTCACACCCTTGTTCTCATACAGCTCTCAAAAGAAACTGATGAGATAGTATTATTATTTCTAGGCTTACACAAAATAAAATTGAGGCTTAAAGAAATTGAGTAGAGGCCAGCAGGTGGCATAGTGGTTAAGGTGCTGGACTCTCATACAGCCAACTTTGGTTTGAGTCCTGCACCTGGCGGTTTGAAACTCATGCCAGGTGTGTGTTTGGGCATTCCCAAAATCCTAGGAGGAAAATGGAAGAGACGGGATCATGGTGTGACCATCCCCTCTGGGAGTGATTTCTCACTTTCCCTCTCACTGTCTCTGTCTCTCAGGTGAGTGCACATGCCCTCTGGCAAAAATATCTCAAAAAAAAAAAAAAGAAAAAAGTTGAATAAATTGCTGAAGTTAGTTAAATTTTATAGGGGTAGAACTATAATTTGAACTCAAGTATTATTATTGACTGCATGTTGGTGCTCTTCCCCATTCATATATTGAAGCCGTTCTATTTTTAATTTTTATTTTATCCAAGATAGAGGGCACACACATGAATAAGAGGGGTGGGGAGGTAGAGGGGAGAGAAGCACACTCAACAGAGTCTTGTCATCCCATGATCCCCTTCCCTTATCCCCCCCACCACATACAGTGTAGCTATGTTTGGAGACAGGGTCTCTATGGAAATAATTAAGGTTGAATGAGGCCATAAGAGTCGGGCTCTGATCCCATAGAATTAGTGTTCTTATAAAAGAAGACACCAGAGCTTCTGCTCTGTCTCTGTCTCCACATGCCTGCACCAAGAAAAGACCATATAAGGACTAGCAAGAAACTAGCTGTCTGAAATCCAGGAAGCAAGCTCTTACTAAAAATTGAATTGCCTGTGACTTTGATCTTCAAGTTGTAGCTTCCAGGCAGTGAGAAAATAGGTTTCTGGTGTTTTTGTTCATTTGTTTGTTTAGTTTTGCTATAGGATGTATTTACTCACCAGGGAGAGACATACAGAAAGGGAGAGAGAGGGAATGTGAGAAATCACCTCCTGGGGAGAGGGCCACAATCCAATCCCTTCTATTCCATTCTCCTCTGGGGATTTTTAGTGCACATGCACACGTGCCCAGAGTGTTTTTCAAGTCATTGGGGCCAGGTCTCAAACCACGTAGCAGGTCAAGTGGGATCCATTCACCCTAATCACCATACTACTGGTTGGTCCAAGTCTTACATGCAATCTGTGATATTTTGTTGTAGCAGCCTGAGCTGATCATTACAGACCTTGCTAGAGTTAGTTATCTTTGTTCAGCTGCTAAAAACATTTACCAGGCCAGTCATCTAGCACAGTGTTTAAGGGAGCCAGATCTCACATGGGTGACTATGATTCAAAGGGGAGCTATGAAAGATATACCTGGTATCAATAGGATGAAGAAATGAAGAAAAGGTGATTGCAGTATGACCATGCCATATTGAGGAATGTTTTCTCCCCCACTCTTTCTCTGTTTCTCCATCTCTCTCTGGTGAATACGTGTTCTCTGGCAATAATAATAATAAAAAAAATCAAAACTAACCAAACAAAACATCCATAAACTAGGTGACTTATAAATAACAAATATTTCTTACTAATATAAAGGCTGGGAAGTATAATATTAAGGCACCTGTAAACCGAGTGATTGGTGTGGTGAGAGTCTGCTTCCTCACAGATGGTGACTTTTACGTCCTCACTTGGTGGAAGATGCCAGTTGCTCTCTACTGGCACATTCTTATGAGGCCTTTGCTCTCGTGATCCAATCACCTCCCAGAGGCCTCACCTCCTAATCCTATCACACTGGGCATGAGATTTTAACACACAAAATGTTAAAGGAACATAATATTGAGATCATAGTATTAGCTATTGCCATGTAATGAATCATTCCAAATTAGTGTCTTAAGATAACAACAATCATTATCTTTCACAGGTTCTGGGGATTGGGAGCTCTGGAAGGGCTCAGCTGGACAGTTCTAGTGTTGCTATTCTCGGCTGCAGTCAGATGATGTCTGGAACTGAAACAGCTGAGGACTGACTGGGCACCTTACTCTTCTTGTGTAGCTCAGGGCCTGCCCTGCTCAGGATCTGTCTGCACAGGCTGTTGGACTGCAAAAGAGCACGACAGTCTCCGGATCACTGGACAACCTACATGGCAAACGAAGATGTCAAGAACAAGTATGCCAACCAACAAGGCGGAGGCACCACCGCCTTTATGATATCAGAAGTTACTTAGCGTCACTTGTGTTCTATCAGTTAAGAGCAAGTCATGCATGATGAGTTTGAACAGGAGAGGACCTGGTCTCTACTTCTTCAGGAGAGAGTGGTAGAATTTTAGAAGGGCATGCAGGATGAAACTTCTTCGGGGGTCACCTTTCTAAATACAATTTGTTACAGATATATTTGGCTCAAAAGACTGTGGTTTCCACATTATAATTGGATGAAACCAAAACAGAAAACTCTTCCCATGGGGAGCAGTGATTAAAATATGAAGCGCAGAGGAAAGAGGTGCGTCATTATAGTTTGGGGGGCTGAGCAAAAATAGGAGCTGTGCTCTATTCATTCTACTTTGAACCTGTGGTCACAGCAGGTATGCTCAACAGATGCCTTTAACTCTGTTAGCTAATTCCACTGGAGAAGGTTTGGGGCCTACTCAGGCGAAAGGGTCACTTATTTTTTCATGAAATCAGAGAGCTAAAGAACCTGGAGCTTCTGCTAGGATATTTGTATGAGGGGATCTGACCTAACAGAGGTTGACCTTTCAGAGCAAAGTTTACACCAGTGTAAGGGGGAGGGCTGGAAGGTGAGAGAGTGCGTGATACTAGGTGGGGGATGATGATGGTATGGGAGGGAGGGCTTGGCAGGAAGCCCACAGGTTGGCAGCAGAGCCCTAGATAAGAGATAGCTGGATGGACTTGCCTTGCAAAGGTATTGAGAGACCAAATCTCCACTAGCACCTAGCAAAGGCAGTAAGGGGAGACGAATTTGCATGATGATGGGAGAATCTTGTTTTGTTTTGTTTTGTTTTGTTTTTGTGCTGGAAAAGAAATTACAAAAATCATGAAATAACCCAAAGTCTATATCCTGTTTATATTTTCTGTCTGATTGTTCCTGAGAATAGAATACCCAAGCACACATTTTCTCTTCTTTTCTCTTATTCCTAAAACAGACTTGTTGGAAAACAGACAGATCCTACAGATCCTATGTTCACAGCACCTTGTCCCAGTCTTAATGGTACTGAAAACTGAAGAACAAAATCACTCTCAGGAAATCCAGACTCAGTGCACAGATTAAGTTCAAATCACCTGAGGCTGTTGATTGCAATGTTAATCAAGAACCAAAAATATTTTTAAAAGGTCTTGATGCCTGCAATACTGGTATTCAGTGTAAAAGTACCAAGGATAACCAATAATATAAGGTAAATTAAGATGATATCTGTTTGTACTTTTCTTTTTAAAGGCAGAAACTTCTTAAAGCAATGAACACTTTTAAAGCTGAGTTTGACAGGGACCAGCAGTTAGCGTAATGGCTATGTCGCTGGACTCCCATGTAGTCGACCACGGTTTGAGTCCCGGACCCGGTGGCTTAAACTCATGCCGGGCACATGTGCGTGCATGCCCAAGATCCTGAGAGGAGAATGGAGGAGAAGGGATTGTGGTGTGGCCATCCCCCCTGTGGGGGGGGATTTTTTCGCTTTCTGTCTCTCTGTCTCTCTCTGTCTGTCTGGAAAGCACCCGCGCCCTATAGCGAAAACCTCTCCAAAAAAAAAAAAAAGCTGAGTTTGACAGAACTATGGAAAGAAGCACTGTTAGAGTAAAACAGAATGGATTAACTTACCATTCCATTGTCTCTTCACTCTTCCATGTAATCGGTGATGTCTTAGTTCCTAAATCAGTCTATTTGGACTGCTATAACAAAAATTTCATGACTGAATAATTTGCAAACAACACAAACTAGTTCTCATAGTTCTGTAATGTATCTTGAGGACTCTCCTCATGAGTTCAGCAGCTCCCAAAGGTCCCACTCACTAATACCATTGCATTTGTTATGATCTTTATATACAAATTTTGGATGGTCATAAACATTCTGTCCATTGCAAAGTGGAGTCTGTTTTTGTTTGGTTTTGTTTTAACAGCAATTCTAAGTAGTAATATACTGCTTAGAACTAACTTCAAGGACCAGCAGATGGCATAATGGCTATGTTGCCAGACTCTCATGTAGTTGACTGCGGTTAGAGTCCCGGACCTGGCAGCTTAAACTCACGCCAAGCATGTGTGCATTCATGCCCAAGATCCTGAGAGGAGAATGGAGGAGAAGGGATTGCAGCATGGCCGTCCTCCCAGGGGGTGATTTCTCGCTTTCTGTCTCTCTGTGTCTCTCTCTCTTTCTGGAGAGTGCATGCACTCTGTAGCAAAAAACCTCTCCAAAAATAAATAAATAAATAAATAAAATAAAAAGAACTAACTTCAGATTTGATGAGACTGACATACAATAAATAGTTCAGGACACATAGGTACATATTTTCTAATGTCATAATTTCTTCTCCCCTTTTCTTCCCAATTTCAAGAAGATATTCTACTGTTGGCAACAGACAGAGGTAAAATCTTTTAAATATGATTTTCCCCCATAGCTGGGGGGGGGAATTAATTCAGAGGAGTGGAGTATGGAGATTTAAGTTTTGGGGAAAATAAATTCTGATTTTTAGTAAATAATTAGAGACATATAAAAGTAAGATCTATCTATTGGTGCATTCTTTCTTCCAACTTAACACCTATGTCTTGGTAATCTTTCATCATTGACATTCATGCCAAACCTCTCATTCTTGCCCCATAACCACCTCAACAAATGCAAAGTGATCTGAAGAGACATTGTCAGTGCATGAGACTTGAGGAGTGAGAAAATATTTTTTTCTCTGCCCAAGGAGAGTGTCCTACTCATCAAGGGACTGTCCCGGGGGAAAGAGAAGACCACAAAATTAGTGAATTCAATCTCACTGCTCAATGGAGGGACGCCTGACCCTGTGGTTACCTTAAAAGTCACTGCCTTCCTGTCAGTTAACCTGCAGCATTTTTTGATAATCCAACAGCAGACATTTCCTATGATATGTTTTCTTTAGATTGCTTTTCCTAGAAAAGTCACATCCCGGGAATATTATTTTCATCGTTTCAACAACCTGCAGAGTTTAGAGTAGGAGTCAGAGCCAAATTAAGGGGAAGGCAAGCTGGGTATTCACCTAGGATGCAGATCTGAAAGGGAACTGAAACGTCACTGGAGTAAGTTGGTGAAATGCAAATTGGTTTCACTCTTCTCTGGGGTCAACCTGTCTGTGTTTTCTGTGAATCATATGTGAGTTTGCCACCAGCTTTGTTCCAAAATCATGTTTTGTTTACCAGGAAGGAGTAAATGAGTTTAATTATCCAAATAGGAGGCCCCTTCATGTGCCTCCCCAGATATTGTGTCATCTAGACAATTAAGAAAGAAAATTAAGAGAAAACTTCCAAAAAGGTGAAAAGAAATGGTAGATTTGTTTGTCTATCATTTTTTTAGCTAGTGAAGTTAGTGATTGTTTTTGTAAATCTCCATTGTTCATAAAATATTAGATTCTTCTAGTTACCTAAAAGTGGATGCAACAATTTAAAGAAAATATTGTATCAGAGATGCCAAATCAGTAGCTTTTCTGAGCAACCGCATGTCTCAAGTCAACCCTGAATGACACAAGATCTATTTGATCAGCATTCAGCATCTTTGTTGTGGGAGGCAATCCATAATGGAAGGTATTTAGATGTGTTGACCTTCAAAGGCTCATTTACTAGATAAGTTCTTATTAAATAATCAATTCCTTTAACTTTAGTGAACCATGCTTTTGACTCCTTGACTCTTTTTTATTCCCCCTTAACTCTTCTCTATTAACTTCTCTAAGCTTATAGATTCGTTTCTTCACTTTTACTCTTCAGACCTTTTATTTTGTTTGGCTAAGTAATCATTAATTGTAAATTTTCTCCATTTCACCTATGATTCATTAAGAATCATCTTGAAAATTGTACTCAATAATTTGAAGACTAACCACAGTGTGTGTGTATGTGTGTGTGTGTGTGTGTGTGTGTGTGTTGTGTGTGTATGAACTTGATTATAATTATATATATAATTATATAGCCAAAGGTTGCACGTGCTTGCCAAAGAGAGAGAGGAAATGAGACATCCTCCCCCATGGAATGTAGTCACACTGCAATCCCTTCTCCATTTCTCCATCCTATTGGGACTTTGGGCATGCATGTGCACATATCTGGCAAGTTTTTCAAGTCCCCAGGACAGGATTTGAACTGTGGTCTGCCATGTGGAATCCAGCTCTTTTACTACTAGGACACAGGGCTGGCCCATAACCACAGTTTATCAGGATTTATCAAGTGTCAGGCACTGGGCTAAAGGCTACATATATTTGTATTATATTAGTTTTCTCCTCTCAATAACTTTCTCACATAGATATTGCTATTCATTCACGATCCGAAAGCTGAAGCTAAATCACCTTGCACTTTTTCTTCTAAGTTCCATGGACAGTAAGTAATTGAACTAGAATATGACCCAAGTGCATCACTTCGCCTGATATCAAAGCTCACGCTCTGGTAGCCTGCACTGACTGCTGTTTGTCTCTCCCGAGCTCTGCACTGGGACATTGCATTTGTCCAGATGGACTCACCAAAATTTAGAGAAGATAAGCAGGTGTTTGAGTGGGCCTGTAGCCTAGGAGTGACAAGCGCAGAATGGCAAGTCAGGTCTATTCTCTCCAAGTGTGATAATGACCATGATGTGCCTCAGTCTTTGGAATAGTGTCTGGGTTTGCTTGAAGAGGCCAGAATATTGCAACTCCCTCAGTGCACAGCCTCTCTACTGTCATAAATAAAGGGTTTACACACTGTGGAATTTTCAGTCTCTGAGCTGGTATGTTTTTGATATAGCTGTGAGAATGCTAGTCTACATCTTGGTTACTCCCTGCTTAAATTCTTTCAGGAACTTCTGTAGCCATCTGGCCAAAGTTTCTCACATGTAAAAATTAGCTATGTTTGACTTTCTGATGCTTTAATATGGGCTAGACTTCCTCTCTATTCTTTCACCTCTAATATTATTTTTATTAGGTAGGTGAATAGCTTGTAAATATTTACCCTAAGTCAGTTTTCACTTAGCTTGTTTTTTCATTTCATTTTGGCAAAAGCAAAGAGGAAAATACATCTATATTAACCTAAAGACTTAGCATGTAAACATCACAGTCTTTAACGAGCCATGCCTATTTGATAAGTTTTAGGCAGAATTTCCTCCTTTCAGCAGCACTGAAGCAGTAGTCTTAAGAAACATTTGCTTTGAGGCCAGCAGGTGGCATAGCGGTTAAAGTGCTGGACTCCCACAGTTCGAGTCCCAGACCTGATGACTTAAAACTCTTGTGGGTGAGTGTGCCTGTGTGAGTCCCCAAAATCTGAGTGAAGAACAGAGAAGAAGGGACTGTAGTGTAGCCATTCCCCTGGCAGGTGCTTTCTGTCTCTCTATCTCTCCCTGTCTCTGGTGAGCACACATGCCCTATTTCAAAAATACTCTCAAAAAAAAAAAAAAAGAAGAAGAAGAAATATATGCTTTAATTCTAGTCAGTTATCAAATATCAACTAAATCTAACCTTCAATCATTCTTTTTTTTTTTTTTGGGGGGGGGGAGAGATTTTTCACTGTAGGGTGCGTGCGCTCGCCAGACAGACAGAGAGAGACATAGGGACAGAAAGTGAGAAATCACCCCCCAGGGGGGATGGTCACACCGCAATCCCTTCTCCTCCGTTCTCCTCTCGGGATCTCGGGCACGCACGCACACGCGCCCGGCATGAGTTTTAAGCCACCGGGTCCGGGACACGAACCGCGGTCGACTATGTGGGAGTCCAGCGACATAGCCATTACGCTAACTGCTGGTTCCCTAACCTTCAATCATTCTTTGAAATAGACACTCTTCTAGGTGGGTTCCATTTGTCATATCAGTTTAGGTAGCTGTCATAGGTGGCCACTGATGGGGACTCAAGGAAAGTGGCTTCAGACCTGGCTCCTGGTAACTTTTGGTATTCATGCCCTTGTACAGTGTCCTCCCCTCTGCCATGGTCTGGATCTAGGGACTTGCTTCCAATGAGCAGAATACAAAAAGTTTTTGGGTGCCATATTCCTATTAGCTTACAAAAATATACTGATTTTCATCTTGCTAAAATTCTCCTTTCCTGCTGGTATTTGCTCACTCGGATGAAGCAAGCTGCTGTGTCGTGAGATGCCCGATAGCAAGGCCTGCTTGGTAAGGAACAAGGAAGATACCTTTTGAAAAAATTTGTGAATGGACCTTTTGGTGTGGTGTTCAAAATGCTGGCTCCCACATGGTTGACTCTTCAGTTCAAGTCTTAGACCCGATGGCTTGAAAAACAAGCTGAGTGTGTGCTTGTGTGTGTAGTGTGTGTGTTTGTGCTCAAAATTCCAAAAGGAGAATGGAGGAGAGGGATTGTGACATGGCCATCCCCTCCTCCTGAGGAGAGGGTTAATTTCTCACACCTTTTCTTCCCTTGAAGAGTGCACACCCCTAGGCAAAAATCTTAAAAAAAAACAAAAATGAAGAATTTAGTGTTTGAGTGCATTGTCCAATAGCCCGTGGAGAACCAAATCTTATCAGTAATCATGTAAGTGAACTTAGAAGGAGAGCCTTCCTTCCCCTTGAGCCATGAAATGATTACAACCACGTGAGACATCCTGAGGGCTCAGCTGAGCGCACTCAGTTTCCTGACCCACAGTGGGAGGTGACAAATATGTGTTGTTTATTCCACTAAGCTTTGAGGTAAAATTTTTATGTAACTATGGTGTCCCGAACCCGCGGGACGAATCGGGCAGGGAAACTCGAGTGAGGGGGCGGAGGTCTGGAACCGGCGCAGCGTCTCAGCACGGGAGCGAAAGAAGTATCACAGCTCACATAGTGTCACAGCTCTTTGATGTAAAGGTTTCGCTCATTTATTGAGGGCTAGAGCGCTTTCTTATATACACAAGGTAGAGGGAGGTAGGCGGGGTTTACAGCGGACCTTATTGAGGACCTGCCAGCTCTGTGTGAACCAGGGGGTCTACATTCCTGGTGTCTGTGTCAAGGTCGCACCGGCCATTTTTAAGCAGTGAAGGTCATGGCAGCCATTTTGATGTGGGCGGCTCCCCACACTATGGGTAATTCATACAGATTTTGGTACTGGGAGTGGCGTGCTTCCATGATGAACATCTCAAAGTATAGGACTGCATTAGAATTGGGCACTAGGTGGATGCTAAGAGAATGATGGTGCTCATGATAAAGAACTAAATCACCTGGAAAAGACAAAAAAGTCTGGACTTTGAGGATGTTGCCGGTGAGGGCATTAGAAAGTGAGAAACACGTTATTACAAACTAGGACGGAGGTCTTTGTGGCAGAATAGTAACATAATTAACGGTGGTGCTGTCTACAATTATATGTAAAGGAAAGTATTTGCCTAATGAATTTGGTGACCTAGCTATATATATTTCCAAGCAAAGTATTATTGATGTTGCCTAGTTTCTTCTAACAGCGTATAGTAAAATGTAAGACAGAGAAAGAGAAATGGAGAGAAGGGCTAGTAAGCAATAAGGAGCGGTAACGATGATTTTGAAAATTCTCGGCCTCTCCAAATAACAACAAAGCATTCTAAAATTACAAAATGGTATCTGAGCACTTTCAGGAAAATATGGCCTAGAGATCAGCATAAAGAAAAAGTTGAGTGTAACTATGCAATCTTTGAAGACCCAGAAAAATCAGTCTGATTAATATTCAGTAACACGAAGAATCTTTTAGTCACACACAGAGATTAAGAGTATGTTTCAAAGATCCTCTCAGACGAGCACTAGGGCCTCCAGCTACCTTAAGCGTATGTCTTTCAGTCATTTCATCAGAAACTCAAGGTGCAGAAGATCTTTCCTCAAAGACATTTGTGGCTGGTTTTTTTTTTGGTTTTATGTTCTTATTTGTCTGTTTGGTTAGTAAACCCTAGTAAGATTTCCCAAGAGGCCCATGATATTTCCAAGAAAACTACATGAGTGGATACATTGCTGGTTTCACCTGAAAGGCACAGAGAGACACAAAACGATAAGAGGAGATAAGCTTCTCCCAAATTCTCTTGCCAGGCAGCTGAGAAAACAACTCATCTTCAAACATGTGCTATCCTTTATGAAAAATGAATACGGACTCTGAGAAAGGAACCAGGAGCTTAAAGAGTAGAGCTGGGAGCCATAGAGAAGTATACCTAGAACTTAAAACCTAATCAAGAAGTTGACATCTTCTGTCCAGCTGGTTTTTCAGCATTTCTATAGATGAGTGACTCTATCACTCCCCTACCATTTTAACGAGAGTGTCTAAAATGGTGCCAGGAAGGGTATGTAACCTGCTCATGGTCACACAGGTGGTACAAGGGAGAATGGGAATGTGAGTCTGAATCTACAAAATCTACCTCCAGAGGTTGCACTCCTGGATTGAAAACCATAAAGAAAATTTAAGTAATTTCACCACCCCACATCCTACCATCACAAATGTCTGTTAATATACTGACTTACTGGAGCCAGCAGGTGGCATGGGGGTGAAGGTTCTGAACTCCATAAGGCCGACCATGGTTTGAGTCCCAAACCCATTGGTTTGAGTCCCAAACCCATTGGTTTGAAAAATCACACCAGGTATCTGTGTGTACATGCCCAAAATCCTGAGAGGAGAATGGAGGAGAAGGGATTGTGGTATGGCCACTCCACCTGAGGGAGTCATTTCTCACTTTCCTTCTCTGTCTCTTTCTGTCTCTCTCCTCTCTGGCAAGCACTTGCACCCTATGACAAAAACTTAAAAAAAAAATGTACTTATTTATTTGGCTGTTCCTTTGTTTCTTTTACTAAGTATGTACTTATATATAGGTTTTATAGGATGTAAATTATATTTTTTATTTGAAATTGTATTATGAATATTTTATTGTATTATGTTTTGGGAAACATGATTTCTAATTGGTATAAATGATCAGGTTGTTGGAAAAGTCATGATGTAGTTTTCTGTTTTTCCATGCAAAATGTGCCATGACTTTTTGGACAGCCTGATATTTTACCATATTATGTAGCTTAATTTTTAATTCATTATCTTATTTTAGGATACGTGTCATATTCCCTTAAACAATTTCAATGCTTGCCTATCTTATCAAACCTACCCAGGATTTTTATTGTGCCAATTTTTCCAATTAAGTTTACAAAGCCATTTCAAAATCATTTTAATTTTTATGTTTATTAAGCGAGTGCAAAACCTTGTCCAAATGTTCATTTATTTACTACTAAGTTTTGAAATTAATTTTATGGTTTTTTGGGGAGAGGAAGAAAAGGAGGGAAAGGTGGGGAGGGTGTGTCGAGCAGAAGGAAGAAGCTGAGCAGAGGTCCAGGGTTGTAAGAAGGCAAGAAGCAAAGGCAAGTGAGAGCCATTGTATAACCGTAAGCATGGAAGCTACAGGACACAGTTACATTTTCCAAAGATCATTTCAGAAACACAGCATAAAATAAATTCACAAAAATGGGCATAGAGTGAATGGGTAACAATCGAGGCAGAGAAGTCACTGAAGAAGCTGATTTCACAACTGATAAGAGAAAACGATGGTAAGACAAGCCAAAACTAAAGAGGTGGCCATGAAAGTAGAGGTAAGGGGAAAGACTCAAGGACTATTTAAAAATTAGAACCAACAGGATTTAGTGGAGGGTCCCGGGATGGGGAAGAATAAGTTTATGGAGTTTGCCAGATATCTGGTTGGTAAGATTTGAATAAGAGCATTTTTTTTTTTGAGAGGTTTTTGCTATAGGGTGCGTGCGCTCGCCAGACAGACAGAGAGAGACAGAGAGACCGAAAGCGAGAAATCACCCCCCCAGGAGGGATGGCCATGCCGCAATCCTTTCTCCTCCATTCTCCTCTCGGGATCTTGGGCACGCACGCACACGCGCCTGGCATGAGTTTAAGCCACTGGGTCTGGGACTCGAACCGCGGTCGACTACATGGCAGTCCAGTAACATAGCCATTATGCTAACTGTGGTCCCCTGGATGGGAGCATATTATTAGGTTAAAGAATAAAGGTGCCTTGGGAAAACCACATGAAGACATTTAGGGGAAGGCAGATTAGGTTTGTCACTTAGAAGAAAAGTAGAGGTTTGAGACAGAGATGTAGAAAGTCAGAAGTAGGGGGGAAGCGGAAGGTGATGTAGTGGCTAAGGCACTTAATGGACTTCCCATGGCCAATCACAGTGTGAGTCTCAGACCCAGCGGCTTGAAACTCATGCTGGGCACATGTGCGTGCATACCCAAAATCCCAGGAGGAGAACAGAGGGGAAGGAATTGCAGCATGGCCATCCTCCCATGGTGACTTCTCACTTTCTCTCTCCATCTCTCTCTGTCTCTCTAGTGAGTACACGTGCCCTATAGCAAAAATCTCTCCAAAAGATAAAAGAAAAGAAAATGAGAGGCAGTACCTGAGGTTGTTCCTCTAAGCCTATTTCAACATTTATGAAGTATGAAAAATAATGCTTAGGTTCGTGGGGTTGTTGTTAACTAATAATGTTTATAAAGCGTTTAGCTTAGTACCTGGTGCAGAGTACATATCAAGGAGTGATCGCTTCCTTATAATTATCAATAAGAAGGGCAAGAATGGTCATCAATATATCATACCTAACAGATATTAAGAAAGATAAACCCTAAAAAATTCATCAAGTTAATATGTCAGTGATGAAAATCTAGGTGACCTTGTAAAGGGCAGTTTCCATGGAAAAGGAATAGTTGTTAGGAGAGCTGAGGGCCATTTTGAAGTGTGCCAAAAACATATTGTAAGAAAAACAAGAGAGGGATGATGTGGAAAACTAAGAAGGGATCAAAGAATAAACCATGGTGTTGTTCAGTCTTGGTAGCAGATGGAATACCAGTTTCTCAAAGATGGCCATATCTGAATCTCTGAAACCTGTAACTATGTTTTCTTACATGGAGAAAAGACTTTTGCAGATGTGATTAAGTTAAGGATCTTACAATGTGGAAATCCTTTTAGATTATTTGAGTAGGCCCCATGTAATCACAAGAGTCCTTAGAAGAGGACGGTAAGGGGTCTGAGTCCAAGGAAATATGATGGAAGCAGATGTGAAACGAGACAGCCATGAGCCCAGAAATGTGAGCAGCCCCAGAAGTTGTGGAAGTTAAGAAACAAATTATACCTTAGAGCTTCTAGAGGGGATATAACTCTACCACACTTTGATTTTAGCCTGTAAAACCCATTTCTGACCTCCAAGATTATTAAAAAAAAAAAAAAAAAATTTGTTGTTTTAAACCAGTAAGTCTGTAGTAATTTGTTACAGCCGTAATAAGTAACTAATACAACAACCGCTTAAGTGCTGGCCAGAAGAGGAAGGATGAGGTCCAGAGCCCAGGCGAGGGAATAAGACACGACTTGGATAGGCACCTTAGCAGCTCCGGAGGGGAAACAGTTGCCCAGACAATCTCTTAGTGGATGATAGAATGACTGTGATTAGAGCCTGACGAATATTGGGTGCTCAATGGCTGTATACAGAATGTCTTAAACTATTCTTGCTGCTATAACAAAATTTCACAGTAACTGATAAATAATAAGCAATTTATAAATACATCATAAAAATGCATTTCCCATAGTTCTGAAGGCTGAGAAGTCCAAAGTCAAGGCACAGCAGATTCTGTGTGTGGTGAGGACTGGTATCTTCCGGCTGTGTCCTCGCATGACATGAGAGGTGGAAGGGCCAGGTGTGCTCTGAAGTCTCCTTGGTAAGGGCATAATCCCATTTGTGAGGGCAGAGCCCTCGTGGCCTCATCATCTTCGTAAGGCTCCGACTCTTAACATGATCACCTTGGATTTAAATTCCAACGCATACATTCAAACCTAACATTAAACAAATGAGTAATTCCATAAACTTTAAGCATTTTATTGTACTCTGATCTCACTTTATCTTTGCAACTCTCTACGTGCTTATATAATAGCATCAAAAGAAGTTTTTTAGCTTATTTCTTCTGAGAAAGAGACAGACAGATCAACAACCACCTCTCAGTCACTCCCAAGATCCTCTCCCCCCCCGTCTTCAGCCAACCAAGATCTCAGAAGCACACTCGTGTATGCCTGGGGAGTCCAGGGAGACCTCGGGGCATGGCCCTCAGACCTTTACAGATGGCTTCAGTAGAGTGGAGTACTGCACCACAGCTGGGCCACTGTAGCTGGGCCACTGTAGCTGGGCCACTGCAGCTGGGCCACTGCAGCTGGCCGAGAGCTTCCCATTTTAAAGGCTATTTTATTTCCTCGGCAATTTTCTTTTCCTTTTCTTTTTTTTTAAATCTCACATGTTTTGGTGAGTGTGAAACAGTAAACTAAAGTTGATGAAGTTCAGTTCATTTCTACAGAAGAACTAATTCAAACAGGCCTCTTCTCATTTCTGTCTCCCTTGAATGAAAAGTTGATCTGAACAATTCAATCTCCACTGAGATGAATTAGAAATTAGAAGCTTTCTATGCAGGTTCAAGCAGCTCCGGGATTTGTCATTACATTTTTACAAATTTCTTTAGAGGGAGCTAACAATACAGATTAAAAGCAATAACCCTGCCAAGTACATATTGGAACTAGATTTGAAAGGACACAACAAGCTCCCGCTCAAAAAGAAAAAGCCCCTGAGGCTGAGGGTTCTGGTCTTTGGTATGTTCACTTCTTACTTCCACTGACATTCCTTGAAAGCAGCAACCACGCTGTCTAATTCGACATTCAGCGAACACACTGTTAACTGCGCAGTCCACCGTGATAAAGAAAAATGTGCATGACGTTTCTTCTAACAGCCTCTACCTTTCCTTCTGTGAGATTTGTAATATGAATGTAATTATATCATTTGCTTCCTTTCCACCACCCTCCAGAACGCCTTGCTCATTGACCCAAAGAAGACTTTTGAGACTACTTCCATCTCTAAAGACTAATGTTTTGGAAGAGAAGGGATTGCGGTGTGACCATCCCCCCTGGTGGGTGATTTCTCGCTTTCTGTCTCTATGTCTCTCTCTGTCTGTCTGGCGAGCGCACGTGCCCTACAGTGAAAATCTCTCCAAAAAAAAAAAAAAAAAAGACTAATGTTTTGGAGCTATTTGTTTCTCCCCCAAACATTTTATTCTTTTTTTTTTTTTTTTTTTTTTTTTTAAGATTTGATTGCCAAAAGTACGTGTGCTTGCCCAAGAGACAGAGAGATACAGTGAGAGGGAAAGGGAGGAATCACCGCTGTAGGGGGGGTGGTCACACTGCAGTTTCTTCTCTTCCATTCTCCTCCTGGGATGTGGGGCATGCACACACACACACCCTTGTGTTTCAAGCTGCAAGTCTGGACTAAAGCAGCGTTTGGCCCTGTGGGAATCCAGCACCTTAACCACTGTGCCACCTGTTGGCCCCCTATATTATCACATATTTTAGAAGATAACATTATAACTGCAGTTCACATTCCCCCCTCTCTTTCCTATCTCTCCTGACATACTTTCTTCTTCACACTTAGCATATTATCTACCTCGGGTCAATGAGACTGAAAGTTCGACATGATCTTAACTAGAAACCTGATTACGTATTTTTAAGAGAGTAGGAGTGCCCTGGAGGTGGGGGAGGGTGGGCAGGAAAAGTAGACTTATTTAACAAATAAAAAAGAAGGAAAACTATTTTAAATATTGTAACCAGATGATCATAAACTGAACCCTTTCAAGACTCCTTAACTGGTGCGTCCTGTCAGTATTCAGGATTGTACTGTGGATCTCCATAGCAACTCTCCTTAATTGCTGTTGTGTCAACGTGGTCATTATCACATCTGCCAAGGAAGACCAGCCATTTTCTCAGTAGGGAAGAAAAAGTAACTCCAGTGACGAAAGACCCGAGGAAGAAGAGTCATGTCTACACTTCCCACCAAACTACATTCCAAAACATTCCTTTCCAGTGTGCACACTTACAATGTATTTGTTAAGTTTTGAAGCAGAATGTGCTCTTTAGGCCCCTCAAGTGCCCTGTAAAAATACATAAACCTGGGACCAACAGTTGCCGTAGTGTTAAAGGTTCTGGACTCCCACATGAATAACCAAAATTTGAGTCTTAGACCCAGTGGCTTGAAAACTCACACCAGGCACTTGTGTGTGTGTGTCCTTAAAATCTCAAAGGAAGAATAGAGGAGAAGGGGTTGTGGCATGACCATCCCCCAAGGGGGTGATTTCTCACTTTCCCTCTCTTTGTATCTCTCTGTCTCCCTTCTGATGACTGCACAAGTCCTATGACCAAAAAAAAAAAAAAGGCTGAAAACAAACAAAAAAGAAACGAAAAACATCAAAAAAAACATAATCTCTTATGAGCCCATATAAGAATGGCTTAGTGTTAGCTTTTTTACAAAAAATAATTTTATTCATTGTATTCATTATTATTTTTTTTTTTAATTTTTTTCAGAGAGAGAGGAAAAGTAAGAAAGCAAGCCACTGGGTCCGGGAATCGAACCACTGTTGACTATAGGGAAGTCCAATGTCCCAACCACCATGCCACCTACTGGCCCCAGAGTTAGCTTTTATTGGGTCATTTGCCAAAGGGTAGAAATTATCCATGACAGGGACCAGCAGTTAGCGCAATGGCTATGTCGCTGGATTCCCACGTAGTCGACAGCGGTTCGCATCCTGGACCCAGTGGCTTAAAACTTACACCGGGCGCGTGTGCATGTGTGCCCAAGATCCCAAGAGGAGAATGGAGGAGAAGGGATTGCGGCGTGGCCATCCCCCCTGGGGGGTGATTTCTCGCTTTCTGTCTCTCTGTCTCTCTCTGCCTGGTGAACGCATGCGCCCTATAGGAAAAACCTCTCCAAAAAAAAAAAGAAATTATATATGACATTTTGGAATCTCTTTTATGATAATTAGAAAGGGGTTTGAAGACGCAGGGATATGCCCAAACACAGACACTGAAGTCATCTTCTAATCTTAGAAACTACAGTTGTTACAACGTGGCTCAAGTAGATAGATAAAAAGCTCTTGTGACAGCCTTACTACACCTTCCTGGCATCTGACATGAGATATTTTAAAGCAAACTTTGGTTACTCTCTGTGTTTGAAAATAATGGTAAGGCATGAAGCATAGCACAAGAATCCATAAAACAAAACCAACTGGAGCTTTCCAATGGCGTATTTTTCAACGGCTTCAGTGGCAACGGTGGGGCTAGAAAGAAGCAGTAATTTGTGTTTAATATTCTTTCCTCTCTTTTCATTACTCGGTTGTATCAGAGGAATGCCTACTGGTTTTGGGTGAGATTTGCAGTTCACATGCCTCAGTGACAACTTCATCCTGTTATGCTCTGGGGTGGAAGATTCTCTATCACTCAACAAATATAAATCTTCCTGGAGTCCCTTTATGAACCAAGTGTGCTGTCAGTATTTTTAAGTCTCCCATATGATGCTTGTACATCTTAAAAAAGAATAGACTTTCTATCTGGGGAGAGATTTTCCCTCCCCAGGCTAGCCAATTTTTAGAAATAACAAGAGGCCCAGCCGGGGAGCCTGTCTTTGATATGCAAAATAAGCAATCCTGGGTGTCCTCTACCTCTCTCTGGCCCCTACATCTCAGGAGGCAATACTCTTCTGCCTTAAGCCTTCCTGGGCCAGGGCCAGGGCCAGGTGACTAGGGA
>NW_006204667.1:409794-440180 GCF_000334495.1 Tupaia belangeri chinensis | reverse complement strand
GAAAGAGCCCCTGCAGCTCAAAACCCAATTATTCAAACTAGCCAGTTTTGACCTGTTCATTCTGCCCTTCCTTGCCTTTCCCTGGGAAACTCCAGCAAAGGCACCGGTCTAAATCTTGGTGCCTATCTTTCACCCCTTGACCACCCCGATGTCTGTCCCATGTGGCCCTGCGGCATGGGCCCTGCTTCCTGTCCTCAGGACCCATGAGTACAATCAATTTTGCTTTTCTGGGCTTCTTCTACGTCTCCTCTTATGCCCACACCCAGCTGACCTCTGAAAGAATATAATACAAACCCCATGCGCCATTTCCCAAGCCCCAGTTGAGCTAGCAGAGAAGGAGCAGACCAAGTCTTTTCAGCCGTGCGACTGACACTCTGGAATGGGGACCAGTCACCCGATGAATACCATGTGGTTGGTGATGATAGGTTCTATAAAGGGAAATAGGGCAGGATTAAAAAGGCAGATACTAACAGGAGTGTGTTTATTTGATGTGGGGTGGTCAAAGAAGGCCTCTCAGAGGAGGTGACATTTGACATTCGAGCAGAGTCTTAAAAGAAATGGCTTTTCAATATTGCTAAATGCTCTCAGACCCCCGCGCCACTCTCAGTAAATCTGAAGATGAAACAAACATCTGCCAGATGAAAGAAGAACGAAGGTAAAGACAGAAAACTTGAGTGATAAATCCACACTGATCCAATTGAGGGACTAATTTATGTTTCCTAAGCATGTTGAGAAAAAAGTTAAAAAGAAATCCCCACATGGGGACCCTTTGATGAATCACCGGTAGCTAATTGTTGCAGAGCATCCCACAGGCGTGACAGATCATTCGAAATCTGGGTGGATTTCAGGAGAGAAGCGTTCGTACATTTTAAACAATACCATTAGCCACTCTGATTTCACTTACTGGTATGCACTTTGTTCCAGCTATCTAGTCTAAAGATGAATTGCCCAATGGTTCTATTGTCAAAATGACAGCGTGAAAAGAGAAGCATGTGGGTTGTAATAATCATGTCTACATGTGTAGAAGGTCAGAGAAGCAACAGATTAACATTCCAGCGGAAGATTTCCCCTGGGACAGCTCTTGAAAGTATCAAAGGCCAAAGATCAGGACACTGATAATGTGTCTGGCATTGGTGGTGAAATTGTTGTATGTATTTAGCTCTGCTGAGGACAGCGCTGTGCTCCTTTCAATTAGTTGATGAAATCTCTCCTGAACAATATGAAGCCAACCGCGGAAGCCAGCTTCAGTGTGGCTGAATGAATGGAAATGAGATGGTGTGAAAATACGAATTGCTTACTTCAGATTAGTGGAAGAAAATTGAACACCTTCCCTTGAGAAGCAGAGACTAAATTATTCTCCCCCCCTGGAGATTTGAGCCTAACATATATAACGAGACATTCCTCCATGGAATTTTAAACCAAATTCCAATGCTTGTAACCTTTCTAAACTGTAAGCTGAGGATTATGGGGGTTCAGAGTTGCTTCTCTCCTAACTGCAGCCAGTGAGGTGACGATTGGAGGGGGACCCACAAGCTCTGCAGGTATAGGGACTGAACTGCGCTTGAAACCTGATTTCTTAGTTTATTGCTGTATGAGGATAAACCTCAGGGCCTTGCTTTGTGAATGGGGAAAATATGTACGGATCAAACATTTGGAGGGCCCAATGGAAAAAAAGCCACATTATTGAAGATCTAGTAAACTTGCAACAAATGGCAGCTATTGTCAAATGTTCCATTTTATCTGTTGCTTTCCTCATCTCCATCTGTTGTGCTAGATAAGTCCTAGGTAACATGATAAACATTAAGAGGAAACGACAAGGCCAGGAGGTAGCATAGTGGTTAAGGCACTGGACTCCCACATGGTCAATTATAGTTCAAATCCCTGGCCCAGGGACTTGAAACTCATGCTGGGCATGTGTGCGTACATGTCAAAAATCCTGAGTGGAGAATGGAGGAGATGGGGTTGCGAGGTGGCCACCCTCTCTGGGGGGAGTGATCTCTCACTTTCTTTCTTTTTATGTCTATGGGGAGCACTCACACCTTATAACAAATATCTCTCTCTAAAATAAAAGAGGAAATGGGAAAGTTTTGTTTATGTGTGTATTAGAGGGGTTACTCTTCAAAAGTTCATGGAAAATATGTATTATTAAAAGAAAAAAATCTATGCATGAATTTCAAAATGTTTTGCACCAAAATAAACTGGTACTTTCATTCCATTTTTCCATGAACTTTCTGAAGTCCTCTCATAGAAATGTCCTTTAACTTCAGGACTAAAATTGACTTCCGGTACGGATTGTGTCTTCTCAAGAACTCATGTGTTGATATGTTGGTTGTGAAGATATTAAGGACAAACTGTACCTACATGGTGTCAGAAGGTGGGACGTTACAGAGTGATTTGCTGATTAGAGTGGGGTCCTTACGATCAACTCCTGGTGGGTTTATAAAGAGAGAGGAGGGGACCAGAACCAAATACATGGATAACATGCAGAGCCATGCCTTCCTTTCTCCCAGGGTATGATGCCCTCGGGCCCCGCCAACAGGAAGGCCTATTGATTGTGACACCTGGACTTTGGACCTCCAATCTATGAGCTAAATAAACTGCTCCTTTGCTCAAAATCTCATGATTTTGCTATAATGAATAAAGATTTTCAGATATAGGATATATTTATTGGGAAACTTTAGGAAATAAAATATAATAAGTGACAAGTACAATGGAAACATCACAAGACCAGCAGATGGTGTAATGGTTATGTCACTGGACTCCCCGATAGCAGGTTTGAGTCTTAGACCCGGCAACTTAAAACTCAGGCTGGTGCATGTGCATGCATGCCCAAGACGCCAAGAGGAGAATGGAGGAGAAGGGGTTGTGGCATGGCCATCCCCTCTGGGGAGTGATTTTTTACTTTCCGCCTCTCTGGTGAGTGCATGTGCCCTACAGCAGAAATTTCTCAAATAAATAAATAAATAAAAGGCAACATCACAATAACAATTTGGGGCACTGGCTAAAGTGTAGTCTCTGGACTCAGTGCATGAGTTTAAAGTCTAGCTCCAGGCCCACTGATGGCTTGGTGGCTAAGACGTCTGGATTCCACTTGGCTGACTGTGTGGTTGAGTCCTGGACCCCAGTGGCTTTAAAAACACATGAGGTGCTTGTGCCTAAAATCCCAACAGGAGGGAGAAATGGAAAAGAAGGGATTATAACTTGACTATGCCCTTGAAGGGGCTAGAACAGGGAGTGGGGAGAGTGGGGAGTGATTTCTCACTTTCTCTCTCTTTCTCTTTTTCTCTCTGGAGAGTGCACGCACCCTTGGCAAATATAAAATAAATAAATTCCAACTCTACTACTTCTCTTTGGCTCACAGTAAGCAAATGATTTAACTTGTCTTTGGTCTTGCTTCCTTATCTATAAAACAGGCAAATAATACATCCACATCTCAGGGTTGATGTAAGGATAACTGAATTTGCAAAGAATTTAAAACAATGCAAGTCACTATTTGCAGTTCTTGATGATTTAAATTGTCATAAATGTAATGCCAAGCTTGGATGTGCTTTAAGGAAACTTAATAATGTCTTTCATATAGAAACTTTAATTGTGATGTATAATTTTGCTACTAATGTGGGTGGCAATATTTGTTTCTTTGCCATAAGGATTTGTTTCTTTAGGCAAAAACATGCTCAATAAATGCCAACAAGGTAGGGTTAGACTGAGCTGGCTTGCCTTTGAACCATGCTGAGAATGCATGTTGCCGTCTTCTCAATGAGGTGCCGTGTTTTACCCCTGGAGACTATGAAAGCAGCCCCCTGCTGCAGAGCGCCTGAGCCCCCACTGGAAGCTGCAGTTCAAGGCTTCATTCTCTTTTTTTACACACTCAGAAGACCTGGGAAAATGGCCCTGTCAAAAGAGGTTATGACTTGAGAACTCCAAAGAAAAGTTCCATGAAGCTGTAATATCTCAGAGTGGGATGTACAAATCTTCTTAAAGAAAAAAAATCTGGCCCTTTTTATGACTTGGATAGCCAATGTTTGGAGGAGGTGTTCAAAACCAGTGAAGTATGAAACCTTGGCAGAGCTCCTAATCTTTCTAAGGTTTCTGGACAATGGTGTCAACTCCTTCTCTGCTCTTGACAATTATCACTTGATAGTCTTTGAATCAACAATAAAATAGAAATGGAAGAGAGAGTCTGACCTGGACCCCAAGAGGAGACTGGAGTGGGCTTACAATGATTACCTGAGGAAGATGCAGGGTGATGGGCACTGAAGCAAGGGATTAATAGATTCAATAGACGCTTGATGAATTTCTCGGAAAAGACAGATCTGAAGGACATTGGCAGAAAGGAATGGGAGAAAGGGCCAAATGGCCTCTTCCTGTTCCCTAAGAGACTGAATCTCCTAAACTGTAGAATGTGCTGTTTCTTATAAAAGCTTCTGGAAATGCACTTTCTTACCAAAATTCAAAGCAGAGCCACAAATCATTTATAGGAGACAAAAAACAATAAGTAGTGTCAGCACCAAGGAATATATTTTACTTTGCTCTGCCATGAGGAATTATGGCGCGTTGTGATGAGTGGAATATAAAGTAACATAAGTTGCCTGTTGACAACAGAGTTTGAAATTATAAAATGTAAAACCAATATATTTCCTGCACACTAGGAAACAGCTGGGGTATTTTTATGGCTTCTAGCAGGATACCATGCCATCTTTCAAAACCCTATAATTCCGTAAGCATGTTAAGTGTATCCAGTTATTTATTTTGTCTGTTTATTTGGCTTCAAGGATTTCTTAGGCGACATTTTGCAGAATCACATATAAAAAAGTGATCAACATGGAACTGTTTTGTCTTTAAGAATGTCCAGCTCAGCCTGTCTTATATGGTCATTTGGATCGTATGTTCAATGTGCCAGTACAGCTGGGCAGAATGCCAGCTTTTTCCTACAGGAAGCAAAAAAAAAAAAAAAAAAAAAAAAGACAAAAACCCCCAAACAACTCAATCAAAAATGCCGCAGGAATATTTTCCCCATGGTCTATCCAGAATCTAAGTGTAAAAATGAAGTCTTTTAGGAGGTTGACAGCAGCGGAGTTCAAGTAAGACCTCTTTAAATGACAGATGGTGATAAGTAAGTCGAACACTTCCTGGATGATGGTTTTCGTGCTAGACGTTAGAGGTGTTGTAACTATTGACCCAGATTAATGCCGTGCACTGACAAAAGGCAGGGGCAGAACTGCCGAGTCTCCTACCCTAAGCAATAATTAATTTTATCATCTTCAGTTTGGTGGCTTAATTTCAACCCCACGCGTGTCAATCAATCAGGACAAAATACTTTGATTGCTCTAAATGGGTCGGCTGTTGTATTTGCTGAGTTTTTATGTTTTGCTCACATATCACACTTTCACTGATTATTTATGGGCTGAATTCCTGTGATGTAGAATTGGGTGAAAATTCATTGAGGTTTGGCGGTGCAAGTGGTTAATGATTTGAAGTGCACGTAGGGCTGGGAATGAGGAGAGGCCTGGGAGGGGGTCTGGAAGCAGCAGACACCGTGCTGCAGAGGGATGGGGAGGGCCATGTACCTGGAACAGTCTGCTGCATGAAAGGAGCAGAGAATCTCGACGAATACTCACTCTCCCTGTTTGAGGCAGGGGCCATTTCTTTCGCTTGCAGGCTTGGGAATTTTGTGGGGGTAAGTATCACCCTTCACATAGCATTTGTCAGCTGCCAGCAGTGCCTGACACGACATCCCAAAGCGGGGAGATGGAGCTGCATCACACAGAAGTGCCCAGTTGTTTGAATTGAAAAGAGCAAACATCAGATGTTACTTTCAAACAAAGACCCAGTTTCATGCTTAACACCACAAAGATAACTTCGTTTTCTGTTCTTAGGATTAAAAAAAAATCTTTGTTCCTTTGAAGTAAGAGCAAGCTATGTGAGATGAATTTTAACCAGGTTCTGCCAATATCTATCAGCACACAGCATTTCATATTGCAGATAATAAGAGTCTGGAGAAAATGACAGTGGAGAGAAAGGGAAATCTGGAGACAGGTGCCAGAGTTTTCAGTATCCAGGTCAGAAGGGTTTAGAAAGACTTTCGGGATGAGAGTGTGATTGAAGTTGGCAAGGGTGTGTTCATTTTCTGAGGTGCAGGATTTTAAATCAGAAGTGAATTAAACCAGGAATTTGGTAGTGGGGGGGGGCATAACTTTCTTTTCCTTTGTTTTTTTTTTCCATTCGCTGTTCTTGTTGTTGTTGGGGGGCATGTGTGCTCACCGGAGAAAGACAAAAACAGACAGAGAAAGAAAGTGAGAAAGCATCCTTCGGGGGGATGACCGTGCCACAGTTTCCCCTCCAGTCTCCTCTTGGGATTATGGCCACACACGCACACACACCAGCTTGTCTTTCAAACGGTTGAGTTGGGGACTGCAACCACAGTCAGCCATTTGGGATCCATCCCCTTGACCTCCACACCATCTTCCGGCCGCATGGCTTTGCTTTTCAGGAGGTCCATTCATAAGGAAAATACGTGATGTGGATGTAGAAAAGATTTAATCATGAGTGAATGGCGTACGTAGTTCCTTATTTGTGGCAATAATTAAATATTACTTATTAATAAGGTTTAGGAAGAAATTCTCCTCTAGGTAAAACAAAGAAGTTAAGATTTCACTTCACAGGGAACCAGCAGTTAGCGTAAGGGCTATGTCGCTGGACGACCACGGTTCGCGTCCCGGACCCAGTGGCTTAGAACTCACGCCAGGCGCATGTGCGTGTGTGCCCAAGATCCCGAGAGGAGAATGGAGGACAAGGGATTGTGACATGACCATCCCCCCTGGGGGGTGATTTCTCGCTTTTTGTCTCTATGTATCTCTCTGTCTGTCTGGCGAGCGCATGTGCCCTGTAGCAAAAACCTCTCAAAAAAAAAAAAGATTTCACTTCACAGAGATAAAGAAACCAAGATAGTACCCATAAAAAAAAAGATGACATGCCTTTGGAATGCTAGGATGTTATAAGACCTAGCGTAAATGACATCTGCAGAGGAAAAGATAGACCATGCTTGAAAAATAAAGAGTAATATAACCACGAGGGCTTTGTGAAAGGTCTAGGTTTAGGTATCTGTCTTAAAATAATGTTTTTAGATTGTTCTATGACACAAGATAATTTTTAAAGAGTGTGAACTATAGCTGGTGGAAATAAAAAAATGAGAGCAAAAGATTCAGTTATTAATACTGGAAGCTGTTTCTTGGATACTGAAAAGACACTCAAAAAGCCAGAAGCAAGATCAACAAACAACTCTAATATGAAGCCTTTTCTGGGCAAATTCTGCACTGAAGAAAACAAGGGTTAGAAATCATATTGTACTGAGATTTACGGCCTGTACATCAACCATTTCTATATTTCCCCATGGTTTATCCGTTTTTTTTTTTTTTTGTTTGTTTGTTTGTTTTTTTTTTTTTTTTGTAATTCTGTATATTTTTTCTTAGAGTGTTTCCCCTTAGAGTTAGCTGTGCAGAGTTAAAAACAAGTACATTTAGATAAAGGAAAGAAAGGTGAGGTGGCGAAAAGGGCACCTAAGTACATGAGAAGATCAAAGCATGAACCAAAACACCAACTCACCACATGACATTGAGTGGTGGGATTATTCTCCCTAGGCCTCTCTTTCTCATCTACAGAAGGGGGGCAGGGTTTGCATCAGACTTCTCTAGGACCCTTTTCTAGGCCTAACATCCAGCAATCTCAGCGTTCTTTCCATTATCCCAAGGGCAAAGCCAACACAGAGGGTGGGTTTCTAATAGCACACACACCGAGTGATAATCATTTTAATTGCATTTAGTTGTATTTCCTTCCTATTCATCTGAGAGTGAAACTGTTTTGTGTTAAGGCAACTGTGGAGAATACCGCGGCTTGGAAAATAATTATCCTTCAAAAAAGATTCAGTTTGTTCTGAAATTTCACATGAATCTCATGCTAGGTGAAAGGACACTAAAGTGAGTGAGGCTTAGCATTTCTGGGCCTGGAGTTTGCTCCCTTAGACGGTGGGAAAAGCCGTTGCTGTTCATTACTTCCATGTGAAAAGGAGGATTTGGTTTAAATGATTTCACAATTCCTTTTTCATGATATCCTGAGAGAATATGTGGTGTAATGGAAAAAATCTGGTCTTTTTAGTCAGCGAGACCCGGACTTGACTCCTAGCTCTACAGCACACTACTGTGTGATGTGAGATTCCCTCTCTAAATCCCCCTTAGATTTCCGGATTATTCCGAGTGTAAAGGTGCATGTGAATTGACAGGGATATACGTCACTGGAATTGAGGGGACGTTAATGATGATTGCAAAGCCTGCTCTGATTTCTCTCCCACTTTGGGCCTGTGCTCCCACCATCTCCACGGCTGATATACATTAATCTGTCTGAAAAGTAGCATCTTACTGTCCGCCGTACAGCAGAAGCCCTCTGATTTGTGCGTTAACAGCTGAGTTTGAATTGCAACCCCTGTGAAATCCTTTCAGGACTTTCAATTCCTCGGAGACTGCCCTTGCAACCTCGCTCCCAGCAAAGAGCAAAGCCTGAAATGCTGTGACCGGTACAGAGCAAACTCGAGGGACGTAGCTCCGCCTTAACAGGGAATCCATATAAGCCGTGTTTGACTCCTGAATAAACCAAGAAAATGAAATTCCTCCCGTAAAAGGGCTCGCAGGTTGCTCCACCGGTGGTAAGTCAGACGGGCACATATTAACCCATTTGTCCGTAGTGTCCACTTCAGCCACGTTATGCAACAAATACGCCGGAAAACCAGATCCTCTCCCACACCAATTCTGCACTGATGACCGGAAGACAAAAATAAGTTTTGAAAGGGAAAAAAATCATTAAATTTTTCAGAGTTAAGCATATTCACATGCACGCGTGGTATTTGAAGTGTATTTCTAAGGAAGAAATATTTTAAAAAATATGAATTTCTACTCTGCAGAAATAAAGTATATATAAAATACTGTTTAATCTTAATTTTTATATTTCCAGAAAATATGCTACCCTATGCACTGAAGATTTGGAAATTTAAACACGAAAGGCAACTTTGACATCATATCGCTTAACATATCATTTTTAGAGGCGAAAACTGCTTTAAAAATAGTTGCTTTCGGGAACCAGCAGTTAGCGTAATGGCTATGTCGCTGGACTCCCATGTAGTCGACCGCAGTTCACGTCCCGGACCCAGTGGCTTAAAACTCACGCCGGGCGCGTGTGCGTGCGTGCCCAAGATCCCAAGAGGAGAATGGAGGAGAAGGGATTGCGGCGTGACCCCCCTGGGGGGGGATTTCTCATTTTCTGTCTCTATGTCTCTTTCTGTCTGTCCTGTGAGCACACGCACCCTATGGCAAAAAACCTCTCAAAAAAAAAAAAATAGTTGCTTTCATTTCATCTCTCTAAAGTTTCCCATGTTCCTTGATTTACGTCAGACTTAAATCAGACTCAATATTTTATATATAATTCAGTCCCAGGAATGAGTTTTTTACAAGTAGTTAGTGGTTTATGCATTTGTATTTGTATTCTTCCAGGGCCATTTCCAAGTTGGTGTGTGTTGATCTCCTATTCTGTGTGGCTAGGAGCCTAAAAGAAATATCAAATGAAAATAGAGAGACAGGACATCGGGGGATGCAGAAGTGGAAGACTGTCGATGGTGGTGTGTATGGTATCTTTAACTGGACTGGTGGGCAGTGTGTTCATGCTGGGAAAATTCATTTTACAAGCTGTCTTGATGTACAGTGATTAAACACATAAAATAATTTTAAAAAATCAAATAAATAAATAAATATCAAATGGTACAATTCCAAGGCGTCTGGGTAAAAATGATAATTGTACAGACAATGCTTGATAATCCAGTGGCTTAATTTTGTTCTACTCCAAAAGAAGAACTATATCTCAGATGGTGAAACTTATTCCTAAAATTAAGTTCAATGCTAATTTTCTCTTGTATCTGGGTCACTTCCTGGCATAGCAATTCATCTCTGTGCATAGTATTTTTAGAGATCTTAAGTTTTAGTGTGAAGAGGAAGAGAAAGTTTTTACTTTGTTAGACTAAACTGTTTCCTGTAGCAAAGAGAACAACTGGGACATTTATTTACCAGAACCAGGAAATACTGATATGTAAATCACATGCACAGATTTCCCAGCCCCACGGTCAGATATAAAATCAAGAAGCATGATATAAAATACATTTAGCAATATTAGGCTATTTCTAGTAAATTAGAAGACCATCGATAGCCACCTTTTTTTAAAAAAATTGTTATAGGGTATGTGGGCTTGCCAGAGAGACAGAGAGGAGAGGAAAAGTAAGAAAACACCCCTTCAGCTGCCTTAACCAGCATGTCACCTGGCTGGCCCAGACACTTAGCTTCTGGGATTTCTGAAAACAAAACAAACAGAAGAAAAACAAAAAAAAAACAGCCATGGTTTCTCAACATCTAGCATGCAGCCTGAGACACTGGGAAAACAGAATCCATTCTCTGCTCCTCTCTACTGTCCTACTCACAGGAAATCCTCATGACGTTCGGCGGGCCCATTTCACTGTTGGTAGAAGGATCCTTGGGTTAAATTATGCATTTACTTATGCACCTTGTCATGTTCTTTTTAACTCTCACATTTTCAGATTTCTGAGAGGAAGTGTACCAGGTCGATAAAATTAATTTTCTTGGGTATATTAATTGATATATTAAATGATCCATTATTATACTACTAACATTTATTAAGTTTAATTCATTCATAAACACTTTATTATCAATTGTAGATTTTCTCATAATTAAAATAATTAGATCTGGGACCGGCAGTTGGCGTAATGGCTGTGTTGCTAGACTCCCATGTAGTCGACCCGCAATTCAAGTCCCGGACCCGGTGGCTTAAAATCACACTGGGCGCGTATGCATGCGTGCCCAAGATCCCGAGAGGAGAATGGAGGATTCTCTTGTATCTGGGTCACTTCCTGGCATAGCAATTCATCTCTGTGCATAGTATTTTTAGAGATCTTAAGTTTTAGTGTGAAGAGGAAGAGAAAGTTTTTACTTTGTTAGACTAAACTGTTTCCTGTAGCAAAGAGAACAACTGGGACATTTATTTACCAGAACCAGGAAATACTGATATGTAAATCACATGCACAGATTTCCCAGCCCCACGGTCAGATATAAAATCAAGAAGCATGATATAAAATACATTTAGCAATATTAGGCTATTTCTAGTAAATTAGAAGACCATCGATAGCCACCTTTTTTTAAAAAAATTGTTATAGGGTATGTGGGCTTGCCAGAGAGACAGAGAGGAGAGGAAAAGTAAGAAAACACCCCTTCAGCTGCCTTAACCAGCATGTCACCTGGCTGGCCCAGACACTTAGCTTCTGGGATTTCTGAAAACAAAACAAACAGAAGAAAAACAAAAAAAAAACAGCCATGGTTTCTCAACATCTAGCATGCAGCCTGAGACACTGGGAAAACAGAATCCATTCTCTGCTCCTCTCTACTGTCCTACTCACAGGAAATCCTCATGACGTTCGGCGGGCCCATTTCACTGTTGGTAGAAGGATCCTTGGGTTAAATTATGCATTTACTTATGCACCTTGTCATGTTCTTTTTAACTCTCACATTTTCAGATTTCTGAGAGGAAGTGTACCAGGTCGATAAAATTAATTTTCTTGGGTATATTAATTGATATATTAAATGATCCATTATTATACTACTAACATTTATTAAGTTTAATTCATTCATAAACACTTTATTATCAATTGTAGATTTTCTCATAATTAAAATAATTAGATCTGGGACCGGCAGTTGGCGTAATGGCTGTGTTGCTAGACTCCCATGTAGTCGACCCGCAATTCAAGTCCCGGACCCGGTGGCTTAAAATCACACTGGGCGCGTATGCATGCGTGCCCAAGATCCCGAGAGGAGAATGGAGGAGAAGGGATTGTGGCATAGTCATTCCCCCGGGGGGTGATTTCTCACTTTCTGTCTCTCTCTCTATCTCTCTCTGTCTTTCTGGCAAGCACACGCGTCCTATAGCAAAAATCTCTCCAAAAAAATATAGATAAAATAAATAATAATAATAATTAGACCTAATGTGTAAAAAAGGTGAAAACTTGGTCTACCTAAATACTTAGAATCAGCACTCTTTAAGAAATGGTGGAGCCCAAGATTATATCATATTTTTTTGAAATGCATAGGAAACTCTCACCAGACTGAAAATCAAATATTAGAGATTCCGAGCGAAAAATACATTTCGAAATTTAACCATTTCTAAAGGATGCTTATGATTAAGACTTTTATTCAGTGTACTTACAATGCTCTTTCAAGTTATTTCTACTACTTGCATAGAGAAACTCAGGTAAGCGAATCGAGGTGGTTAGTATATGTACTTTTCTACCCTGCAGAGTCTCCCTGTTTGTATGTTATTAGAGAATAATGATTAATAGTGTCAACTTTCACTTTTAAAGGTATGATGACTGGGACAATAAATTGTATGGTCGACTTACCAAAAACTATGCAATTCATCCTATGGATACATGAGACAATCAGAAAATGTAGGTCACTGGACCAGCCATCGAATGGTACGGTATCATGGAAAGCTGGAACTTTGAGTAGAATACCTCAGGGCTTTAGAGACCCAGTAGTAATTCTCTATAGTCGGAGAGGGAACTGTCAGCAGAGGTGAAAGTAACAGCAGGACATTATTAGGCTAAAAAAATGGAAGAAAACTTATAGGAAATGTTGGGAAAATGTTGAGAAAATTTCTATTGAAGGTTGAAGAAATGGTGACCTATGCTGTGTAGGAGTGAAACAACCCAAAAATTGTTGCCTACAGGAACTTGGAGGAAAGAAAAATACTTAATATATTTTGTGACCTTGGTAAGATAACTTTCAGGTATAATGTTGAAAGTGCCAGTTAGCTTCTTTTAATTAAAAGGTATGGGAGATCAGTTAGAGGAAGAAATGTTCAAATTTCTCAAGAAAAATGTATGGGACTATATAGAAGTACTAGGAATTGCTGAATTAGAAAATTAAAAACTATTTTTCATTTTCACTCCTTCCTTTCTGAAAAGATTCTCAGAGTGAAATATTTCTCAGTCTGTGGCTATGATCTTAAGACCTGTAGAAGATTTAAAATCTAAGATAGTGTTGGATAGAGTCCCCTCTTAATTACTAAAAAGAAAAACAAACAAATACTGTCTAAGAACATTAAGACATTAACCCACTACAGCCTGAGATGCTGAGTATAGGAAAGCGCATGCCTAAGCGATCGTGCATGTGATTTTTCAGGGCATGGAATGGACCCAAATCAGAAACACAGGAAACACGAAAAGGTTTTCACTAGTGATAACTAAACTGTATTGCGATTAATTAAACAATACTGAAATTACTCACATTTCAAAGGACCTTTGAGTACTCAAATTTAAATTGGCAAGAAGAGTGAGAAAGCTACTCAGTTTGCAACCATGGACCGTTTCTTAGGGGAAATTGACAAACTTTTTCTAAATTTATATGGAAATGCGAAGAATATCCAAAGCAATAGTAAAAACTCAGAGATGACTGATGAAAGAGCTATCTTTTAATTAGAATACCATGATTCCTTCAGATAGTAAGAATGACCCCTCATTGGGACCAGCAGCTTGGAGTAATGCTCTGTCGCTGGGCTCCCATGTAGTTGACCACATTGCGAGTTCTGGACCCGGTGGCTTAAACTCATGCTGGGCGCATGTGCATGTGTGCCCAAGATCCCAAGAGGAGAATGGAGGAGAAGAGATTGTGATGTGCCCATCCCCCCTGGGGGTGATTTCTCGCTTTCTGTCTCTCTGTCTCGCTCTGTCTGTCTGGCGAGCGCATGCACCCTATAGCAAAAACCTCTGAACAAAAAAAGAATGGCCACTCATAAATGACCTTCAGAGTGGACCCTCAAATAGGAATGAATTAGATCATTGATTATAAAGTCTTCTTTTTTAAAAAAAATCAGAAACTTCAGATAATTTTTTTCTTTCTTTCTTTCTTTCTTTTTTTTTTTTTTTTGAGAGAAATTTTTGTTATAGGGAGTGTACACTCACTGGAGAGACAGACAGAAAGTGAGAAATCACCCCTCAGGGAGGATGGCCATGCCCTTCTCCATTCTCTTGGGATTTGGGGCATGCATATACATGCACCCAGTTTGAGTTTAAGCCATCATGTCTGGGACTTGAACCGCTGTCGACAATGTGGGAATTCAGCGATGTAACCATTATGCCATCGCTTGGTCCCTAAAATACTCTTTTCAAAAGTCAGAACTCTGGCCCCATACCTTGGGGAGACTACCTGGCTCTGTTTCTATTTGCAGTCCCTATATTGAAACTTGTAAATTCTTTCCAGGAAGTTGATGCAATTGTAGGGCTTGCCTAATTTGTTCCTCTGTTCTCATGAATTCCTGACCTATGTTGTCTATTATTCAAAGTCTGAAAACTATTGTTTTCAGTTGTCTAAGAGTGAAGGATAATCTGGTCCTAATTTCTCTATCCTAGCCAAAAGTGGAGTTTTCATTTTCTTTTGACTTAGATAGTTTCTAACCAGAAATCTGTGGTCATTATTGTGTTATGTTTGCTCCTCTGTAAGGAAAGTCCTTTTTCCCCCTCTGGCTGCTCTTAAAATGTTCCTGTCATCACTGATTTTTCAGTAGTTTGATGATAGTGTGCCTCAGCATGGTATCCTTCAGGTGTGTGTCGTTCTGAGTTAATCGATATTCTTGGATCTGTGAATTTATGATTTTCAATAGACTTGTTAAATAGTTTATGTATCACTTTCTTCCTTTTTTCTCAAACTCTATTTACATATACATTAGAATGCTTGCTATTGTACCATTGCTCCTGATGCACTGCTCATTTTTATTTAGTCTTTTTTTTGTACTTCCTTTTACATAGTTTCTATTAATATGATTTCAAATGTACCAATCTTTTGCAGCATCTAATCTGTTAATTCCATCAAGTACATTTTTTCATTTTATTTGTTAAAATTTTATCTTGATTTCAGTCTTTAAAAAATATTATAGGGACCAGCAGTTAGCGTAATGGCTATGTCACTGAACTCCCGTGTAGCTGACTGCATTCGAGTCCCGGACCCAGTGGCTTAAACTCACGCCGGGCGCATGTGCATGCATGCCCAAGATCCCGAGAGGAGAATGGAGGAGAAGGGATAGTGGCGTGGCCATCCCCCCTGGGGGGTAATTTCTCACTTTCTGTCTTTCTATCTCTCTCTGTCTTTCTGGTGAGTGCACATACCCTATAGCAAAAACCTCTCCAAATATATATATATATATATATATATATATATAATAGTGGGGACCAGCAGGTAGTATAATGGTTATATCTCTAGACTCCCACATAGTTGACTGTGGTTCAAGTCCTGGACCCGGTGATTTAAACTCACACCAGGAGCGTGTGCATGCATGCCCAAGATCCTGAAAGGAGAACGGAGGAGAAGGAGTTGTGGTGTGATCATTCCCCCCCAGGGGCGGGGGGCGGGTGGACTTCTCACTTTCTGTCTCTCTGTCTCTCCAATAAGCACATGCACCCTATAGCAAAAATCTCTCTTAAAAATTATAAAGTATATTTCACCTAATAGTATTTTGGACAACTCCATTTGAAACATGGTATTCTACACAGGAAAATCTTTTTCAGCCTGGGAAAGGTGCTCATTAGGGGTTATACTCACTGTATTTGGTTTAATAATCAATGCAACTCAATTCAAAGAGATACTAGTTGACAATTGACAAGACACATAGTAAAGCATTTTCTGAAAATATAAAATGTAAGATATTCTATCTTGTCCAAAGTGAAAACAAATAAAATGGATAATTTGGTTATGGTTTACAGTGAACTGATATTGTCTTTTGGTGTTCTTGTTAAACAAGGCCCTTCTTTCTTTCTTTTTTTTATTAGGTTTTTGTTATGCAGTGCATGTGCTCACCGAGAGACAGAGAGAGAAAGTGAGACAGAAATAAGAAATCACCTTCCAGGGGGATAGCCATGCTGCAATCCCTTCGCCTCCATTTTCCTCCTGGGATTTTGAGCATGCACTCACATATTCAGCTTGGTTTTCAAGCTGCCAGCTGGGACTTGAAGCACGGTTGACCATGTGAGCGTCCAGCATCTTAACCACCACACCACCTGCTGGCTCTTAAGACCTTTATTTCTGTAATGACCACGTTTGTGCTTTATTTTCACATTCTTATACTAGAAATTTCAGTTTGTCTATATCATACATGATTCATGTGTGCCAGGCTAGAACTATGATTAGAACCATTTGTGCTAGGCTAAATTTGTGACATGAAAAAGTTGTGATACGGAGGCCACAAGTGGCATGGTGGTTAAGACACTGGATCCCACATGGCTGACCACGGTTCCAGTTCCTGACCTGTAGGCTTGCTTTCTCACTTTCTCTCTCTTTAGTGAGTGTATGTGTCCTATTGCAAATTTAAAATAATAATAATGATAATAAATATAATTAAATAAATCATTCCAAAAAAGTTGTGATAGTAACATGCATGAAAATTTTGGCATATAATTTTTTTAAGGTTTTTTTGTTTTGTTTTGTTTTGTTTTTTTCTATAAGGCACGTACGCTTGCCAGAAAGACAGAGAGACAGAAAGTGAGAAATCCCTCCCCAGGGGGGGATGGCCACACAATCCCTTCTCCTCCATTCTCCTCTCGAGATCTTGGACACACGCGCCTGGCGTGAGTTTAAGCCACCAGGTCCGGGACTTGAACAGTGGTTGACCACATGGGAGTTCAGTGACATAGCCATTACATTAACTGCTGGCCCCATGCATATAGTTTCTTTTAAAATGTGTATATCATGTGCCTTTATTGTTTCTTGTATAAATAATGGATATAATGAAAATACCAAGCATCCTTAATGTAAATGACTCTATGCGCTACCTGGGCCAGCAGGTGGCATAGTGGTTTAGGTGCTAGGCTCCCATGTAGTCGACCTCGATTCGCATCCCAGACCCAACGATTTGAAATTCAGGACAGGCCCATGTGCATGTATGCCCAAAAACCCCCGGAGAAGAATGAAGGAGAAGGGAATACAGGGCAGCCATCCCCCATGGGGTGTAATGTTTCACTTTCCGTCTCTGTCTCTCTGGTGAGCACATGCATCCAATAGCACAAATTTCTCAAACTAAATAAATAAACATATGAACTACCTAACATGTGTTTCCCTTTTTAATTATGACATGTAAATATTTTGAGTTATACTACTGGTAATTTCCTTCCTTCATAGAATTATTATTTAAATTTGAATCTCCTTTATGCTTTAACTATTAGGTTGCCAGGAAAGTCATGACCTATGTATCTATGCTTTTCTATGTAAAAATGTGTCATGACTTTCCCACTGACCCAATATATTGGAGAAACCTAATTCTTTGAAGCTGTTTAAAGTCCACTGTCAATGAAGGTTTACTCGTGGGGACCAGCAGGTGGCGCGGTGGTTAAGGCGCTGGACACTCCCACATGGCCGACCACAGTTTGAATACCAGACCTGGTGGCCTGCTTTCTCACTTTCCCTCTCTCTCTCTCTCTCTATGTATCTCTCTCTGTCAAATTAAAATAAGTGAATGGATAAATAAAATTTAAAAAAAAATGAAGGTTTACTCTTTACAAACGCCCAGCTGCGTTCATTAATCAGTGTCTTTAGTTTTTTAACGTGCCAGAAGATGAAAGTTGTAATCATATTGTAACAGTATAATTAAAATAAGTGAATAACTTAGCCTTCCCTAAATGGATTGCCTTCTAGTCATTTAATACTCCTACAAAATGTATTACTCTGATATATTTTAGTCAGTCTCCAGATCTATAGACAAAGGCACATCATAGAGATGAACACAGTTAGCTTACCTTAATTTACATGTTAGATGTGACATGTGATTTCTGAAAAACACAGAAGCTCCTAATGATACTAGATTGATTTATCCTAGTGGTGATGTCTTTATTATTTGGAACAAATGATTAATCTTTCTTTTACCAAAGTTGTTGTTGTGCTTTCCCAACTAGGCATTTTAATTTTCACGTTGACAACCAGTCAGAAAGAATCTATTATAAACGATCAAAGCACATGCTTCATAGGCTAGTTCCTTAAAATGACAAGTAGGACAGTTTTGTGATAGAGAAAAGTTGACGTGTGCTTTAATCTCCATATTTTGATGCACTGCACCCCACGTTGCCTTAGCTGAAAAGCATTTTGTTCTTAAAGCTTTCACTAAGTGTTTCCTCTTTAAACACTTTGTCAGGTAGAGAGGCTCTGGATGGAATATGCTCCTTAATCTCTGTTTCCCTGACTAACATGTGCAGAGAATTTGTTTGTCTTTCTAATATCGGATCATAAACTTTAGTCCATAAATTGAAATAGAAATGGACATAGGAAAAGAAAAAAAAAATCAAGATTGTACTTCTGAAAATGTTAGTAATACGGATGAACTATAACGAGTTAATAACAGAAAGAACCTGGATAATAGTGAATTAATAGTTGTTAAAAGCAGGGAGGCCTGGCTCGGGATATTGAAACAGAAAGCTGCAGATCACTTTAGACGACCAGGCCAGCCATCCAACTGAAGTGTCTGAACCAGGTAGACATTTTTCTCTGCCACTTAGGGCGCATGAAGTGGAAGATTTCTTCCCTGTTTCTAAAACCAGTCATCTACAGCTCCGAGCTCCGATGGCTAAGAGAAAAGAGAAGGTTACTATTTTATGACTCCCATGTCCTGGCTAGGGGACCACCAGGACTTTCAGGCCTTACGTGGTTCAGGAGAACTGTGGAGAAGGCTCTGATGGCCGCGTCTCTTGCTTGCTCTTGAGCTGCTCATTATTTATGCTTATGTGATTCTTGTAAGGACAAGTCAGTCACTCTGCTGGTTCTCGGTGAGCTCATCCACAGCACCTCTTCCCAGCTCCCAAGGCCATGGCATTTGCTGGTCAGGGAGATCCGAGTGAAGACACAGATTCCCCAGCAGGCACATAGCAGCAAATTCACACCAGTTCCCACACCAGTCACTTCACCCAATCACTCAGACTAGAAATGCAATTCATTCTCTCAGTGATCAGAACACTCCTCTCTTCTCCCAGCCATCAGTGTCCAGCTTGCTTATTCTCAGAAAATCCCCCTTGAGTTTCTTAGTCTTCCTAGGACATTCAAAACAAACCTACCTGCAGCTGTTTTACAAATATTTGACAAGTTGACCTTTTTTGTTTTATTTATTTATTTATTTATTTAGCAAAAATAACCCACGAGAGCGGCCCTTCATTCCAGGCATCAGTTGAGTAGAGAATCTATGAGCCAGTTATAGTCCCATCTGCATCTCCTAGGTGACAAAATGAACTTAAAATTCTTTGAAAACATAAAGCAAAAAAAAAGGGGGGGTAGGAGTTACTGACTGATTTTTCATCATTAATTTCCATTCAGAGTTCATCTCAAGGCATTTAAATAGTAAAAACTCTAGGAAGAGGAAAACGTAGTGGAATTCAGGGGATGCTAGAACAGAGGGAAAAGATTAAGAATTAACATGTCAGGTCAAAAGATGGATTACCAAGTCCCACTACAGCTAGGAAGAGATGCAAAGAGATTGGACTGGTTCAGTCACTACTCCTCTTCTAAGGTCCGTCCTAAAATCACAGAGGGGTTGACATTTTCCCAGGTTTCTTTACTAGAATGTGAACGACAACAACATCAGCTAAGCTTGAGAACTTGCTGTGAGCTGAGGCATCCCATAACTCAAATACTTTACATGTATAATGTCCTTTAATCACAACAAAATTCCTATGAGACAGATCTATTATTTTTTTCCATTACTACTGACTTTTTGATTGCAAATAAAAAACCCTACAACTCCAATTGACTATGTAATATCTAGATGTGTAGAGATAGAACAGGTTTCAGGTTATTAGTTCCCCAATAGCTTCATCAAGGACCTTTAATTCTCTCCACCCTCCCTCTACAAGGTTGGCTTAATCTCAAGGCTCATCACTTTCATGGTCATGAGATACCTGCCACCAGCAATGGGGCATCATAATCCCTTGTCTGCGTCCAACAGAACTAGCCCATCTTCTGTGTATTGTTGATGCCAGGTTGTTCAGGCCTGCCCATCCATGAAACAATCATTAGCAAGCGCCCTGAATGGGAACATGTACCTCAGAAGAGTCACTGAAACTGGAATGATGATAGGGAGGCAACTGCAAATTTGCCATTACATGCTCCATTTTACGCACAAGGGAACCAAAGTGCTACAAAGTTAAGTGATTTACCCAAGATTGCATAGTTATAAAGGATAGCTGTAGGCTTGCCCAACCACAAAGTGCATGCTCTTAACTTCTGTCTTATAGCATTTAAGCACATTCTGGAGATGAAAGACGGATTTTCAGAACCACGGCTCTAGACCAAGGTAGCCATGTTGCTCTTCAGAATCCAGAACTTCGTTGGCAATAAATGCTAGTTTCTAATTCTTGAGGGCTAGGATGATTCATGAAGTGTAGAGGGAAATGACAGGGTGTTTTCTTGGGGGAAAGAGAAATTTTTATGAGGGAAATTAGACCCTGAAGGCAAACAAACTGATGGTTTATATTATCCTTTAGGGCCTCCAGGTAATGGTCCTCTAAATTCAAAAATGATGTTTGCCAAGTGCCAGAAGTGATCACATGTGCTCTTTTCACATACCCTGCCCAGAGACCTGAGTCTCCCAGTCTTTTTTTTTTTTTTTTTGAAAAGGTTTTTGCCATAGGGCGCATGCGCTTGCCAGAAAGACAGAGAGAGACAGAGAGACAGAAAGCGAGAAATCACCCCCCCAGGAGGGATGGCCACGCTGCAATCCTTTCTCCTCCATTCTCCTCTCAGGATCTTGGGCACGCATGCACACGCGCCTGGCATGAGTTTAAGCCACCGGGTCCAGGACTCGAACCCCGGTCGACTACATGGGAGTCCAGTGACATAGCCGTTATGCTAACTGCTGGTCCCTAGTTTGTTTGTTTGTTTTGAAATCTCCCCAGTCTTGATCTAAATGAAATAATGTGCTGGAAAATCCTCTGCATGGCTGGATATTTTGTATTTTTTGTTGTTTTTTGTTAACTACTAGACTACCAGGAAAATAAAGGGACAATCAGAATTACAGTAGAAGAGACATCAATGGATGGCAATAAAAGGGAAAATTTAAGGCACATAGGGGATATAGAAAATTTTTTGAGGAAAGCTCTATAGTAGTAAGAGAGATAACATAGTCAACATTTGCAGAGGTTTAGCAAAAACGTGCCTTTAAAAACCTGATTGCCATGACCTTTGGTAATTATTAAACTGTCAGATTTGCAAGGGATCAGTCACTTTTGCCTCCCACTCGGACCACGAAATGTTCAAACTGGGAAACTAAACTTGTGTGTGATGTCAGGTGGCCTCGACTCCTGGAGTTGGAAGCCTCTTACTGAGAAGCAAGTTTTGACTATTGCATGCAATGAACCAGTACAAGGGATAAAGCATGTCATCATGCCATCATGTCAAAATGCTTACACTTTAAAAATAGGGCAGTGTTCATGTAAGCAGGCTAAGCAGAAACGGAATCCAGGATGTGTTTCCTCTGAGCTGCCCTCACTCATATCAGACCCAGCTAAAGGTGTCAATGTTTTGAGACTGTTTCAGAGAGTAAGCCCCCAAAATCCGTGATACCCAAATCTGAGGTCCTATAGACCGGAAATGCTGACTCCCAAATCTGCAATCCAGTTGGCGTCACTTTCCTGAGGTATAGCCCTATATGCCGTCAACTTTCCCGAGGCGATCCTATTTCAACATAACGTGGGCACTTAGAGGGTATACAAGCCTGAGCTCAGCTGTATCCTCATATCTGCTTCTTTCCTGTTGCCTGTCTCACGGAAGGGCAAGCACCGAAATAACCAAGACAGATACTATCATGAATTGTGGATCTTTGAGACTGTCTTGTCTTAAAGGGCCCCCTATCATTAAGGTAAGATTAAGTATCCTTCTTTTGCCTTTTTTTTTTTCTTTTTGAAAACCTGTATGCACCTATATCATGACATCTGCAGTAGCAGAGTATCATCTTCTGTTTAATCTTCCTGTTTCTTACCCTAGACTTTAAGAATTTTGAGAAGAAGCATTGCGTTTTAATTTGTTTATCTAATCCCGGGACCAGAAGAGATGTTTGATGCAGATTGGTTTAATAAAAGAATAATTGAAAGTTTGACCTTGTTCATGCTGATACTTCTAAAAATACTCAGTACTTTTCATTATTGAGGAGCATGCCTGGTAAAATTCTTTTGTTGAAACTGTCTAGTCTATCCTCAAAGGTTCTAAGAGATTAAGAGATGTTGCTTTCTAAAGCTACAAGACGTATCAACCCATTTCAATAATGGCACTAATGTACAAATATGAACGTACCTGAATCCGCAAATATTTGTCTTTAAGAGTTATTCCTGGGACCAGCAGTTAGCGTAATGGCTATGTCGCTGGACTCCCACGTAGTCGACCGCGGTTCGCATCCTGGACCCGGTGGCTTAAAACTCACGCTGGGCGCGTGTGCGTGCATGCCCAAGATCCAGAGAAGAGAATGGAGGAGAAGGGATTGCGGCGTGGCCATCCCCCCTGGGGGGTGATTTCTCACTTTCTTTCTCTCTGTCTCTCTCTGTCTGTCTGGTGAGCTCATGCACCCTATGGCAAAAATAAATAAATAAATAAATAAATAAATAAATAAATAAATAAATAAAGAGTTATTCCTAAGAAGGGACCAGCAAATGGCATGATGGTTATGCTGCTGGACTCCCACATAGCCAGCACTGATTCAAGTCCTGGACTTGATGACTTAAAACTCACACTGGGCACATATGCATGTGTACCCCAAATCCTGAGAAGTGAATGGAGGAGAAGGGATTGTGGTATGGCTATCCCCCCCTGGGAAGTGATTTCTCGCTTTCTGTCTCTCTAGTAAGCACATATGCCCATAGAAAAATCTCTTTCTCTTAAAAAAAAAAAAAAAAAGAAAAGAAAAAAGGTACTATCAAAATACAACCAAACCTTTCCTGTTTTTACTAAAACCTTTCCTGTTATTACTAATGCTAAGAGCTTCAACTACGTTTTATTTACAATTTGATCGCAAGCTTTTTGGGTACTCTTTATTGAAGTGAATTCTGTACCCAAGTTAACATGTCTTGGCACTGCATTAATTTAACCAACATGGAACTACACTTTCTAACTTTCTAAAATTCCCTCCCTGCACATATGTGGGCTAGGATTGGCCACCAACAAAATCTTCACGAAATTAGTAAAGCAGGAGTGAAGTATAACTTTCAAAAAAAATACTCTGAAAATCAGTTTAGGGCAAGGAACTACTGCAGCTTGCTCTGCTTTTTACACATGTGCTCATTCATCGTTTTGGTGCAGGACAGGAGAGGGGATTGCAATTGCACCAGCACCTACCAGTTTCTTCTTTAGTTTCTAATTCTGGGCTGGCTGTGTGTGAGGTTCCACCATGAAGATTTCAGTTTATTCCGCATGACTTTCACAGCAACAAGATTGAAAGAGATCAAGGACAACTTGAACTCAGAGTATGATTTGTCCCTCCTGTTTCCTTACCCGTCCTTGCATCATCCTTATTTAAATCCATCTTTCCTCCCAAAGAGCTAGGACTGCTGGCTTCAGGCCTAATAACAGCAAGACTCCTATAGATTGCTTAAGCGCTCCCATAATGATGAAATTCTAATCCCCCAAATGCATCCCAGACTGGTTCTTCTCTTACTGAACCCTGATATACTGAATGAATTTAGGTCATAAAATATGCAGTGCTAATTTTTTTTTTCCAGGCCATATGGCTACACAATTGTCTATAAGAAAAATATCAGATTCTGGTGTCCCTGAATCGTTTGCTATGGCAGAGTCTGAATTATTTTAAATCATGTCCTCTGCAAGTATTGGTCCTTAGAAGGTTTTGTAAGATCTTCCAGGTCTACATTTTCAAGCTGACCATAGATTACAATCAGCTACGTAGGGTCCCACAGTTGAACCTGATGTGTTAAGGAGATTTGGTTTAATTAACAAAACTGCTCAGGAATTGTTCACAATTTTCTTTTTTTTAAATTTTTTTAAAGTTGTTTTTTGCCATGGGCATGTGCACTGGCCAGAAAGAGCCTGAGAGGAAAAGTGAGAAATAATCCCCAAAGGGGGAGAGCCATGCTGCAATCATTTTTCCTCCGTTTCCTTCTTGGGATTTTGAACATGCATGCATGCGTGCCCAGCGTGAGTTTCAACCCCCTGGGTCTGGGACTCGAACCATAATCAGGTATGTGGGAGTCCAGCACCTTAACCACTATGCCACCTGCTAACCCCATTCACAAGATAGTAACCTTATACTTTTCTAATAAAATGTACTTTTATGGGACCAGCAAATGGCATAATGGATATGTTGCTGGACTCCCTCATAGTTGACCTTGGTTTGAGTCCCCGATCCAGCTGCTTAAAACTGATGCTGGGTGTGTGTGTGTATGCATGCCCAAGATCCCAAGAGGAGAATGGAGGAGAAGGAATTGCTACATGGCCATGCCCCCCTGGGGGGGATTTCTTGCTTTCTGTCTCTCTGTCTCTCTGGTGAGCATACACACCATATACCAAAAATATTTCTCTCCTGAAAAAAAATTATGAGGAAATAACTTATTATTAGTTCAAACATCTGTCATTTTATTAGTTTTACCACATAATCTAATAATTTCCAGCCTTTTGAAAAGAAAATGTTATCCAAATGTTGTATTGATAGTTTTGATATTTAAAAGGTTGAACTATGTCAGAATACTTTATATACGGTATCAAAATTACTTATAATTTTTGAAAAGTGATCATAACTCTTGCTCAAGTACTGTATTTATTTTGTAGGATTATCCTGGGGAAAAGCAAGAGTCTCAATTAAGTGTATTGTTAATCTCTTTTTTTATTCTTTTTTTTTCTCCCCATCCTTGATTCCCTATCTCTTACCCTCTGCCATCTCCCACTCTCCTCCCACACTGTCTCTGGTATCTATGTTTGCTTTCTATACTGTTTTCCCCCCACATTTTATTGAATCACCAAAGACCCTAATCAATCCAAATACCCTCCATAGCAAACACAGGTGACACATTTCCATGAGCACAAGTCTAACTTTACGCATCCTATAAAGTAGCACCTAGCTGGGGCTACATATCATACTGCAGTCATTGAATAGATATATTTTTTTTTCCTGAAACATTTTTTTTTGTAACTCAATTTACATTCCTTCCCTAAGCATCATCACAACACATAAAATGCGATCTCCCATCCAGTACACACTGCACAGTGACTCGATCATGCACATTATAAAAAATTTTCCATTTCTAGTTCCTAGAATTATTTCCACCCCTCTTTCTGACCCTCTGTCCCTTCCCACCCTCCTCTCACACCACCTCCAGTGTCCACAATTGTTCAATTAAGTGTATTGTTAATCTCTTAAAACAACCAACTTTTTCACTTTATCTCACACTTTGTTGAAAAAATTATAGCTATAGGATATTTGTTACATACTATGACTTCTGAAAGTAGTAATATTTCCCTAAGTAGTCGTTAGAAAATTTATGGTTAAATTCTCACCATGTATCTTATGATCCCAGCTTTTACTTGCTTCAAAACAGCTCTGTCCAAGGTTAGATGATTATATGACAAATATGAAATAGCTACTAAAAGCACCTTGTTTCCTTTAATATAAGAACTAAAACACAAGACCCTCCTGAGTTTCATATTTACTCACTGCAATGAAAAGTGAGGGAGATGTGAAGGGAAGAGTGAAAGGGCTGGACAAAGGGAGGTGCAGTGGTTGGTTACTCCGCTCCATTTGCAGCAAGAATTGCTTGCTTAAGATCTGCTGTTTCTTGGGCCAGCAGGTGGCGTAGTGGTTAAGGATGCTGGACTCCCACAAGGCTGATTTATGGTTGGAGTCCCGACCTCAAGGCTTGCTTTCTCACTTTCTCTCTCACTCTGTTATTCTCTGGTTAAAAAAAAAAAAAAAAAAAGAAAGAAAAGAAAAGAAAAAGAAACCTGCTGTTGGTGACTTTTATTATTATTATTATTATTTTCCATATGATGTGCGTGTGTGTGTGTGTGTGTGAGAGAGAGAGAGAGAGAGAGAGAGAGAAACCACATCACCCCAAACCCCTACACCCCCCATGGAGATGGCCATGCTGCAATCCCTTCTTCTCCATTATCCTCCTGGGATTTTGGCCACACAAGCACACGTGCCCTTAGTAATTTTCAAGACACCAGGTCTGGGACTCGAACTGCAGTCTGTCATGTGGGATCCAGCCGCCTTAACTTCCATATCAAGTTCTAACCCTGGGTGACTGTATTAACTACTATTCAACTCCCTCTTGTCATGTGGATTGCACTTCAAGTTTTAAAAATAAATGAGCAGAATATTTATTTTAACAGAATGGTTTCTTTCCTTTTTTCCAAAAATTTTAAAGTGGCCAAGTAAAATTCATTATTTGAGCACAAATCATTTTTAACCAGTCATATAAACGACCGATTCTATTAACTATTGAATCAATAAAGAAGAATCTCCTTCAGTGTCATGGGAATTAAATGATGGATCTTTTCTTTTCATCAATAACTCTGAGTAGCCCTGTGTTAATAAATACTTCATATTTCTCATCACAGAGTATTTGTCAGTATGTAGGAAGACTGAATGAACTTCCAAGAGCCCTGGTTTGATTTGCTGTTTGTGAACTAAAGAACGAAGACTAGGGAATCTTTCTCCAAATGATGAAAATGGCACTCATTAAAAGAAAATTATTTTGAATAAATAAAAATCATAGTTTCATTTCTTCCTTATTTCTTTTCATTCAACTCTTGTCTTATTTCATAAGAATTCTATGTTGTAAATGAATTTCCATTTTTCTTACACTTCTTTAAAGCATGAAGGAATTGCAAGATATTTTTCTTTATTCTCCACTTCATTCATCCATACATCACGGGGAGATTGTCAGCTAAAATTCACAGATCTTTTTTCTGTAGATAAATAAGCCATATCAACACAATAATTCTAAATAACTTGTCAAAATTATTATTCTGTGATATTTTAAAAGTAAATTCTCACACTTGACAATGTACGTGCTATTGTACCTTGAGATAAAATGGTATAGTTTTAATATTAAGATGACTTCCTTTTACGGTGAATGTAATCTGAGCAAGTTAAAACTTATTACAAAATTAGGACCTTCCAGGAACCAGCAGTTAGCGTAATGGCTATGTCGCTGGACTCCCACGTAGTTGACTGCGGTTCGTGTCCCGGACCTGGTGGCTTAAAACTCACGCCAGGAGCGTGTGCGTGCGTGTCCAGGATCCCGAGAGGAGAATGGAGGAGAAGGGATTGTGGCGTGACCATCCCCCCTGAGGGGTGATTTCTCGCTTTCTGTCTCCCTGTCTCTTTCTGTCTGGGGAGCGCACGTGCCCTATAGCGAAAATCTCTCTAAAAAAAAAAAAAAATTAGTACCTTCCATGGAACTTGACTAATCAATGATAAGAAACTCTGAGGCTGATAGGGCTAAGAAATCTAACTGGGTACATAGATAAACAACTTATTTTTGAAAGAAACTATTTTAAAAAAAACAACTAAAAGATCTGACTTAGGTTTTGTTTGTTTGTTTTGAGAGATTTTTGCTTTAGGGCACATGCACTTACCACAGAGATAGAGAGACAGAAAGTGAGAAATAATCTTTAGAGGGCATTGCCATGCAAAAATCCCTTCACCTCTAGTCTCCTCTCAGGATCTTGGGCACACATACACACACGCCTGGCATGAGTTTCAAGTCTGGAACATGCACCACCGTCAACCATGTGGGAGTCCAATGACATAACCATTACACCATCTGCTGGTCCCCTGACTTGGTTTTAATGATCAATGGTTGGAGATGTCAATCTTTTTTTTAAATTTTGGCCATTTTTGGGACTACGAATCATCTCTCTTTATGACTTAAATTTGCATTTCGGTGATGACTAATCATGTGGAACATTTTTTTCAGCCGTCTTGTGACCACTCAAATGTTTTTTTGTGAAGTCATCACATTTTTTGTTTATATTTTATTGGATTATTTGGGTTAGGGTTAGGTGCTTGTTAGATAGCTGAATTTTTTTATATTCATATAATTGCATTGCAGTTAATTTTTTTTTCTCATTTATGGCTTGTCAGTTCACTTTAATAATTCTCCTAAAAAGCCAATATTCTTAATTTTGATAAGGTCTTATTTATGAGTTTCGTTCCTATGATTAGTAGTTTTTGTGTCATGACTAAAACAGCTTTACCTATCCCGAACTGCTATGTGAATGTGTTTCCTCCAAAATTTAGGTGTTGAAATATAATGGCCAACGTGATAGTATGTAGAGGCACAGCCTTAAAGAGGTTATTAGGCCGTGAACATGCTTCCCTCTTCAACAGGATTTGGGCCCTTCTAGAGGAAGTGCCAGGCACCATTTGGCCACCTTGCGCGTCCACCTCTGACATGTGACGACGACATTCTTCCCTCTGGATAATGCAGCAACAAGGGGCCACCTTGAGGGTGGGAGCTGTGCTCCTTGTCAGAAACTGAACCTGCCGGGGCCATGCTCTGAGCCTTCACAGCCTCCAACACTGTGAGAAATAACTTTCAGTTCTTTATAAATCATCTGCTCTATGGTATAGAGCACAAATGGACTAAAACATATGCTAATTATATAGTAGTCTGGGTCAGCAGGTGGTGTGATGGCTGGAGTGCTTGACTTTCACACGGTTGAGCCCGGTTTGAATCCCACACATGGCAGCTTGCTTCCTCACTTTCTCTCCTCTCTCTCTCACCTTTTCTTTTTTTTTTTTTTTGGAGAGGTTTTTGCTACAGGGCACGTGTACTCGCAAGGGAGACGGGAGACAGAGAGAGACAGAGAGACAGAAAGTGAGAAGTCACCCCACCCCTCCCCCAGAGAGGATGGCCAGACCACAATCCCTTCTCTCAGGATCTTGGGCACGCACGCACATGTGCCTGGCGTGAGTTTAAGCCACCGGATCCAGGACTCAAATTGTGGTCGACTACATGGAAATTCAGTGACATAGCCATTACGCTAACTGCTGGTCCCTCTTCTCTCTCTTTTGAGCGTACATGTTCTATAGCAAATAATAATAACAATAATAAATAAAAGTAAATAAATAATTTTTTAAGTGGTAGTCTTCTAATGTTTTCTGTTTTCAGAGAACTTGATGATTCTGAGTTTCACCTTCACACATCTATCTCAAATTCATATCTGCAAATGGACCCAGTTCACTCTGTTATTTGATATCCGATATTTGATATTTAAAATCTGGAGTTCCTGGTCGGGAAGAGTGTTTTCTGAGTTCTCCTTCCAGGTCTGTAATCTTTTCTTTTATTTTTTTAGAGATTTTTGCCTTAGGGCACATGCACTTGCCAGAGAGAGAGACAGAGACAGTGAGAGGGAAAATGAGAAATCCCCTGCCCCAGGGAAATAGCCACATTGAAATCCTCACTCCTCTATTTTCCTCCCAGGAACTTGGGCACACATGCACATGTCCCTGGCATGAGTTTGGAGCCACTGTCCAGGACTTGAACCATGGTCAGCCATATGGGAGTCTAACAATGTAACTGCTATGCCATCTGCTGGCCCCAGACCTATAATCTTTCGTATATAAAAATCTAGATGGCCCCAGGAGCTTTAGCTTCATTGTATAACTAGCATTCTCATAAGGCGATCTCATACTTTTTATTAGAGATAATGTCAGTTAGTACTCGAAAAGAAATCTGTTTTGAAAAATTATGCAATCTGCACAAAGACAGTTTGGTAATACAGAGTGTAGTTGTCATTACAATTTCATTAGGTGGTCTAGAATGAATTAAAATATCATTATTTAAACACTCTAACATTATTGCTTAGATGGCTTCTTGGTTTAGTAGAACTCTGTCATAAAGTGATCTTCAGTCATATTCTTCGCTCACTAATGAAGCTTGGGAGAATCGTTTGACTTCCTCGCTTCGGTTTTCTGGGTCTGTTCATTCTCCCTTCCAGGGAGAAATAAAAGAATTAATCACTCTCTAAAGTACTTTGAAAACTTTTAAATAGGTACTATGTAAACCTAAGCAGTCATTACCATAGACAGTTTCTATTTTAAAGTTTATTTTTATAATTCAAAAATAGCATAATAGATTTTCAATGGTGTAGTACGCATCATCACACAGATGAGGACTAGCTGAACACAACTAACTTCTCACTTTCTAAACAAAACATCGATACAGCGGAAAACTGGGCCACTTTAATTTTAGAATGTAATAATATCTATAAATGGAGCCTGCACACATCTTTCAAATTCTTGGAAGGAAAATACAG
>NW_006204667.1:394195-409763 GCF_000334495.1 Tupaia belangeri chinensis | reverse complement strand
TCCTGCTGGATATAATGGTCATTTGAATCAATGCTAGTCCATGGGATTGAATTCGTAATTGTGCCTCTATGCTAACTGAAAGAAAATGAGGAAATCCCTTGGGTCCTCAGGAAAAACAGACTATAGCTAGTGGTCATAGGGCATGAAAAGGGCTCTGTTTCCTTTGAGGATAAAATTAGGAGCCCTTGTTCCCCAGTGCAGGCGGTCTACTGAGAAAGTTCCTTTCCATATGCCCTTGTGAAATTTTAAGGAAATACACTCAGACCCTAACGAGTGTATCCATTATTGAGGCACCTTAAAAAGCTACTTTAGGGGGCCATCAGATGTCATAGTGGTGAAGGTTCTGGACTCCCACCGTAAGGCCCAAAGACAGATTTATCCCGTGGTAACACAGGAGACAACGACAATGCAACTGCATAAGAGGCGTTTATTTTTCCAGCTAGCTGGGGTCCGAGTTAATGCCGGACGCAGTGGGTTACAACAAGGACCCCAAACCTAGGAACGAGGGGCTTTTTATAGCTCAGGAGGCAATACAGGATATTTTATTAGCAGTTTTTCATAGTTTACAGCACACAAAGGAGGGGTCATTTGTAGTAGGGACCAACTGTTATTGCCTGCCTGAATTTAGATGATAAGAACTCTCAGTTAAGGTAAGTAATCGTCTTCTGGCACCTTCAAGTTTGTTCATCCTGTCGCCAGCAGCCAGACCTGCCCTTCTTCTGTTAACCCACGGGTTCCTATGCCTTGTAAAGCCGCGAATTCCTGTATCTTGTTTGCTGAGAATTCCTGTCTGTTAATTAGCGAATTCCTGTGCCCCATCTTTGAATCCCGTTAATTAGCGAATTCCTGTGCCCCATCTTTGAATCCCTATCATGGTGATGAATTCGATGAATACCCTAACTCTAAATGGGCCTATGCACACTCAGCACTCTAGCAAGAGTGTTTACGCTAAATCAGCCTAAACTAACTCAACCTAATATATGCTCATTGTGCTAAATCGGCTTATACCAACTCAGTCTAACACCACATGGGCAACTGTGGTTTGAGTCCCGGACCCAGTGGCTTAAAAATCATGCCAGGCGTGTGTGCATATGTGCCCCGAATCCCAGGAGGAGAATGGAGGAGAAGAAATTGCAAGTTTGGCTATCCCCGCTGCAAGGCTGATTTTTCACTTTCTTTCTCCCTGTCTTTCTTCAGCAAGCGCACGTGCCCTATGGCAAAAATGCAAAACCAAAAACAAAACTAAACAAAAAAAACTACTTCATTTAAAACTATGGTAGAAGTGAAACAAAAATTTCAAAGAATGCTCATGGTTCTTTCACATCAAGGGTTACAGTCTTGCACTGGCTCCTTGAAATATGTAAAATATAGACATAATAGTAACTCAACCTAAAAATCAGGACTTGTGCTACATGGTGTAGTGTTCAACTTTACCCTTGAAGCATCTTCGTCAACAGAGAAGCTTTGGTATTCTGCTGTGTCATGGCTTGTGAAATAAATTTATTTTCAAAAATCATGCTAATCTCATAAAATTTGCAAAGCTATATTTTGTAATTATAGGGACCTAATGTTTTGTTGTTTTATGAAAAAATTATTTATATAATCCAATAAAAAATGCACTAGATCAGAGATCTCCAAGCTATTATTCTATACTCCTATTAGTAAAATAATGTTTAGAAAAATCCCCTAATTCATGAATATTTATTTATTTATAAATTATATGCGTGTGCTATAATTATTAAATGGCATCTGAAGGCAGAATATACTCTTGAGATTACAGCCTTCTCTAATGATGATATTTATAAATGAATCTTTCTGATCATTTTGATTTGGGGGCCAGTTGGTGGCATGGCAGTGATGTAGCACTCTGCAGTGCTGGGTCACAAGAAAAGGTCTCAGGTTTGTGTCCCCAGGCTTCCCTGTACATGCTGAATGTATACCTAGGCCCATGGTCCAGGCTGACTGAGGCTGAGAATGGATCATTTTGGTGTAGACTGCTGAGGGAGGACCAGCAGATGGCATAATGGATACATCGCTGGACTCTCATGTAGTCAACTGCAGTTTGAATCCTGGACCCAGCAACTTAAAACTCATGCTGGGCATAAGTGCATGCATGCCCCAAATCCTAAGAGCAGAATGGAAGAAATAGTATTGCAGCATAGCCATCACACTTGGGGTCTGATTTCTTGCTTTCTGTTTCTGTCTCTCTGGTGAGCACACTGCCCTGTGGCAAAATTCTCTCTAAAAGAAAAAGGAAAAAAAAAAAAAAAAGACTGTTGAGGGGAACGCTCACTCTCATTGGAGAAGTAAAAAGTGAACAAACTTTTAAAAAGTAATCATAATTTGGGGGCCAGAAGGTGGCACAGTGGTTAAAGTGCCGGACTCCCACATGGCTGACTGTGGTTTGAATCCGGATCTGGCGACTTACTTTCTCACTATCTCTCTCACTCTCTCTCTCTTTCTCTCTGTTGAGCACACACACCCTATAGCAAATTTAAAATAATAACAATAACAATAAATAAAACAAAATAAATAATTTAAAAAATAATTTCAATTTTGTTGGCTGGTTGCTTGTCAGATATTTCTCCATTTTGCTTATTTGATTTTATTTTCATAAATATTGGCTCATGTTGATCTCATTTGAAAAGTAGCAGTGGTAGTTCTGCCAATATCTAGTTGTTTGCTTGTATTTGCATTACAAGTATAACTTTATTTATTTATTTATTTATTTTTGAGAAACTTTGGCTATAGGGTTTATGCACTCACTAGAGAGACAGAGAGAGAAAGAAAGAAATCAAGCCACAGTATAAGTGCCACACTGCAATTCCTTCTCCAGTCTCCTCTTGGAATTTTGGGCATGAACACACATGTACCTGGTATGATTTTCAAGCTGCTAGGTCCAGGACTTGAATCATGATTGACCATGTGTGAGTACAACACCTTCACCACTACGCCACCTGCTGGCCCCACTGCAAGAATCTTTTAAAGTCATTTATTCTTTTAATGAAGAATAATCTTTCATTGAAGTGGGTGACATAATGCACAGAATTTAAACCAGGTACACATAAAGAGCAATACACGATAATAGAATGAACATTAGTATAGCACACGTGTCATATGACAGTTTTACATGAGAACTGGATAAGAGAACCTTATTCAATTCGCAGTTTAAATATTATAAAAATCAATTTATTTCATATTTTTGAATAGGAAAGAGGAACATCTTTTTTTTTATTTTTTGGAGAGGTTTTTGCCATAGGGCGCGTGCGTTTGCCAGACAGACAGAGAGAGACAGAGAGATAGAAAGCTAGAAATCACCCCCCAGGGGGGATGGCCACGCCGCAATCCCTTCTCCTCCATTCTCCTCTGGGGATCTTGAGCACGCACACACAGGCACCTGGCGTGAGTTTTAAGCCACCTGGTCTGGGATTCGAACCACGGTCGGCTACATGCGAGTCCAGCAACATAGCCATTATGCTAACTGCTGGTCCCTAGAAAGAAGAACATTCTAATACTTTCTTTCTGTTCCATTTTGCTCACCCCCTGGGTGGTATACCCTGCATTTGGAGCCCATTGGCTTGAATGACGCATATTTGAAAATGGAAAAACATTATTAAAGGAAAGGAAAATACTATTGTTAATTCTCAGATACCTCATGTGCCCAGTAAACATCACATGGAAACTCAAGAAGAGATGACAACACAGGCAAGGACCACATTACAAGAACACCTGGTGATCTTTATCTGAAGAGACAAGACTGTTTATGTTCTAGAAGGGAAGGAGCCAGAGTAATATATAATAGGAAGAGAAAATTCCTGAGGTCTCTAAGCAGCATGCAGTAGATTGACATGGCTGGTAGGACAAGAACATAAAAATGGATGAAGAAAAAGGATGAGATTGCTTAGGAGAAAGTGTATGATAAAAATTAGGGTGGGAAAACAAACTGTATTTTAATTATAGGCAGATGTACCTGTAAAGCAGGCGTGACTCCATCTTGGAGGAGCTCATCCGAGAGAAGTGGGGAATGAAGCAGGAGGACGCCATCTTGGAGGAGCGCCTCCATTATGAACTGTTAAATTCCTATGACTGGAAACCTGCCCTCTCCCCTTTTGTTTAAGAGTAAATAGAGTGATTAACATTCCTATTGTTCTTAAACCCCACTTCTCCTAATCACCTTAAGGATGATTAACCTGCTTACCTGCTTTTCCTTGCTTCTGTACCAGCCCTACCCCCTACCCTTTCAAGCCCACTGCCCTTTGTCCTTGTAAATCATCAAGTCATCCCGGACAGGATTGCATTTTGGGCCTATATAAGCTCTGTTCTCCTTTCACTCGGGGCTGCGGGGGGTTTGAGTTCCCTCGTATGCCACTGGCTTAATCAATAAACTCCAATAAATTTGGCTATGTCTGGATGTCCTCTTTTTTCTCGCTGAGTAGACTCTAACACCTGCTGTTGTGGTTATGATAAGATTGTAAGAAAAGTGCAGGAAGTCCTTACCCTCTTCACCTACTGCCTTTAGCATTTTTTTATCACTGGGAAGGTCAAGTCATTATCCTTTGGGTCACTTAATCATAGTGACCCACTTCCCATCCTTGCCACAGTCCTTCTGAAGTTCAGAGTCGTTTTGTGCCATCCTGATTCTCAGTGTCTCCTCACCTTTCTCAGCATCGTCGAACCCTCCTCTCAGCTTCACTGTGAGGCCGTCAAACAGGGGTAGTTCTCTGCCATCTTAGAAAAATGTTCTCTAAGTTGTTGTTGTTTTTTTAATAATAATTTATTTTTTACTTATTCATTCATTTATTTTAATTTGATCAGACACACACACATACACAGAGAGAGAGAAAGAGAGAGAGGAAATGAGAGAGAAAGTGAGAAAGTGAGAAACCAAGCCACCAGGTCCAAGAGTTGAACCGTGGTCAGCCATGTGGGAGTGTCCAGTGCCTTAACCACTGTACCACCTGCTGGTCCCATTGTGCTAAGTTTTTATTCCCCTTTCTGGTGAAACTTCAGCGAAACAGCCTACATCTACTGCCCCTGTTGGTTTCGACATTTCAGGCTTCTGTTCCCATCATTTTGGAAAAAAGAAGTCCCAGGGTTCTCATCCAGTTATGGGATGGATTATTTACGTTGGACAGCAGTCTCATACCACGTCAGGCCTCCCTCTCCTTCCCTGCTGCCCCTAGCCTTTTCCCTTTCCTGCCCTCATCCATACTTCCTCCTTCTGTCCAAGATGGCCACTGCACAGTGACAACACCCTCTGCTCATATTATTATGTCCTACTCCAAGACACGGAACTTTTAACTTCTCTTCAGCTTCTCACATTTTCTCTATGTCCATTTATCAAGTCTTATTTGTTGCAATGGAAGGGACTGAAAACATTTTTTTGAATACATGAATGAATGGGACCGAGTCAAAAATTTTCCTCACTGTTATAGCAAAACCACAGTTATTTTCTGTCTTTATGTTAATAGCCATAGCCCTTTGTTTTTGGTAGGTCACTGAGTCACCTGTAAACGTTAATGTGCCAAGCTATTCGAATTCAGGAAGCCTAAAGCTGCACTCTACTGCACTAACGGAATGCAGAGTGGGGTTGCACAGCCTTTAAGGCTGCATTCCCATGAAGGTGACAAGGACAGCTACTTTTTAGGAATGTTTTCTTACCCTAAAGTTGAAATCAGGAGAAAGGTTCACAAACATCCTCTAAACAAGACTTAGAGGAAACAGGACGTGATACTTAAAAGTTGAAAGCTATGGAAGAGGCATCTGGTGGGGATTCTGAGTCCGTTCTATTTCTGCCTATGATAAATTTGACTGGTTTTGTTCTTGGGTTGCTTGAAGCCTGATGTATCTCGAAGCCTTTCAATTAACTAGCTAATATATTTAAGCTTTTCTCTAAGAGTGACATTGGCTGTTTTCTCTTTGTAACTGCTTGCGGATCGATGGCAGCAGAGATGAACTCAGAGTCATGAATAAGGTGATTATGTGGCTTTCGTGCTTGCCTGACTATGCTGTTTCCCTCCAGGGAAAACTTGCCGTGCCTGAGGTTCCTACTTTCCCTCCACATCATATCCATCATATCCCAGTGCTTTGATTTGGCTGATTTACTACTTCCGCCCAATAGCCTATTCTTGTGGGAAGTCAGGTTAGCACAAAGTGAAATCTGCTGAGTAGGCTTCCTTTTGAGTTAGAGGCTCTGGTCAACCAGTTAGGGGGCTAGTATCAGTCATTTTATAAGAGGAATCTCTCTATGTTCTAACAAATAAGTGACTATAATCCATGACAAAGCATCTTAAAAACAAGTATGGCACCAGCAAATGTCGTAATGGTTATGTTGCTGGACTCCCATGTAGTCAACTACAGTTTGAGTCCTGGGCACGGCAGCTTAAAAACTCATGCAGGGCCATGTTGCATGCCCAAAATCCCAAGAGGAGATGGAGAGGAAGGGATTGTGGTGTGGTCATTCTTCCCTGGGGGAGGGGGGGTGATTTCTCTCTTTCTTTCTTTCTGTCTCTCTCTGGTGAGTTCATGCACCCTATAGCAAAACTTTCTCTTAAAAAAAAAAAAAAGCAAAACAAATGTACAACTTTCTATTCTATGTATATTATTCAATTTTTGAATCCCACTCAGTTCCAGAAAGCCTACTATAATTCCAAATTTTCTGAAGTCTCTTGCTTTGGAACAGTTACTAAAATTTAAAATTTTTACTGAATTATAAATACATATGCTATTGTTTTCTGGTCAACGTTAACTATTTGTCCTTTGAAGACAGGAACTATATAATTTAGTTTAGGTCCCTATCATATTGCACGTTGTAAAATATGTAGTAAGCGAGTCAGCACTCATGTGTGTACTGGCCAATTAATGGCTGGGGAAGGAAGGTGCAAGGGTAAAGAAGGGTGGATCCAAAATAGTGACAAGATGTATGAGTAAGAAAATTCCAAGTTACAAGTGACACAGATGCAGCCTATACTAGTTGTAGTCCTTCTTTAATGCAACAAATGTTTATTAAGCCCCTACTATGTGAAGGCGCTGTCTTAGATGCTTCAGGTGTTATTAGTACACAAAACAGAGCAAGATCCTTTGTCCCGGGAGGCTCGCATGAAGTTGGGTAAGATAGGTGTTGCACACAGGCAGGACAAATAATTTAATTATGAACTATAATAGAGAGTTAAGGGGGGGGGGGGGAAGAACGGAGTAAATGGTATTACAAAGCTGGGGTAGATTTTAGGTCAGGAGACTTCACTGTCGAGAGATTTTGGTAGCCCTGACATGGGAGAGAGAGAGTCTTGCTCTGATGGCTATGTTTCAGGCACAAGTGGCAGTCGGTGCAAAGATCTCGGGAGGTAATCACATCTGCATGTCATGTTCAAGTCCCATATGACTGCGGCAGAGTGAGAAAGTCAGGGGACCAGGGGTGGCGGGTGCGCATAATAGATGAAGAAATCAAAGAGCCCATAAAGTGTGTTTGTGTGCATTGAGGGGGGGATTATCATGTGGGTTTTTTGTTTTTTAAAGTAACTGGGAAGAAAGAAGGTTTCAGTCATGTGAAAAGGAAAGCTAAGGCTACCTTAGGGTGCCGAGCAGAGAAATGACACGGTTTGGCTTTCATGTGAAAGGATTCGCTCTGGTTTATGTGAGGATGATGTCTGAGGAGGGAGACCACATAAGAGGCAAATATAATTACATAGATGAGACATGGGAGTGACTTGGACCACAGTAGCGTTAGTCTAAAATTATTCAGATTCTGGATATGTAGCTCAGATTTCAGATGTTTTTGTAAAAAAAAAAAAAAAAAAAAAAAAAAAAAGCAAAAGAGTTCCATATACAATAAAGTCTGGGACAGGCTATGGACTGAATGTATTGATCAAATTCATAACTCTCTGGGATTATATTTGGACACAGGGCTTTGGGGAGGTACCTGGGTTAGATGCAGCCATGAAGGTGGGCCTTGAAAGAACAGATCCCAAAGCGTTTGCTCTCCTTCTCTCTCCCTATCATGTGCAGTCACAGTGAGAAGGAAGTCAGGAAGAGAGCCCTCACCAGAACCCCACAGTGCAGGCATGCCCATGAAAAACTCTCGATTTCCAGAATTGCTAGAAAATCCATAAAAAAAAAAAAAAAAAAAAAAAGTCAAAAGAGTTTCCTGATAGATTAGATCTGGGACAGGCTATGGACTGAATGTATTGATCAAATTCATAACTCTCTGGGATTATATTTGGACACAGGGCTTTGGGGAGGTACCTGGGTTAGATGCAGCCATGAAGGTGGGCCTTGAAAGAACAGATCCCAAAGCGTTTGCTCTCCTTCTCTCTCCCTATCATGTGCAGTCACAGTGAGAAGGAAGTCAGGAAGAGAGCCCTCACCAGAACCCCACAGTGCAGGCATGCCCATGAAAAACTCTCGATTTCCAGAATTGCTAGAAAATCCATTTTCATTCTTCATGCCACTTAATATTTTGTCATGGCAGCTTGAGCCGACTGATACAGGGTGTGAGAAGAGGGAGGAGACAAGGATAACTTCAAAGGTTTTGACGTAAGCAAATGGAAGGCTGCACCTGCCATTCAACTAACATGGAGAGGACTGTCAACCAAGCAGATGTGAGGGGACAGGAGGAGCCCAGTTTTGAACACGGTAAATTTGAAATTTCTGTCAGATATCTAAAAATATATTGAGTATATAACTAAAGGTAAAGCTCTGAAATTTAGATGTGAGATTGTAACTTCTTGAACCATAATAGCCCACAGAAGCCCACTTCCAGATGCAAGGGTGTCATGTGGGATTATGAAAGCTCAGCACCTAGACAAATTGGAGTGAAATCGTCAAGGCTGTGATAAGGAGAATCAGCTTCCCCTTCAATTCTGAATATTGTCAAATAGAAAAAAAAAAATCTTCTTTCACTGACCTGCATTCCCCAATTTGAAATTTTTTTCCAAATCCATGGGTATCAAATACTTGTCTCTCACTCTCAAAAGGGACCCCTGTTTCTGATCTCTCCGAGAAAGGTATGTTTACCTTTTCTCAGGGTTGGTCACACACATTTGTGTTTAGAAATAAAAAATATTGTTATTTCTGCAGAGTTGGTTATTTCTGTTGACAGTATTTCCTTTAAAATGAGAGTTCTGGGTCCTTGGAGACTAATTTGGATGTAAAACAGTCCATCTTCCCTTTATAGATATTCCAAAGTAATTATCAGAAGATTGTGTTCATAATTACACACTAGTATCTTACATCTACAGATACCTGATTTTCTTGAATCACTTTGCTGGCTCAAAGATGGTACTTACTGGCACTAAACTTTTCATAGTACTGCTAGTTTTCTAGTGCCTTTAGTCTCACAGAATGATACAAACCCACAGACACTAGTATGAAGTTCTCATTGCCCAAAATTTTGATCAGATCTGTACAGCACAAGGTGTTTAGAATTGAGTAATTTTCTAAATAGGAAATTGCAGAAAATGGCCCCAAATTGAGGCCAGTCAGTACCTTATTGGTAAAGCACGATGCCCTGTAAGGCAGAGTGACATGGCAAGCTTGCAGGTTCATATCCAAAGACCTCCCTAAGCATGCTGAGCACACATGTGCTTATGATTCAGGGCTGGCCAAGGCTGGGAGTGGGTTGCAGCACCAAGACCTCTCTGACTCTTGGAATGAATAAGTAAATAAACTTAAAAGAAAATATCCCTAAGTAACACACAGTAAAGCAACCAGCATTTACTGTCTTGGATGGCAAAATTAAAGTAGACCACCATTGATGGTTTATAAGATTAACACCAGGTAACAAAAGCAAAATTTGGTGACATACAAAGGTTGTTTGATACCAACCCAATAGTTTAAGATGAGCACCCTGAAAATCTTCTCTTAGGCATGCTTGTTCTACAAACTATGAAATTTCTCTGCTCATTAGGTTCTCCTCCTGTAAAATAATAATAATAATAATAACAATAACAATAATAATAACAACAACACTTGGCCAGAAAGGTGGTAATGAAAGACAGAGATTATGTAAAAGAACCTGATGATGGGCCAGCAGGTGGCATAACGGTTAAGGCACTGGACTCCCATGTGGTACACTGTGGTTCGGGTCCCAGACCCAGAGACTTGAAACTCACCGGTGCATGTGTGTTCATGCTCAAAATCCCAAGAGAAGAATGGAGAAGAAGGGATTACAACATGGCCACCCTCACTGGGGCGTGATTTCTCACTTTCTATCTCTCCATCTCTGTCTCTCCAGGCAAGTGTGTACACCCTATAGCAAACATCTCTCGATAAAAAAAGAACCCAGTTAAAAGTGTTTCTCTAAAATACTGTGCAACCTCCAGTTAAGAGTTATTTTACGAAATATAATAAACATCTGATTTCCAAATATTAATTCTAATACTCAACAAAATCATAATTCTTATATCAGAAAATTCTGACAAATGCTCTGCCCCTGATTCCATTAGATATAGATAACCCTTGACTCTGTAAAATTTGGTCCTTGCACACGTAGACACCTAAGTCACTCCATTTTTTTTTTATGTGTCACAGGCTTCTTTATTTAAGAACAAAGTGATGAGTGTGATGGGGATCAAAATCAAGAGCATCATTTAACTTCGACTTCCCTCCAACCCGTTTCCCCAAAACTCCCTACCTCCACCCTTCGTGTCCCCACTGCCTTCCTTAGTGAATGAAGAACTCGATCCCCAAAGCCCTGGTACATACCTCCAGGTCCTCTCCCCCTGGCCTCTCCCCTCTCGCTGCTCCCCATTTTAAGGAAGGGCAGGCATCTCAATTGGAATGCATGGGAGAGCCCAGAGTGGTGACAGAGACCGGGGAAAGGCTTCTCTCTCAGGGAAAGGGACCGAGGAGTACAGTGTGGTAAAATGAGGGCTCCCACAGCTTGGGGTACCAAAATGGGGCCCTGGGGCGAGAGGAAAGGATACTGGTCCCCCTGAGAAAGGAGAGCCAGCAGCCTCCCAATCTTCTCCCTGCACGTAGTCGCTGCTCGACCTCTTGCCCTTCTGGCGGCGGTTACAGAACCACACTCGGACTGCGTCCTTCTCCAGCCCGAGCTGCTGGGCGATGTGGCCGATCTGCTGCAGCGTGGGCTTCGGGCACTGCAGAAACATATTCTCCAAGTTGCCCCGCACGCGGTTCTCGATACTGGTCCGCTTTCTCTTTCGGGCCTGCACTAGGGTCTCCACTTTGCATATCTCCTGAAGATTTTCGTTGTTGTCAGCTTCCTCCACCCACTTCTGCAGCAGAGGCCGAAGCTCGTACATGTTGTTGAAACTTAGCTGCAGCGCTTTGAAACGGCAGATGGTCGTCTGGCTGAACACCTTCCCAAACAGACCCCCCAGGGTGAGCCCCAATCAGCCTGGGTGTATCCTAGGGTGATCCTCTGCTGCTTCAAGAGCTTGGCAGATTGCTCGAGTGCTTTCTGCAGCGCTTCGACCCTGCGATTCCTCGGGGTTTTACTCCGGGCTCTCCTCCAGCTTCACGTCAGCAAGAGGGGCAGCACAGGGCTCTGGGGAGGCCCCCTCGAGTTCCTCTCCCCCTTGCTCCCACCTCGCCTTCAAGCTGGGACATCTCCAGGCTGTTTGGGAGCACCAGCCCCACTCCAACTGGAGGGCTACAGTAAGCCATCCCTCCACAGAACTCATAGTGCAGGGGGCATGGAGGAATCCCCCACATCTCAGAGCCTGGCCCGACCCCCGGTCCGATTCCTGGGCCACCAGGAGGGCCTTGGAAGCTTAGCCAGGTCCGAGGGTCAATCCAGCCCAGCTCTGGTCCCCCTGGCCCATCCCCTCCACCTCCTGGAGTGGGTGAGAAGGCGAATTCTGAAGCTGGGTGCCCCGCCATGGGGAAAAAAGGCCTAAGTCACTCCTTTCAGCCATGTAAAAATGGTTTTGTGACCAACTCCTTGGCCTTCACCCACCTGATTTTGCAGAGCGTGTATTTTAAGAGGAAGAGATACAGTAATTTCAAAATAGGTAACCTCACTGAGCTAACTTGGATGTTGACATGAGAACCTTTGACTATAATTATTCTAACAGTAGCATCAGGTTACCAATTCCTTCACGATGTGGGGCCAAACACTTTCCCTAGAAAAGCAAAGGTTTCAGCAGTTGGCGTAATGACTATGTTGCTGGACTCCCACGTAGTTGATCGCGGTTCGCATCCTGGTCCGGTGGCTTAAAACTCACGCTGGGTCCCTGTTTGTGCGTGCCCAAGATCCCGAGAAGAGAATGGAAGAGAAGATATTGCGGTGTAGCCATCCCACCTGGGGGGTGATTTCTCTCTTTCTATCTCTCTGTCTCTCTCTGTCTGTCTGGCAAGCGCACGCGCCCTGTAGCAAACAACAACAACAACAACAAAAACCTCTCCAAAAAAAAAGAAAAGCAAAGGTTTCATGGTGAACACACCAGGCAGCATGGGTCATAAACAATTCATTACATTGCCCTTCTCTTCCTATGGTAAGACAGATGTAAAAATGAGGAATTTTCCCCAAAGAGCCTTCTCATGGCATTTAGAAAATGAACTTGGAAATATACATGCCCCTGCGTGCACACACACACACATGCACACACACATACACGCTCTCAGGTCGACAGTATGCTGAGCTTGTTTAGGGAGTTGTAGGTGAGCGTGCCACACGTCTCAGATCAAAGGTCCTACACTTTCGATGACAGCTCCTTTAACGCGCAAGACCACCATAGATATGCATGCGGTAGGGTCTTGCACTGCTGACAGTTGTAGGAAATGCGGGTGGAATGGCGGACATGTAGAAAATAGGCCTACAATTATTCACGAAACTTCAGGAAATAAACATTCACTTTCATGAAATTGTTTTCAGCTGCTTTAAAGTCAAGCGACAGCTAAATTACAGTTCAGGGAAGGAAAAGTTTCCATTTTCTAATTTGATGCATTTTGTTGCACCGGACTACATTATCCAGAGGCAGGGCTGCGATATCCTGTCATGTTCAAAACCCGGGCTGAACGTTCCCTGCAGCTGGGAGAGCTGTCTGTCCAGTTACACAGAGTGCTGAGGGTGTTGTGAGGAGACTATGTGGGGAGAGGGGCCATTCCTAGGATTTCCATCACGACTTTTGACTTGCCATGCTGCGGCTGCTCCTTCAGCATCTTCTTTGTGCCAAGCTGTGATATGTTTATGGAAACTCTGCTGGCCCTGCCTCAGAACAGCCCCGATCTCATTCTCCTTTGGCCTTGCTGGCAAAGGGGTCGCCTTGGTGGAAATGGTGGAAGTCCAAGTGGCAAGTCTCAGGTGCTCACAGGTTGACCAGTAGCTGTCAGGAAAATAAATAAGATGCTGATATCTGCCAGAATAAGAAGGAAGAAAGGAAATTAAGTTTTTATTAAAAGAGATAACAGAAATGCTATCAGGCAGGCAGTTTCCTATTGCCTGCTGAGCCTCGTAATGAGGATCCCCAGTTCTGTAAATGATAAACTGTCAGAAATGGCCGATGAATGCACAGTAAGAGTTTCATAAAAGCTTCGTTCCAGTGCAGATTTTACTCTTATGTATGAAACATTTATTGAAGATAGTCTAACCAATTAGATCTAAAAAAATTTTTTAATTCCATACACTTGGCTTAATTTAGGGCCTTGAGCTAGATTTTCCTACATCAAGTCCTAGAGCTTGATGAATTAGAAATATGTATTCAAATGGAAAAATATTTAATGCAACAATTTTACATACAAAAGAAGGAGGTTCTGGCTGAGATGAATGTTTATTACAAGAAATTCAAAGTAATACTCCCTGATTCCTTCTCATTAAGATTTTATGTTACCATTTATTATTACTTTGAGCAAGACAAATCAAAATTTGAAAGTTATTCTCAAGTGCAAAAAGAAAAAGAAAAAATAGAACAATCTCTCCCTTTGGATTATTCTATTTTTGCTGGTCAAATTCTGCTACACCATCAATTTGCTGAATCACGCATTTGTTTTCCTCCTCAAATAATGCCCAAGCCTCAAAACCTTTCACCTTTTAAAAATTATGAATGGCCCAAATAATTGAGAATGCAAGAAAACAAGACACAGCAGAGAAAACTGGCTTCCAATGACTTAAACATCTTTATTAACACAAATTAAAGTTGCTCATGTGACCAGCTTCCTCTAAGATACCGAACTGGGAACAACCAAGCATTTCTGAAGACTGTCCTGTCACACTTCCTAATCTTGGTGAAGTGTTCCTGGGTTGCATTGGAAATTGATTTTTTTTTTTTCCTAAATAGGTTTTTGAATTTGGATATTCTGAACAGTGGTTGGCTGATTGCATGATTCACGGTGGTGAATCTTTCAGCACTGGTGAAGTGGGAAGATGGGCAGGCTTCAGTGCTGTCAGGTCACAAGTACAGACACTCCAATTTTCAATGTAATGGATTATTTTGGTGTGGAAAGGACTGAAAATTGAGTAAGGAATGAAAGAAAATAATTGTCTGAGGCTTGAGAGTTGAGTAAATTGCTTTGGATTTTAAACAAAGTTATTTTTACAGAATTGGAAATCTACACTGCGTGTTCTTTCAAAAATGTTTTTTGATTCCAGAACTTATTTTAAAAATTTTCAAAAAGGAATGTGACATAAATCACGTTTATATTACACTTAAAATCTTCAGTGGAACAGAAAAAAAATGATGTATACTGGCAAATTTGGGCATGCCCCATAGCTTAGAGGTTAAAGAGAACTAGATTCCACATCACCAACTATAGTTTGAATTTTGGCCCCAGTGGCTTGAAAAACTGTGGCACACACATGAGTGTGCACATACATGTGTGCCCCAAATCCAGACAGGGTGGAGAAATGGAGGAGAAGGGATTGTAGCATGACCACACTCCATTGGGAGTACTTTCTTCTCTCTCTTTGCCTCTCTGTCTCTCTCCAGAGAGAGCAAATGTTGTCTGGCAATTAAAAAAAAAAAACAAATTTAATCACTACATGTGTATTCTTTATTGAAACAAAGTGCTTAAAATCAAGATTGTCCCAGAATATCAGTAGACCATTTTATATATTCTACAGGAAAACTTTGCACATGAATTATTAAAAGTCTCTGAAAATAGAAATGAATTATGGAAAACTAAGGCATTTAAATGAGTCTCAAGCAGGCTCTGGTTAAGAAGTTCACACGCATCATCTCTCTTTTCAAAAACCCGAGCAATGGCAGATTAAATTGGTGAAGAATAACATAGCTCAAAAAACAATATAAGCATCTGTTAGAAGTGGAATGGATGACAGAATTATAATTAACCAGAAATTCAGTGCTTCCAGATTGTGGGGCAAGTTGACCCAAATCTTGGCTACTCCAAGGTTAACAGAGACTAGAAATGCCTCACGTGAGATGGGCAGTGAAAGCCAATCTTACCAGTTGAACTAACGGTCTAGAACTCTCTCCACTCCTGTTACGAAATGAGGTGAAGAAAAGAGCTGTTGACAACCAAGAAAATCATCAATTAGAGCATCAATTTATTCTAAGTGAAATTAATTTTAGGGGGCATTTTAGTAGCCTTTAAAATGAGGGTTTTATGGCACTCATTCCACGTTTTTGTCAACATGGAAAATAAATTGTAA
>NW_006204667.1:373692-394007 GCF_000334495.1 Tupaia belangeri chinensis | reverse complement strand
TAGGGAAAGGAAGACTAAACGTGGCTTGATAAAAAGCTTATTAGAAATGTTGGAAATAAAAATAGAACTTGAAAAATCTCAATACATGACATAAATGCAAAAACAGATATTAGAGAATTAGTAAATTTTAAGGATTCTCTCAAAATGCATCACAGAGAGATAAAAATACAACCAGCAATTAAGAGCCAGAGACACTCCTTGTAAGTTCTCTGCCTCACAGAGATGTTGGAAACTAAATTTACAAGACTTTCCTGTCTTCCATGATTTCAGGTAAAAATTTGTCAGGGAGTGACATTGACATAAAAATGTGGGGTGGAAGGGTCAGATGGGCATTGTTCTCCTATGACACTTGCAGTCAGATACACGGACAGACGTGATATTCAGAGCAGCTTCCCAGCAAGCTCGTAAGGTTCCGCTTCAGAACTTAAGGCTGAGATTATCAGAGATAACTCTTTAGATCTTCACTTCTCCAATTCTTCCAATGTAAAACCTTAATTGTTATAGTAAACCCTTCATTTTAACCAAATCAATTCTCCCAATTCATAAACAAAAAGGTTTTTCATGTTTTTGTGTCCTCAGCTTCTTTCATCTATATTTCATACTTTTCATTGCAGAGATGTGTCACCTCCTTGGTTCAATTTATTCTTAAGATTTTATCTTATTTCTTTATAGCTAATGTAAATGGTATTGCTTTTTTAATTTATTTTTCAGCCACTTCATTATTGGGATATAGAAATGCTACTTTTTTTTAATACGTTGATCTTGTATCCTGTAACTGTTTATTGCATAATTACTCTGGCTAGGACTTCTAGTACCATGTAGAATAAGAGTGATCAAAGTAGAAGTCCTTTTGTAGTTCCAAAAATCCTTGTCTTATTCTAAATTTTGGAAGAAAGGCCTGCTTCTTCCTCCATTCAGTAGGATGTTAGCTATGGGTTTGTCATATATGGTCTAAATTGTGTTAGGGTGTGTTTCTTCAATACTGAATTTGTGGAGAGTTTTTATCACAAAAGGTTGGCAAATTTTATCAATTTTTTTCTACATATGTTAGATAATCATATAGTCTCCATCCCTCATTCTGTTGATATTCAGTGTTACATTTACTGATTTGCATGTGTTGAACCATCCTTGCATTCCTGGGATAAATCTTACTTGATCATGTGCGTAGTCTTTTGATATGCTATTCAATTCAATCTAATAGTATTTTCTTTTTTAAAAAAAAATATTTATTTACTTATTTTAATTTTACCAGAGAGGAAGAGAGAGAGACAGGTACACAGAGCGAGAGAGAGAGAGAGAAAGAGAGAGAGAGAGAGAGAGAGAGAGAGAGAGAGGAGGAAAGTGAAAAAGCAAACTGCCAGTTCCAGGACTCAAATGACTCCAGTGCCCTTAACCTCCACGCCACCTGATGGCCCTATATGTTAGTATTTTTTTTAAAGATGTTTCCATCTGTATTCATCAGGGATGTTTTACTGTATTATACTTCTTTGTTGTACCCTTGTCTGGTTTTGGTATTAGGGTATTGCTGTTCTCATAGAATAAATTTGGAAGAATTCTTTTTCCTTCAATTTTTTTTAAATAAATTAAGAATTGCCATTAGCTCTTCTTTTTTTGTGGTTTCTGTCTTAGGACACATGTGCTTGCCATAGAGAGAGACAGGAACAGTGAGGGTATATTTTCATAATAGTGTGTAATGGTCCTTTGTATTTCAGTGGTATCAATAATTTTTGTTGTTACTTTTTTTTAGGTCTTCTCTCAGTCTCTCTCTCTTAAGTAGTCTAGCTAAAGGTTTGTCTATTTTATCTTTTCAAAAAAAAACTTTTTGTTGACCTTCTGTATTGTTTTCTCAGTCTCAATCTCATTTAATTCTGCCCTGATTTCTGTTATTTCTTTGCTTTTACTAAGCTTGTAATTTCTTTGGTTTTGCTTTTCTAGTTTCTTGCAGTGCCTTGTTAGATTATTTATTTGAAATCATTCTACCCTTTGATATTATCATATGTTGCAGTAAACTTTCCTCTCAGTGTGCTTTAGCTATGTCCCATAAGTTTTGGTATATTGTGTTTTCATTCTTATTTGTTTCATAAAAGTTTTAAATACCCTTAATTACTTCATTGACCCATTGGATGTTCAAGAGCATGCTGTTTACTTTCCATGTGTTCGCACAATTTCCAAAGTCCCTCTTGTTATTAATTTCTAGTTTCATTGCACTGTGGTCAGAAAAGATGCTTAATATTATTTTGATTTTTTAAAAATTTGTTAAGACTTATTTTCTGACCTATCATGCTGCCTGTCCTTGAAAATGTTCCATGTGCTGGTGAGAAGAATGTGCTCTTTGTAGCTGTTGGATGAAATGTTCCATAGATGTCTGTTAGGACCATTTGGTCTACAATGCATTTTAACTCTGATATTTCTTTGTTGACTTCTGCCTGGATAATCTGTCCATGGTTGACAGTGGAGTGTTGAAATTTTCTTCTATCATACAGTACAGTCTCTCTCTTCCTTTAGATCTAATAATATTTACTATATATATTTGGGTGCTTCAGTGTAGGTACATGTACACTTAGAATTATTGTAGACTTCCATTGAACTGGATCCTTTGTCATGATATAATGGCTTTCTTTGTTTCCTCTCTCTCTTTTTGTGTATATGTGCGCTTCTTTGTTTGTTTACAATTTTTTAATTAAAGCCTATTTTATCTGGCATTAATTTAACAACTTCTATATACTTTGAGTTTCCATTCAGGTGGGATATCTTTCTACTTCTTCACTTTCAATCTCTATTTTTTTATTCAGTGAAATAAGTCTGTTGTAGGTAGCAGATAGTTTGTCGTTGTTGTTGTTGTTTTTAATATATATATGTACCTAATCTATATCTGTTAGTTGGGAAGTTTATTACATTTACATTCAAGACTGATATTAATAGATGAGAATTTACTTATTCATCATTATTTGCTAGTGACTTTGTATTTTCTTTTCCTTTCTTTCTTCTTTTATTGTTTATCTTTGCCCTGGGTATTTTACTATAGTGGTAAGTTTCGATTCCTTTCTCTTTCTCATTACATATCCACCCTGCCAGTGAGTTTTATAGTTGTGTATTTTTGAATGGACTTGATCCTGCCTTTTTTTTTTTTTTTTTCCAGTCCTGCCTTTTTTTTTTTTTTTTTTCCAGTTTTTGCCATAGGGTGTGTGATTGCCAGAGAGAGACAGAGAAAGGGAAACTGAGAAATCCCCCTGGAAGGATGGCCACACTGCAATTCCTTGTTCTCCATTCTCCTTTCAGGATTTTGGCCTCCCCTGCACATGTGCCAGCATAATTTTAATTTTTAAATTTTACTTGAGAGATATTTTTTGCTATAGGGCACATGCAGTCACCTGAGAGACAAAGAGAGAGAGAGACAGAAAGCAAAAAATCACCCCCCAAGGGATGACCACACTGCGATCCCTTCTTCTCCATTCTCCTCTTGGGATTTTGGGCATGCACGCATATGTGCTGGTGAAAGTTTTAAGTCACCAGGTCCAGGACTTAAACAACAGTCAACCAAGTGGGAGTCCAATGATGTAACTATTACTGCTGATCACCTAGCATGATTTTCAAGCCACTGGACCTGGGATTCAAATTACAGTTGGCCACATGAAAGTCCAACCCCTTAACCATAATGCCATCTGCTGGCCCCATTTAAAAAATTATTTTCTGGTTGTTTTAGAGATCTTTTCTTTCTTTCTTCCTCTCTTGCTTTTTCTTCTATGAACTGATGGCTTTCTCTGGTGATTCTTTTGGTTCTTTTCTTTTTATGTTTTGTGTATTTATCATAGGCTTTTGCTTTGTAGTTACCCTGAAGTTGAGATAAACATATTATAGCTATAAATAGGTTAACTTAGGCTGGTAGCAGCTTAATTTTGATCACCTACACAAACTCTCTACTTTTACTTCCCCTTCTCCCATGTTTTATGTTTGACGTCACAGTTGTCATCTTTTCCTAATGTGTTCCTTAGCAAATTATTGTGGCTTTAGTTGTTTTTAATAGTTTTGCCTTTTGATCTTTACACTAGAGTTATAATTGATTTGCCTGTTGCCATTAGAGTATTAGAATGTTTGAATGTGATAGTGTATTTACTTTTACCACTTAGTTTTATACTTTCATGTTTTCATGTTACTAATTATCACCTTGTTCCTTCAGTTTGAAGAACTTTCTTCAGTATTTTTTTGTAGTGCGGGTCTAGTGCTAATAAACTTTCTCAGCTTTTGTTTGTCTGAGAAAGTTGTTATCAATCCTTTCTTTTTGAAAGACAGGATTGCTGTGTATAGGATTCTTGGTTAGCAAACTTTTTCTCCCAGAATTGTTGACTGTATCATCCCATTCCCTTCTGGCATACTAGGTTTTTGCTGATAAACCTAATGATAGTTTTGTGGGGGTTTCCATAAACATGGTGGTTTGTCTTTCTCTTGTTACTTTCAGCATTCTGACTTTAACTTTCCATAAGTTGACTATGATGTGTCATGATGCATGTTTTTTAGAATTTAATTGGTGTCCTATGAGCTTCCTAGATCTGGTGTTGTATTTCTTTCCCAAGGATTGGGAAGTTTTGTGCAGTTACTTCTTTGAATATATTTTCTGTCTCTTTCTATCTTCTCCTAAATGCCAATAACCCATGATCATTCTGCTTGACAGTGCTGTTGTATTTGTCTATTAAACCATCTTTATTGTTTTTCTTTTTTCTTTTCGCTCCTCAGACTGGATCATATCCAGTGACCTATCTTCAAATTCACTAACACTTTTTCTGTTTGGTCCAGTGTATCATTGAGCCCTTCTATTGAAATTTTCAGTTCAGTTACAGCATTCTTCAAATCTTTTATTTATTTTTGGCTCTTTTTTAGACTTTTTGTCACCTTATTGTTAAATGTTCTATCAACATACCAATAACATTCTTCAAGAATTAGAAACCAATTCTAAAATTTGTGTGAAGCCATGAAGACCCTAAAGGACCAAAGAAATTTTGAGAAAAACAAACGTACAAACAAACAAAAACCTGGAGACCTGATAATAACAGACCTTGGGGCTAGCACATGGGAGGGTGATTGAGGTGGCTAGATTTCACATAGCTGGTCACCTGGTTTGAGTCCTGGATCTAGTGGCTTGAGAAATAGACTGGGTATGCATGTCCAAAATCCTGAAAGGAGAGAGAAATGGAGGAGAAGGGATTGTGGTGTGAACATTCTTCATGGAGGTGCTTTCTCCCTTGCTCTTTTTGTCTCTCTGTCTCTCTCTGATGAGTGCACATACCCACAGGCAAATTCAAAATAAATTAATTTAAAAAAATACCAAACATCAAAATATACTACAAAGCTATATTAACCAAAACCAAAAAAAATGCAGAGGACCAGCAGGTGGCATAGTGGTTAAGGCACTGGACTCCCGCGTGGTTGACCACGGTTTGAATCCCAGACCTAATGGCTTGAAAATCATCCTGAGCACGGGTGCATGCATGCCACAAATCCCAAGATAACTGAGGAGAAAGGATTGCAGCATGGTCATTCCCACCCGGGAGGGGGTGATTTCTTGCTTTTTGTCTCCTTGTCTCTCACTGTCTGTCCAGCAAGCACATGCACCCTCTAGTAAAAACAAACAAACAAACAACCTAAAATTTACAGGCAATGAAAGGAAAAATAGACAAAAGGAATTAAATTAAGAAACTCTTGCATAGCAAAGGAAAGAATCAATAGAGTGAAGAAACAACCTACAGGGTGGGAAAAATATTTGCAAATTATTCATTCAATAAGGGATTGATATCCATAATATAAAAGGCATTCAAACAACTCAACAGCAAAAATATAAATAAATAACTCAATTAATAAATGGGTAAATGAATAAACATTTCTCAAAATAAGATTTACAGTGGACAACCAGTGGCATAGTGATTAAGGTGCTGAACTCGCACCTGGTTGACTGCGGTTAGAATCCTGGACCCAGCAGCTTGAAACTCACACCACACATGCATGCCTAAATCTTAGAGGAGAATGGAGGACAAGGGAGTTTGGTGTGGCCCTTCCCACTGGGGGGTGATCTCTCATTTTATATCTCTTTGTGTCTGTTCAGTGAGAGCACATGCCCTATAGCAAAAATCTCCCCTAAATAAATAAATAAGATATGCAAATGACCAACAAGTAAATGAAAAAATGCTCGCTATTACTAATCATCTGGGAAATGCAAACCAAATCCACAATAAAATATGATCTCCCCTTAGTTATAATGGCTATTATAAAAAGGAAGAAAAATATAAAATCTATGGTGAGAAGGAGAAGGGAAACTCTTATATACTGTTTGTGAGAATATAATGTAGTACTGTTATATGGAAAACAGTACAGAGATTCCTCAAAAAAAAACTTAAAATAGAGCTACGATTTGGTACAACAATCCCGCTACTAGATATATACTCAGTGGAAAGGAAATCAGTATGTCAAAGAGATAACTGCACTCCCATTTTATTGAGCTAAAATACGGACTCAACCTAAGTGTACATCAATTGATGAATGAAGAAAACATAGCATATACATGAAATGGAATATTATTCAGCCGTTAAAAAAATAGAGACCTGTTATTTGCAGTAACATGGATGAGCCTAGAGGCCATTATGCTAAGTAAAATAAATCAGACACAAAAAGCGTAATACTACATGTCTTCACTCCTATGTGGAAACTAAAAATGTTGACTTCATAAAAAGTAGAGAGTAGAATAATGATTACTAGAGGCTGAGAAGGGTATAGAAGAGAGGGAGTTAGGAAGAGATTGGTTCACAGGTACAAAATTAAGAGTCTGATAGCAGGAATAATTTCTGGTGTCCCATAGCACAGTAGGGTGGCTATAGTTAGTAATCTATTTGTTCATTACATATTGTTTGCATGCATTGAAACATCACACAGTACACCATAAATATGTTCAACTGTTATGTCTCATTTTTTTAAAAAAAAGGCAAAACAAAAAACCCTCTTCATACCTGGTATATAGAGTGGCTTTTGCATTCTTGCCAAATATTTAATAAATACACTTAGTATATGATGTTTTATTCTGATATAACCACTCTTAGTTTTTTTTTTTTGAGAGAAAGAGAGATTTTGTCATAAAGCAAGTGTGCTCTCCAGAGAGACAGAGACAGAGAGATAGAAAGCAAGAAATTACACCATGGGAGGATAGCCACACCCTAATTAATCCCTTCTCCTTCATTCTCCTCTCGGGATTTTTGGGCATGCACATATACGGCCTGGCATGAGTTTTAAGCCACCAAGTCTGGGTCTAGACCCAGGGTCAACTATGTGGGAATCCAGTGACAAAACCATTATGTCATCTGCTGGTTACATCTACTCTTAAGTTTTTTAACAAATGAGAAAGTTAAGCATAAGAAACTAATTCCTCTCTGGGCCAGCCGTGTAATGCAGTAGTTATGCCTTGTGCATAGGGAGCTGGATCCCACATGGCCAACTGTGGTTTAAATCCCAGACCCAGCATCTTGAAAAACATGCTGGGTGTATGTGCAGGCATGCCCCAAGACAGCATGAGATAGAGAAATAGAGGAAAAATGATTGCAATGTGGCCACCCATTACCAAGGGGTACTTTCTCTCTCTCCCTCTCTCTTTTGCTCTCGCTCTCTGTCCTTCCCCCTGCAGTGCATGCACCCTCTGAAAATTAAAGAAATTTTTTTTTCTCTAGATCACAATAAACGATCAGGGTTTGGTCCTTCAAGCCTATGCTCATTCTGATTAAATGGGGACTGTCTGGAGGAGCATGCTAAAGCTGTTTGGGCACAGTGGCTGCCACGGTCCCAATCTCTTAGCAATGTCATGGCTAATGTGGAGCTAGAAGTGGTGGGAAACAAATGTGTCAGTTACATACAACACTGAGGGAGTAATAAAAGGGCCATCTAGCCCTCTGTGACCCACGTCAATACTCTAGATAAAATCCCACTTTCCCGACATAGCCTGCCGCACAAATCCAGATCAAAGATGCCGTTTTTTACGTAAAACACTGTAAATTAGCTTTCTCATTATTGTCCTTTTGTAATATTTTTAGACATCTCCCAATCATTGTATTGCCTATTCAATTGCAATATACCCTTGTTGGGTAAATAACCCTTCTTCTGGAAGGCTTTTGTATTAACATCATTTCTGGGCTTACTCAGGCAAAACATGGGCTGTTCTAAAAGCCCAGGGTCACTGGGTGGGATGTACCATTCATCCGGTGGTGCTGAGTAACCTTGCAGAGAAGCTTGCCTCATACATAAGATCAATAATAACTGGAATGTACTCTGTACAGGCAAGATTTGGTACTTCCTTCATGAAAGACTAACAGTGGAAAGAACAGTGTTCCTGTTACCGAGCACATTCATTCTTGTTTTACAAGCAATATGCAATTTAATTTGGATTTAACGTTCCTACTCTGTAATCTGTACCTCTTCAGAAGGCCGATATGAAAGAAATGGCAAGCTAGAGGAGTCTAGTAGGCAGGCTTATTATGAGAGCTACCACGTGTCAGATCTTTGTTCTTGGTTCATCAGGCCACAATTCATGACAAATCATTTATCTTATTTTTATTTCAAGGCTACAATTGCTGCACTATGTAGTACAGCAGTTAGAGAAAATGATTAATAGATCTCTTTAGCTTCTGATAGATGGTTGAGAATATAAAAATGGAATGAAAGAAACAACAACCTTAGAATACATAACTAGTGATCCAGAGGTGGAACTGCAGTTTCACCTGTTTCCGGAAATCGGGCAATAAACTCATGGGAATAATTCTGTCCTTTTTCACACAGGGCGACTTATCTACTAGTCAGTTTATACTCCTGGTTTATTTTCTGATAAAGTCGTACATCAGAACGACACTTTAAACTAACGGTGTTGTAGAAGTTTTGAAAACTGCCTTCTACATGTGCGTACACGTAGAAGGTTAATGAGGTTAATGAGTGCTTTGGCTCAGCTGGAGTGGGAGCGCTAACGTTAGTTGTCTCCATCACAGTTTGTCAGGTGATTATGATCTGCTTATGTTCATTCAGGTGGCCCGTGAATTGCCGGCAATCTGTACCCTAATCCGGTTACTCACTTTAGTTGGTTCTAGGAACTGAAAACAACAGTTTAGCTATTTCTTCCAACCTGGCGTTGTTTCTTGTGTGTTCACCACTTTCACAGGTTAGTTACTTACTCTTCCGATTTCGCATTCACTTTTCACTCACATTTGAAAAACATACCAATCAGTGTCCTCATAGTTTTTAGCCTACCTAAAGATCTGGCAGTACCTATTAACCTGACCTGATGAAGAGATATAACTGGTCTCCCAAAACATATTTAGTTCAGTAGTCTGGGAAATAATAGTACAATCATTGTTCTACTCACCAATCAGAATTAGACCCTTGCATTTCCTCTCTTGTTATCTACTTCACGCTTAGTGGAAATACTTAATCAAATATTAATAATATATGATATTCCTGAGGACTTTGACTCTATCTTCAGAGATAAAATTAAGGTGAGAACTGAACAATTACAAATGGTTTGCAGCCATAAACACAAATATCTAGTCAAACCTGGCTAAAGCAAAACTTTGTTCTCAATTTAAAATTTTTTTCAATTCATTTCACCCTGTTTTTAAAATAATGAATTGACTCCATAGACATTTAATGGGTACTTATTTTGCTATAAGCGTTTGGGTATTCCAATGATAGTAGGGCCCCTTTGGGAAGTTCTAGAAATGGGGCTCACCATTCATTCATTCCCACATGCTCTCTCCCACACCATCCACTCATCAAATCTCAGTTTGGTGCCCAGATAGATGAAAGCCAAGTTGTAACACTGAAAATGTGATAGCTCTATGAGAAATACATAAACCAGTTCCATAAACTATGACAACACATTGACTATGTCTTCGGCTAAGTGTGAAACAATGTACATCTGTGAAGATTAAAAAAAAAAAAAACAATCAAAGTTGTTGATGCTGAGTCAGGTTGCGACCCCTGATAAGGACAAGAACTGGTCATCCCAGGTGCATGCGGAGCAGCACCTAACCGGAAAACGTCCACTGGAGACTCCGTGTATAGAAATGGCATTTACAGTGACATCTAATAAGTGGACTAGGTGGTGTTTTTTCCTTCCTAATAAGTAGACTAGGTCTTCCAGAAGGACACAATGGCAAGAGATTAAAGTGTAGACATTTGTGTACTGAAGGTTTTCTCATTGTTTATCGATTTCATGGACATACATACATTCAACAAATATTTCTTGAGTGCCTCTTGTGCCAGACATACCGCGTTTGCCAGGAATCCCGTAGGGATCAGGTGTAGGATTGCCATCAGTGATGTTAGATCTTCCAAAAGGAAACAAAAATCCAAGCAAGAAGCTTATCCATTACCTTACCCCCCACCCATTGAATTTTCCAGTCTTCGAATTCTGTTTAGGAAAGGCACTAACTCCCCTTAGAGTTAGTTTCTCAGACTGTATACAATTTACATAAAACTTCCCATTATAGAAATTACTCTTCAAAGAAATTAAACTAGTTCATTCTGCCTTGTAAGCCATTGATAAAGGAATAAAGAAAACGCCAAGCCTAAGGCAAACCCTAGATAACTCCTAAATATGGAGATATTTCCAGTTGAGGGATATTTAGAAAAAAAATCAGAAAGAAGGTACTTCTTTGATCACTTTTCTTTGTCCTGGTAGCATTGGAAATTTACAGAAACAAAAATCTACTTGAGAAAAAAAAACTGCAAATGACTTATTTCACTTAAATGAAATGCAATTTTACCTGAAAGAACCTTTTTTTCTTTCAGCGTGAGGCAACAGTAATTTAATTTAGGAGGCTGTTAACCTCCAATGTAACAGATATATAAATCATATTAAAACCACCCTGGAATTTATAGTGAGCAGTGAGACAGAGCTCAGCTAAGCAACTTATCTAAAATGTACACCAGGTAGCAGAGAAGGGATCCAGCTTTAATTAAAAGCAAATATCCAGCTTCCTTTTCTACATTTCTATGTATGTCTCTTCACTCACAGATCAAAATATCACTCAAAATAACGTTCTTCTTCTGTCCTTTAATATTTATTTTCTTTTGTCCTTTCTTTTAGACAGAGTTTGTCTTAAGTTTGGAAGCTCCAGATGGACTCAGATCCATTTAAAATTCAAACCTAACTCTACTTAATATTAGATGAGACATTTTTCGGTGTTATGTTCACAAAGTACTATTTGTGTATGATTATACCAATTATGCCATCCAAACCAAAAGTTTAACCCTTTTCACATTTCCTATCAAAGAAACTAGATTTAATATTCAGAAACTCAGTAGGTGCTTAAAAGAGCACACGTAGCAACAAGAGAGAGAAGGTGGGGGTTTTGTTGTTGTTTTTAGGTTTTTACCATAGGGCATGTGGGCTTGCCAGAGAGAGACAGAGAGAGGAAAACCGAAAAGTCACCCCCTGGGAGGATGGCCATGCTGCAATCCCTTCTCCTGCATTCTCTAGGGATTTGTGCACACTCCTGCACACTTGCCCCACATGATTTTCACGCCATGGGTCCAGGATTTGAACTATAGTCCACCGTGTGGGAGTCCAGTGCCTTTCCCACTGTGCTACCTGCTGGCTCCTACACTCTATTTTTTTTTAATTTTGAAATAACTTAGTTTGACTGAAAACAATATAAGGTACACACATGCCATACAGGCAATGAAATATTATGTTTGTATTATATTTCTCTTAATATTTTTTGCTACTTACCACCTGTAGTGAGGTCTTTTAACAATGGAGCAAAACAATTTTTATAAATGTTATCACTAGGGCCAGCAGGTGTGTGGTGTTTAGGGCACTGAACTCCTACATGGCTGACTGTGGTTCGAGTCTCAGGCTTGGTGGCTTACTATCTCGCTTTCTCTTTCTCTCTCTCACTGGTGAGCACATGTGCCCGATAGCAAATTAAAAGATAATAACAATAATAATATATAAAATAAAATAAGTCACTACTTTTTAAACAAAAATAAACGTTATTACCAAATAAATGTAGTCTCTGGAAATCGGCTTCTTCTAATCTTAGTGCTCTATGATAGTATGTTAACAATCTCTGAAATACATTTTGGCCAGCATTATCATCTGCTGCAAGCTAGAAGGATGTGGTGGCAGAAAAGAGGGCATTAAACTATCCCAGCTATTGACATTTCAATAAGCAAAGGGCATTTTTGAATTTATTTCTTCCTGATCTGAACATACTTCCATCTGCTATGAACTGACCCAGGAGTCTCCTCCCAGAGCCAGTGTCTCTTCTGTTTGTAAAATCTAAGCCTATAGAAAAATAGCAGACCCGCTTAGATGGGCAGCTTTGCATCTATTGCTGTATCTTTGAGAATTCTTTATTGGGTTTTGATGCCTCAAAAAATATAGCCTACAGTTTAGGGACCCTAGCTAGTTCCTTATTTCAGTCTAAGCCAGGAAAAATATGTTTATTTACTGAAAACTTTCACTATTTTAAAGTGCCTTCTTTGGAAAATAGATACTGATTCGATTGTTTGAAAGTGCAGCTTTAGTTTACTTTGGGAAAGGATATAGAGAATAAAATAAGGCATAATTTAGTCTTGTTATAATCCCAAAGGAAATAAGGGGTGAGATAGGAAGGGAGGGAGAGCAAGGGGAAGGGTGGAACCCAGCCACACCTGAAAACAGGTACAGTTGATCACTCAATGTGACCGAGTCTCAGAGAGGCCATGGAGAAAGAACATATTTGTTCTGTATCTTTCTCTATAGATATATTTTTGCTATTTACCACTAATAGTGACATCTTTAACAATGGAGCAAAACAATTTTTATAAACGTCATCACTGGGGCCAGCAGGTGGGTATGGTGTTTAGGGCGTCAGACTCTGTTTTTCATTCACTATTTCCCATGTGTCCCACTCTGCCCCAGAGACTGGTAATACACCCTTCTTAGTGGGTCACTGAGTAGTTCTAGGTTACAGAGACCCAGGGCCTCTAGTCGGGCCAACATGCAGAGTCTTGCGACCAGCACTGTGTGGGGTGGTGATCATCGGGATTCCCATCTGCAAAAGTAGTGCAAATCATTGCTGGGACCATACCAGCGAACTAAGCAAATACACACATCTGGGGTCGTGTGGAGGTGAACTGTGCAAAGAAAGTTCTAGATCAAAAAAGCCAATTATCCAGGCAAGATTAGTTATTTCCATCTTTGTTTCTATAACTCTTAATATGCACCAATATGAATTTTAGTCTATTGCATCATAATTACTTCCATGTGTGTTTGTCCCTCCAGAAAGATGATAAATTCCTCAACTAGGGTGATCTTCCTTCCGGATTGACTTGGGAGTACTGGATTCTCAGAGTCTAGACCAGCAAACTTTGGGTCATTAATTAATTCCCCCCATTCACTCTCAACATCCTGGTATGTTGCTACATCTTCACACTTACATGATATGGACCATGTCTTATTCCATATTGAAAGTACCTCAGGATTAGTATAATAAGGGTCATAATATGTGTTTAATAGGGTTGATACATATATATATATTTTGAGAGGTTTTTGCTATAGGGTGTGTGCGCTCACCAGGAAGACAGAGAGAGATAGAGAGATAGAAAGTGAGAAATCACTCCCCAAGGGGGATGGCCATGCCACAATCCCTCCTCCTCCATTCTCCTCTTGGGATCCTGGGCAGACACGCACACGCGCCCGGCGTGAGTTTAAGCCACCGGGTCTGGGACTTGAACTGCGGTCGCCTACATGGGAGTCCAGCGACATAGCCATTATGCTAACTGCTGGTCCTAGGTTTGATCATTTTTAAGAAAGAAAATAGTGATAATACTGGAGAGTTGGAAGAATTTAGAATTGGGAAATAAAGGTATTAACATTATTTGCTAAGGTAAAAAATTATAATGCTGGGGCTGGCAGGTAGTGTGATGACTAAAACTGCTGGACTTCCACATGGCTGACAGTTCTAGTCCCAGACCCGGTGGCTTGCTTTCTCACTTTCCTTCTCTCTCTCTGTCTCTCTCTGATCAAACTGGAAAATAATAATAACAAGTAAAGTTAAATTTGAGAAATAAATATTTTTTAAAAATTATAATGCTTTCATAGAATGTCATGGGCAGATATCAAAGATAATAAAACTTAAACACTTCCAGTATGCAGATTTTGATTTTTGGTCAGTGGGAGAATTGCAAAAGGGAAATAATAGTAGTTTATAAATAAGCAATAAGAGCTGCAATTTACTTAGTGGTGATTCTGTGCTAGACACTGAGTCCTTTCCACAGATCAACTCATTCTGGCAGACACTGCTAGCGCCTTCTTAATAAAGAGTTGGTCCTTCTCTCCTAATGGGCCATTAATTCTGTTTGGGGTGAAAATGTCTAGCCCAAATCTCTTTCATGGTAGACTCTGCTGCAGTCAGGGTAGCCATGAATACAGGTGTAAACTCCGAGACATACTGATGATCTACCAAAAGGATTTCTGAGAAAGACTCAGCTTCACTGACGCAGGTAGATAATGCTGCCTTCTTGTCCTTGCCTTCTTGCGAAATGTTCATCTGAGACTTGCGGGAGGAACAGCAACCTGGCAACTGGAAACCCAAACTCTGCGTGTAAGTGAATGCCACTCCTTGGCTGCCAAATTCCAGGGCTATTACTATGTGTGAGGAAGAAGTCACTAACTCTTCAGGCCCCTTGTTCATTGTATTTCTATTGCCTACACAATTTTTGGCTGATAGATTATTAACTTCCTAGAATATTCCTATGAAGTATTAGGCTGAATCATAAGAAATTTTGACCTATGAAAACGGCCGTGTGGGCCAGCACATGGCATGGTGGGTAAGGGCTGGATACTCCCACATGGCCAACCACGGTTCAAGTCCCTGGCCTGGTGACTTGCTTTCTCACTTTCCTTCTCTCTGTGTGTCTGTCCTTCCCTGGTCGAATTAAAATAAATGAATGAATAAATAAAATTAAATAATTCTTTAGGGGAAACAAAGCCATGCAATTCATTTATCTTCCATAATTTATTGAACAAATACTTATTGCACATTTACTATGTGCCAAGAACTGGCACATACTAACAAACTATAAAAACAATGCCTCTTACTTTTAAATGTATTAGCGAAATTATTGCTCCTTGCTTTTTAAAGAATGATTTATTTAATTTTATTTATTACTTATTTATTTTAATTTTTTGTAAGGCATATGCACTCACCAGAGAGAGATAGAGAAAGAAAGACAGAATGTGAAAAAGCAAGCCACTGGGTCCAGGATTCGAACTGGGTCGGCCATGTGGGAGTCCAGTGCCTTAACCTCCACACTGCCTGCTGACCGTGTCTCTTACTTTCAAATATATATTGAAGTAACTCCCAAATTTATAAAGCTATGGTTTTATAAATGACTAGTTAACTATACTCGAAGGATAATCACTTGTATATGAATCGGACATGATTAAGATAAAATTATATAGCTGTGTTAATTGAAACTAAACAGGTCGTTTCCTGTTAACATCAATATGGGAGCGATTTTAAATGCAGTGTCCTGCACAGCGGCTGTTACAATGCTGAGGAAATTGGGACTCAACAGAGATGGGGAAAATAGGACAATTCTTCTAATAGACTGCAGTTTATTTTATTTATTTACTTATTCATTTTGGTGAGGTTTTTGCTACAGAGTGCGTGCACTCGCCAGACAGAGCAGACAGAGAGACAGAAAGTGAGAAATCACCCTCCCAGGGGGGATGGCCATGCCGCAATCCCTTCTCCATTCTCCTCTTGGGATCTTGGGCACGCATGCACATGCGCCTGGCATGAGTTTAAGCCATTGGGTCCGGGACTTGAACCACAGTCAGCTACATGGGAGTTCAGCGACATAGCCATTACACCAATGGCTAGTCCCAATAGACTTCAGTTTAAACAGAAGAGGCCAAGATTTGGGATCCACTAGAGAGGTGTTTTATTTTCTGTATAATTTCTCTTTCAAATGTAGAACATGAACTTTGGATGACAGTTTCAATCTGAGTTCACATCCAAGAATTTTTTTTTTTTTCCTGCCAGAACAACTAGACTTGGCAGGAAGTGCTGACACACAAGCGTCAGTTCCCTAGCACCAAACATGTCTTCTAAGAACCCGTGGCCAGACACTCAAGTGAGGTTTTCTGTTTGTTTGTTTAAGAGATTTTGCTCTTGCCAAAGAGATAGAAAGGAGAAATCACCCCCCAAGGTGCCATGGCCATGCTGCAATCCCTTCTCCATCCTCCTCCCAGATCTTGGACACACACTCGTATGCACCCAGCGTGAGTTTGAAGCCGCTAGGTTTGGAACTCGCACCATGGTCGGCCATGTGGGAGTCCAGCCATGTAACTGCTACACCATCAGCTGGTCCCCTCTAATGAGGTTCTTATTGGAAAAGAGAATAGTTCTTGACCTAAGATCCTAAAAACCAAACCAAACAAACAAAGTAACTTTTACAAATTCTTTTTAGTTGGACAAAATTCTCTATTTTTTTTTTTCTTTCCTTAATACTTCCCCTCTAGAAAAATCTTGCCTGGGAAACAAAGTATACTTTTAAAACATCTACACAGAAAGGATACTCCGAGGGTTCAAAAGATCAAACAATAATTTTGCGAATTATGGATTGTAAGATTGAACTTGAAGATTGGGAAGAAAATTCAATTCTGCTTGGCAAGATATTTATGAGGATCTACTATGAAGACAGCATGTCATTTTATCTACACATCTTGAGGGATGGAAAAAAATGTGTCAATGGGAACAGAGAAGGCTTTTACTAAATAATATTAAATAATGCTTAAATGGAAATTTCATACCATAATTCTATGACTCAGGTCTACCAACTTGTAATTGCAAGTAGTAGATTCAGTCAGTGCCCATTGAGAGATAAGATGGTGTGGACATACCTCTTGGGCCCAGAAGAATTTGCTTGTTCAGATGCTTTTTATTTATTTATTTATTTATTTATTTTTTAATTCTTCTTTTTCTTTTTGGAGAGATTTTCGCTATAGGGCGCGTGCGCTCGCCAGACAGACAGAGACGGAGAGACAGAAAGCGAGAAATCACCCCCCAGGGGGGATGGTCACGCCACAATCCCTTCTCCTCCATTCTCCTCTCGGGATCTTGGGCACGCACGCACACGTGCCCGGCGTGAGTTTTAAGCCACCTGGTCTGGGACGCGAACCGCGGTCGACTACGTGGGAGTCCAGCAACATAGCCATTACGCTAATTGCTGGTTCCCTGCTTTTTATTTTTTTGAGGTTAGTAGCTGATCTTTACTGAGAAAAGCTAAAGATGCTTTAAGGCCCAGGTCTGCTTGAATCAATCTTCTTCAAAGCAGAACATATAGGGTTCTTTACAAAGTGTGTAGAGTCTGCAGATTATGAAAACACTACACATGGATTTCACAACACTTTTTTGCTTTAAAATAAACTTACTTTGATTCCATTTTTTCCCACAAACTTTTTAAAGTACCCTCCCATATCCCGCATGACAGAACCCGAGGAAGTCCTGATTCTGTGTTATAGCTGGTCTTGGCAGGACCGGTATGAGGATGGAGCCACCATTAGACTTAGAGATCACAGCAGCCACGTAGAACTGTGTATTAACAGAAAGGCAAGACTGAGCAGGTGCATGGTAGTTAAGGTACTGGACTCCCAAGTGGCCAATGGAGATATGAGTCCTGGACCTGGCTTGAAAATCATGCCAGGCGCGTATGCATGCCAGCCCCAAACCCTGAGAGTAAAATAAAAGGGAGGGATTGCAGGATGGCCATCTCCCCAGGGGCTGTGAATTCTCACTTTCTCTCTCACTGTCTCTCTGTCTCTCTCTGGTGAGCACTCATGCCCTATGGGGGAAAAAATTTAAAAAAAAAAAAAGAAGGAAAAAAAAGAAAGGTAATTTATTTTTTAAAAGTCTTTAACATTTGGGACAAGCAGATGGCACAATGGTTACATTGCTAGACTCCCACTTAGTCAACTATGGTTAGAGTCCTGGACTTGATGGCTTAAAACTCACATCGGGCACACCTATGTGTGTGCCCAAAATCCTGAGAGAATGGAAGAGAAGAGATTGCTGCGTGCCCATCCCTTGGAAGCTGATTTCTCACTTTCTGTCTCTCTGTGTCTCTCTGGGAAACACACGTGCCCTATAGCAAAACAACTCTTTAAAAAAGTCTTCAACTTTTTTTTTTCTTTTTTTGGAGAGGTTTTTGCTATAGGGCACGTGCACTCGCCAGAAAGACAGAGAAACAGAAAGCGAGAAATCACCCCCGGGGGGATAACCACTCCACAATCCCTTCTTCTCCATTCTTCTCTTGGGGTCTTGGGCACGCAGGCACACGCATCCGGTGTGAGATTAAGCCACCGGGTCCAGGACTCGAACCGAGGTTGGCTACATGGGAGTCCAGCGACATAGCCATTACGCTAACTGCTGGTCCCAAAAAGTCTTCAACTTTTAAAATTCATTGAAAACACCAATAAAGACTTACAGATCTGAAAATTATAAAACTATAGCTCATGCAAAGAACCATGTTCCAACAACCAAACCACCATTCTACTAAAAGCAAACTAAAAGAGAAAAACTCCTCAAAACAAATACAAATCTTGGCTTCTTTAGAGAGGAAAAATTTATGATTGATTTAATTTTGAATTCACCACAGTTTGAGAATTTTAAAATTGTATTTCGTTCTTATTGTTAAGAGAGGGACCAGTAGTTAGCATAATGGCTATGTTGCTGGATTCCCATGCAGCCGACCATGGTTCGTGTCCCAGACCCGGTGACTTAAACTCACGCCGGGCACGTGTGCGTGTGTGCCCAAGATCCCGAGAGGAGAATGGAAGAAAAGGGATTGCAGTGTGGCCATCCCCCCTTGGGGTGATTTCTCGCTTCTGTCTCTCTGTCTCTGCCTGTCTGGCTAATGCACGCCCTATAGCAAAAACCTCTCCAAAAAAAAAAAAATCATTAGGAGATATATGTGTTTGGACCAGCAGTTAGCATAATGGCTATGTCACTGGACTCTCATGTATTTGACCGCGGTTCGAGTCCTGGACCCGGCGGCTTAAACTCATGCTGGGCACGTGTGCATGCGCGCCCAAAATCCAGAGAGGAGAATGGAGAAGAAGAGACTGTGGCGTGGCCATCCCCCTAGGGATGATTTCTTGCTTTCTGTCTCTGTCTCTCTCTGTCTTTCTGGTGCGCACATATGCGCTATAGCAAAAACATCTTTAAAAAAAAGAGAGAGAGAGATATGTGTTGACTAGAAAAGTTGGAATACATGGAAACACAGAAGGTGAAGTCCCCACAAGCTAGTGATCGACAATATCTACGGTTAAAAATCTTTTGCTGTATAAGTTTAAGTGTACATATTTTCTTTTTCCATGTATGTTTGTAAATGTAGTTGGTGAGACTTGAGTATATATTTAACATAAAAACGTATACTATCTTTTAATCTTTTTTGACCTAAAATATTTTGAACGATTTCCTATATATCTAAATGAATTTTTCAAAAGCATCATTTTGCTGCTAAGAATGTGGTGGACAGACACTAAGGGCGTCTCCCATTTTCCCCGCCTCCCGGCGTTCACACTCCTGTGCGTCCTTTGAGTCTGTGGGACCTGTGCCTCGCTTCTAACCAACAGAACACGGTGCAGCTGGTGGGAGGGCAGGTCTGTTGGTACTCAGCGTTACGTAATAGACGGCGAGGGTGCCCTTTCAGTTTCTTCCTCCCTTGCCCACCCGGAGGAAGTACACGGACATGTAAAACCCCACGTGGCAAAGAGTTATGGGCGGCCCCTAGTGGCAGAGGATGAAATACCAGGTGAGAGCCCGCAGTCCTGCGGCTGCAGTTCTACCAAGGTGCTGAGTGAGCCCGAGGAAGAGCCTTAACCAGTCCAGCCTCAGATGGCGCTGCAGCCCCTGCCAACATCTTGACTGCGACCTTGGGCTATCCAAAGCCGAGGACCCGAACGATCTGTTTCTGGACTTCTGACCCACAGACACAGTGGAGGATAAATAGGCTTTGTTTTAATTCATTACCACACTTACGATACCTATTCTTAGCAATAGAAGTACATAAAATATTTTACCCCATGAGTACACCATGGTTTATTTGGCCAAGACCTTAATGGTCAGTTAGATTGTTTTCTATTCTAATTTTTTTTTTTGAGAGGTTTTTTCGCTATAGGGTGCATGCGCTCGCCAGACAGAGAGAGACATAGAGACAGAAAGTGAGAAATCACCCCCCAGAGGGGATGGCCACGCCGCAATCCCTTCTCCTCCATTCTCCTCTTGGGATCTTGGGCA
>NW_006204667.1:360178-369836 GCF_000334495.1 Tupaia belangeri chinensis | reverse complement strand
TGGCCACGCCGCAATCCCTTCTCCTCCATTCTCCTCTTGGGATCTTGGGCACACACGCACACGCGCCCAGTGTGAGTTTTATGCTACCGGGTCCGGGAGACGAACCGCAGTCAACTACGTGGGAGTCCAGCGACATAGCCATTACGCTAACTGCTGGTTCCCTATTTTTTTTTTTAATAAATAAATCTGTGATAACCTTTCTTATACATCAAATTTTCAGTTAGAAAGGGATCAGTTCTGGAACCAACAGATGGCATAGCGGTTACGTTGCTGGACTCCCACATAGTCCACCACAGTTCGAGTCCTAGACCTGGTGGCTTGAAACTCACGCCGGCTGTGTGTGTGTGTCTGTGTGTCTGTGTGTGTGTGTGTGTGAGTGTGTGCCCAAAATCTTGAGAGGAGAATGGAGGAGAAGGGAGTGTGGCATGGCCACCCTCCTGGTGGGGTAGGGGGATGATTTCTCACTTTCTGTCTCTATCTCTCGGGTAAGCACATGTGATCTATAACAAAAATCTCTCCCCCCAGAAAGAAAGTGATTGATTCTGAGTTTATTTAATGTTTTTTGAAGTATGCTTGGGTCTCAGTAGGCTCACTTAGACAAATGTTTGCTAATTACTGATGGATAATTTCTAGAACTTCTGATGGAGATATAAGGATGAACACGGTGTAATGAAAAGTGTTGGTTGTCTGGGGATCGTCAGTTTGCATGGAGCTATGTACACGGATGAAAGCTTGCTGAATGTACTAGAGGTCTCTGCGTGCAAAATCTATGCTCAATAAGCTCTTTATTACCTTACTGTCATTCAAATAAAACAAATACATAAAAAACAATACTTGGGATTCAGTGTAATAGGGGTTCTTCCCCCTTATAAGCCCATAGGCTTAATTGACCCGAGAGAGTATCATATTTCTCTTTTCAGGCTTATACTTTTTTCCTTAAAAACCTGAAAAAGTTACAAAACTTCTCTGGGTACTCCATCTAATAACATTCGTTTCTAATTTCATATAACACATGTGTAAAAATGGCTCTGAATCCAATACACATACAAATATGTGTACTATGAAAAACTAACAATAATGCTATTTTCCCTTTTCCGTCAGAGATCGTAGATAATGACAGTGGTTGCTGTCATAAATGAATATTCACATCACCATTATTTGGCCGGTAACGTTGAAAAAGCCTGGGCTACTTACAGAGACATGACTTACTTGTGGGACTTCGTCCGGGCCTCTCCAAGTATTCCAAATCAGGACTGTGGGTCGAGATGAAGGATCAGCAGGGACACAAACACCCACCCGGGAAAGTCCCCAGCTCCCATACAAGGGGCTCCCGGCACGTGCCGTGCAGGTGGATGTGTGCCCATAATCTGGATGAGGTGGAGACATGGGGCCCCTGGAGGTGACTTTCTTTCTCCTCCCTGTACCTCTCTCTCCTGCAAAGAGTTAGTAAACTTTTTAAAAACCCAGGCTAACTCACAAGGGACAGATGGGCAATTAATGTCGGGAGACACCAGTGAGGGCTGGTTAGATTTACCTGGAGAAGCCTGGATTCATCTACTGCAGGCCGTGACCACTCAGCATACTTAGGGGTGGGCTGAGTACTGACAGATACTTGGATTGTTCAAGACAAAGCATAGAAACTCAGATATTTTTGTTGGATTTTTAAAAAATATGCAATACAAGCCAAATTAAACAAGTCCACATGCTAGATTTGACCAATAATCTATCAGTTTATGACTGATAGTCTTAGCATTTACTTCTTCACTACAACAATTGTAAACTTACTTAACAATCAAGAAAAAAATAGTACACGGGACAGGGAATTAACAGGAGTAAACTTGCAGTCAGGAATACGACTGGCCTAACGTGCTTCCGGAGGGAATTGAACATCACCAAAGCAGTTTGCCTTAAATCTCACCATCGCTGGAAATGTTAGGCTCTGCGTGCGAAGACATTTATCAGCACGTTATTCTGTGGCATAAACCTCACAGGTAAGAAAGTAGAGAATTAATTATTCGAAAGGAGCAAGAAAGCAACAGGTCACCCCAGAAAAAGGTTCTGCTGATGTTCCATCTGGTTGTCATGCGTGTGGGCAAACAATGAGCAGACTTTCAACTCTGCTTCCCAAATACATGTTAGATCACTGAAGTGGATAGTGCTCTCTTGGCAAAGCTTGCTCTGCATCCTGAATTTCAAAACCATTGAAGTAACCTTATGAGCCAGCTGTCTCGAAAGAGCTCCCCCAGAGTGGACATAAAAAACGCAAAGCACTCCATGGAAACACGCTCTCAGAATGAGGTGATAGTCCATCCAGCTGAATGCAAAGGTTCTAACGTAAGCAGGTCAGATTGTAACGTTCTTTTCGTTTTAGCAGAGATCTTGCTTTTTATAACTAGCTGTGTCAACAGTCTTGTACATTCATGTCTTAATTTTAGCTAGCCTGGGAAATCAGGTGAGTTCTTGAGCAGATAGAAATATAGGACAGAACACTCCTAGGAGACTTCTTTTTTTTCCCCCCCAAGTCATGTCTCACCTAGATAGGTCAAACACTGATGATTTATTCAACTCTACAGAAAAGTGTGGGGAGTAAAAACTTGCAGTCCTAAGACTCATCTAGGAACAGGAAAAAGAAAATAGACACAAGGACCTGAAGCACAAAAACGTATACTTTCCAAAGGAAGGGTGACAGAGGGGAGCTTGGAGGAATGTGGAAGCGGAAGTGACATGTGGGACCGAAGCTGAATGGGTGGGAGAGGCAGAGAGGAGGGCATGAAACCGAGCTGGCCAAAAGAAAACACAGGCAAGGGGCTGGCAGATGGTGTGATAGTTAAAGCGCTGGGATCCCACATGGCTGACCATGGTTTGAGTCCCTGACCTGCTGGGTCGCTTTCTCATTTTCCCTCTCTCTCTCTCTCACTCTGTCCCACTCTGGTCAAATTAAAAATACATGGATAAATAAACAAACAAACAAATAAGTAAATAAAGTTAAATAAAATAATTCCTTAAAAGAAAACATGGGCGAGAGGACAGGAACCTTTGAAGTGCAGAGACAGGCATTACATAATGAGGTTCAAGGATGGGGTCACCCAGACTGGATCATTGAGCCTCATGTTCTCCTTGTTGTCCCCTAATAGCAGAACATAACTTTAGTCTGAAATACCTGAATAGGGACCAGCAGTTAGCGTAATGGCTATGTTGCTGGACTCCCTTGTAGTCGACTGCAGTTCGTGTTCCGGACCCGGTGACTTAAAACTCACATGCGTGTGCATGCGTGCCCAAGATCCCGAGAGGAGAATGGAGGAGAAGGGATTGCGGCGTGGCCATTCCCCGTGGGAGGTGATTTCTCACTTTCTGTCTCTCTGTCTCTGTCTGGCAAGCGCACATACCCTATAGCAGGAAAGCGCACATACCCTAAAGCAAAAACCCAAAAAAAAAAAAAAAAAAAAAAAAAAAGAAAGAAAGAAAGAAAGAAAGAAAGAAATACCTGAATAGATGCCCCTCCTTTCCCGTCACTCATTCTAATTACTATTCATTCCCTGGTCAACCAACCAGTGAACGGTGATCCATCTTAGGAAGATAGACTCACTACATGTTGGTAGTTCTGAGGAGACAATTTTGTATTGGGTTGTTGGAAAAGTCATGACACATTTTTGCATAGAAAAACAGGAAAGATAGGTCATGACTTTCCCAACAACTCAGTAGTTTACATGGTGTGGTTTTTGAGGCTACCCGGTCTCTTCCTCGTTCTCCCCGCCTTCTTGCCAAAACTCTGTGTCAAAGGGCAGGAGTCAAATGGAAGGGTCACTGTGTGCGGAGTCGTCACTGATTTTTTCTTTTAAAGCAAGCTAACATCCAGAACACATCCTAGGGGACCGTGCAAAGTTTTCCTAAGTTTCTAAGTCAGGACTCTCATGGCAAATGCATATAGCTATTTTTACATTGTCCCTGTCCCATAATCTGGTTATAAGATATGTTTTGGGGTATGCCTTTTAAAGACATAATTTTTAAAAACTTACATCATTGAGTTTCCTACATTTCTGAATCTTTCATTTCAGAGGAAATTACAGATAATAACTCTGAATCTATCTTGCAAGATTTACATTTTAGGACTGGCCCCGTAGTGCAGTGGTTAGGTGTTTGCAGAGAAAGCTGGATCTCACATGGCAGACCAAGGTTCGAATGCCATCTCCGGGGGCTTGAAAAACATGCCAGGCAGGCAAGTAAGTATACCAGGCTCCTGAAGGGATAGAGAATTGGAGGAAACAGCTGGCAGTGTGAGTGTGACCAGGCCCCACTGAGGGGTACTTTCTCTCCCTCCCTTTCTGTCTCTCGTGCACACACACTTTCAGACATTCAGAGAAAATTTTTTTTCCACTTTAATGATCAATAGACAAAAAATGGAGAAGCAGCCAGAAACTCACATGAACCATGAAATCCAGGGAGTACAACTACCCGCAAGCCAAAATATTGAGGTCTAGATAGTGTGTGTCCGGGTAAAAGTTAACCTATTAATCCTTTCTTCTCTGAGAAGGAACGCATGCTGCTTAACAGAGTCTCCAAAAGATCCTATGGAATCCATTTATCTCGGAGTCAAGACAAAAAGAAATGAGGGCGGTCCAAGAGTAGCCAGGGCGTACACCGGCCAGTTATTTGGGTTTTCCAAATTACTCCCAAAAGTCTCAACAAATAGTAAACCTTTCTAAAAAAGGCACCATATTCAGACATTTGCAAATCTGTAGGTGAATTAAAGTAAGAATCTTAAAAGCACTTAAATCCACTCTTATTCGTATTTCTCATTTACAATTCAGCTTTTAGAAATAATCAAAGAAGGAACCAGCGGTTAGCATAATGGCTATGTTTCTGGACTCCCATGTAGTCGACCAGACCACCGTTAGAGTCCCGGACTCAGTAGCTTAAAACTCACGCTGGGCACGTGTGCGTGTGTGTCCAAGATCCTGAGAGGAGAATGGAGGAGAAGGGATTGCAGCGTGGCTACCCTTTCTGTCTCTCTGTCTCTGTCTGTCTGGCAAGCGCATATGCCCTATAGCAAAAAACTCTCCAAAAAAAAAAAGAAAAAAATCAAAGAAGAGTATAAGAATCTTAGTGTTCTGGTTTTTTTTTTTTTTTTGCTTTTGTTTTTTCGTTAACAGTGAAAACTATCTCATTTCCCAAAAATAGTAGGGAATTGATAATTCAATTGCATTTTATTGAATACATTAAAACATGCAAATTATATTATTTGAAAAATTAAAAAAAGGCAGGCTTTTATAAAGGTTTTTATATGGATTAAAAAAATTACATTTTTATCTGCTTTGAGTTTTTTTTAATACTAGAAATATAATATTTGTCTAATAAAAAGAACACTGAGATTAAGATGAAAAGATATTTTTTAAAAAAAACTCTCTAGTGGTTAAGAGAGTAGCCAGCCAAAGATAAGTACGTTTTTTTTTTTTTTTTTTTTTTTTTTGTTCCAAGGTTAATGCACTTTATACATTTCCAGTTGAAATTTTGGAGTTTCTGGCTTACTGCTGTTCATCACTTGACAGCATCCCTCTGTATTCTTAAGTTACAGGGTTTTGTTTTGTTTTTTTTCAAGTGTATTATATTATTATTCCTGGAATTAAAATTAGACTAATTAGGTAAATATCCCTGGATTTTCGTACAGAAGGGCCTTACACATTTGTAGACATGAAAAGACTTCTTTGAATTCATGTCTGGGCACCCTCAACAGTTTTGTCTTCCTTTTTTCATTTATGATACCAATGTCACTTTTGTTCCCTGTCTTTATTTGGTATATTCGATATATTGTCTGATTTTCTGGGAATTAAAAAAGAATTACTTGGTAGAGTCTTTAGTGACTACTTATTGACTTTCTGCTCACTTATTTATAAGATTTTTAATTTCCAAGTATTTTAACTATATTTTAATAATAATTGTTTAAACTCTTTTTGCCTATTCTCCCTTATTTTTCTTACTAAACTCAACAGCTTATTTAATGCTTCTCTTTTTACAGTCTTTCTGAAATATTAGCTGAAAATGAATAGAAATTAACAGTTTTTATTTCTTTGTGATTTTTTTCATTTGATGTTTTCTTATTCCTTTTAAGTCCCTTTCCTGTCTTCTGAGAAGTCTGCTATGTTCTTGTCTCCTTCCCACAAGCCTTTATAAATACTGATTGATTGTTTTGTACCCCATAATTCTTTTTTATATAAGACAATATGTTTTTTTTTAAAGAATTATTTACTTAATTTTATTTGTTACCATTATTTTTTAATTTGACCAGAAAGAGACACTGAGAAAGCAAAAGATAATGTGAAAAACCAGGCTGCCAGATCCAGGACTCAAACTGTAGTTGGCCATGTGGGAATCCAGCACCTTAACAACCACGACCCCTGCCGGCCCCAGGACAACGTTTTTTTAAAAAATTATCTGCGGGACCAGCAAGTGGTGCAGTGGTTAAGACACTGGACTCCTACATGCCTAACCAAGGTTTGAGTCCCAGACCTGGCAGTTTGAAAATCACTCTGAGTATGTGTGTGCGTGTGCCCAAAATCCTAGGAGGAGAATAGAGGAGAAAGGATTGGGGTGTGGACATCCTCTGGCAGAAGGTGACTTCTCACTTTCCCTCTCACGGTCTCTCTCTCTGTCTCTCTGTGGCAAGTGCACACAACTATGGCAAAAATCTTTAAAAAAGGAAAAAAGAAAGTCCCCAGCAACAGGATAAAAATGTCATGCTGATAGATACATGTCTGTCTTTCTCTTTAAAGACTTTCAGTGACTCTAATGAATCACAGATGGTTTTCAAGAAACATTCTGAACATTGTGTCCATTTGAACTCTACTCACTTTGCCAGAGAGCAGGGTACTGTTTACCAGCACCGATGGTTGTTGACCTTTGACCTGCATCTGAAGGAAAGCGAGAATTTGAACAGGCAGCACATAGAGAAAAACACGTTCATGGCCTCTAGTATAACACGTGGTGTAGACAGTGGAAACCATTAGGGTAAGACAATATTTGAAAGGTATGATGTACTTCACCTCTCAAGTCTTCAGGGTGAATAGTTTCAGATTGAGAGTACAGAAAATTCAGTGAAGGCGCTATTGGGAGTACAGGGTGATAGCTGTTAGTGTGTTTTCATAGATCATAGTAACTTAAGTTGGAAATAATCATAAAGAACGACAACCGATTTTAGATGCACATTTAACTGCAACCAAAGACTCTTACAGTTATATATCCCCTGGATCAAAGCACTGGTGAGTGTGGCTAAAATCTTCTTGAGTCAGAGCTGGGCTTTAAGGTTTCTGGCGAGAGAAGAGCTATACAGTGAGCTGTGTCTCTGGCATTCTTCTGTTGCCTGTCACTCTTAGTAGATTGTCGATTATGAAAAAGACAAACTGAGGGGGCCCGCAGGTGGTTGGGTGGCTTAGGCACTGAATTCCGACATGACTGACCGCAGTTCAAATCCCGGACTGGTTGGCTTGCTTTCTCACTTACCCAATCTCTCTCTAGTAAAAGAATGATAAAATTTTTTAAATGAAATAAATAATTATTTTAAAGTATGAAGCACAGTTACATTTGGTCTCATTGCTCATGTACTTTCCTAAAATATTACCTCCTCCAAAAGGGACAGGCTCCTAAAATACATGTCCTATTAGGCAAATACCTAGTAGATAATTCCTGACTGACCCAACGAAGCTAAACAGACAGTTCCTTGTGAAATCACTTCAACTCCACACACTGAAGTACAGAAGGAAAGGTGTGTACTGAGATGTGCAAACGTTCTGGATGTTTCCATCGGGATTAAAGCCTACCAACGAGAGCAAAACTATAGATAGCCCACACTCAAGTTGAAAAAGCATCTGTGAACTCCCAGCAGTTAGGACCAGTTAACTGCCTGCAGGGCCTCCCAGGAGAGCTGCTGGCATGCTCCCTACCTCATGGTCACCTCCATCCCATCCCGGCTGATGTAAGAAAGGAAGGGGTGTAGTTGGATTTTGAGTGTAATGTTTGTGGAGAAAGTGTATTCCCCTGTGACTCTAAGTGTGTGTGTTGGGGGGTGGAGAAGGGAGCAAGAGGTCTCAAAGAGCGGGAAGGTGTTGAAAAAATTGGAGATTGCCATCTCCTCTTCCCCCCAGATTAGTCACCACTAAGCTCCCACCCGGTTGCTAGCACCAGATTAGAGTATAAAATAAAATGTTTGGGGAAAAGTCTGGAAACCCAGTTTCTAGGATGTTGTCACTCTAAGTGCCCACTGGGACCCCTGTTCCATGGAGAAGATCAAGGTGGGCTTGAGGGACCAGCAGATGGAATAATGTTTATGTTGTAGGACTCCCTTGTAGATGACCATGGTTTGAGTCCTGGACGTGGTGGCTTATAACTCACACCAGATAGGTGTGCATGGGTCCCCAAGAGGAGGATGGAGGAGAAGGAATTGCAGTGTGGCCATCTCCCCTGCGGGGGGGGGGGTGTGTTACTCCCTTTCTGTCTCTCTGTCTCTCAGGTGAGAGGAGTGGGCTGGAAACGCGTGTGCCACAACATGTGTGAGGCTTGGTGGTACATAGCACTGTCCAGGAATCCTGAAGCAGCTCCTTGTATTAGAGTCTGAAAGAACTGTAATGTCAGGTGCCAGAAAGTGGAGAGTGCTCCCTCAGTTTTCACTCACCCCGCGAGAACACAGAAATGCAGCCCAGCAGATCCAATGGGCCCCTGTGCTGGAGAATAAGGTGGCAACAGTCAGGAACAAAGGGTAGTCTCCATGTGGTTACTGAGCACAGCAAGGAGATGCCCAGCCCGGGAAATTGACTGTGGCTGGCACTGATGGGTTTTGGCAGAGACAAAGGAGGCTGCTCACGGCTCCTTGGAGAGGTGGGTAGATTTTTAGCAACAAAGGAGGCTGAGGGGAAAAATATTATGCCATGAAATGGGGAACTTTGAATCAAGCATGACCTGCGGTATCAAACAGAACCAGACTGAACCAGAGCAAGCCAGAGACTCTCCCGTGTCTGACATTCTGGTGTCTCCTCACCGATGATAGACAAGCAGGTGACTCAGAAAGACAGAGTCCAAAAAGAGGTCTACGGATGAGCAGAAGACCTACGTCATGCCTCTCTTCTGCCCAGTTCCAGCCATCGAACCTGCAGCCAAGGCCAGTACTGGACAGGGGTGAGTGTGGGTGAGGTGAGTGAGAAGAGTTAGGAGAAGACAAACTTGGAGATGAGTTTGATAATTGTTACATAAAATGAACAAGACCAGGTCTTAAAAAACAACTGTGAGGGACTAGTAGCTGGTATAATGGCTATGTCACTGGACTCTCATGTAGTTGACAGTGATTTGAGTCCCAAACCCAGTGGCTTAAACTCACACCAGGCACATGTGCGTGTGTGCACGGGATCTCGAGAGGAGAATGGATTGTGGCATGGCCATCACTCCTGGGGGATGATTTCTCGCTTTCCATCTCTGTCTTTCTGTCAAGCACGCACACCTTATAGCAAAATTCTCTCTTAAAAAAAAAAGAGTGAAAAAAAAAAAACCCACAACTGTGAGGGTCCAGCAGATGGTGTGATGGTTACGCCGCTGAACTCCCAAGTAGTTGACTATGGTTCAAGTCCCGGTGGCTTAAAATTCACCCCAGCCACATGTGCATGCATGCCCAAACCTC
>NW_006204667.1:311065-359732 GCF_000334495.1 Tupaia belangeri chinensis | reverse complement strand
CAGGGCTCATGCCCCGGCGTTCAGCTGCCTCTCCAGGGCTGGCGTGTGGCCTTTGGACCAGCAAGCTGAAGCGGAAAACAAGGTCTGAGAACTTGCAACTTGAGAAGATGATGGTTACCAGCCCTGCATTGCCTCAGGGAAGAACAGGAACTACTCTACCATTCTTGAAGTGAAGGTACTTAATGAGAATAGGACAGTGTGGAATGGGGTAAGTGAAGAGAAGAGGATAGAGAAAGATAGCAAGTGAGCAATAGAGAGACAGGACGTCAGTGAGAAACAGATAGGGTTTATTAACTGTTGATGATGACATGTATAGAATTCTCAACTGGATTGGTCTGAGAAGTGTTTCATGATGGGCAAAGTATTTTTACAAGCAAAACGAGAAATAGCAATTGACTGTTTTATAAAAATAATTAGAATAATAAAGATAATGATTGGGGAAAACAGAAAAGATATGGAATGTTGAAGTGGGGAGATTAATGTCTCTGTACTGACTGACGTGCATGGCATTCCCTTTTGAAGAAACAATGTAACACACAATAAAGTTATATGTAATCCAATGTAATATGAAGAAGATATGATGATAAAAATATTAATCAAGTACTATTAAAACTATGTACTAATAGGAAAAAAAAACACATTAAAAGCTCTGTTAGCACTAAATTATAAAAAAAAAAAAAAAAAGAAAAGGGGAATTGCCAATAAAGCACAACTGGAGGAAGCTACTGCTGAAACCCTCAATGAGCAGGCAACAAGCATAAGGGTGAACTGGAAAAGGGACTTCTCTTCTTCCACAGCTTAAGAGTGTGATGACTTTTAAAGTGCCTTTTTATTTGTCTCATCCTCATACCATGGTGCAATTATGTGGATTTGTATAAGAGTCAAAGTATTGGGGTCAGCAGGTGGTGTGGTGGTTAAGGCGCTGGACTCCCACGTGGCTGACAATAACTCACGTCCCAGACCTGGCAGCTTGCTTTCTTACTTTCCCTCTCTCTGTGTGTCTCTCTCCGGTGAGTGAATGTGTTCTATAGCAAATTTTTAAATAATAGTAATAAAATTAAGTAAATAATTTTTATTTAAAAAATCAAAGCATTAGCCAAGATCTACTCTTTTTTAAAAATAATTATTTTATTTAACTTTATTTATTATTATTATTATTTTCCAGTTTCATCAGAGAAAGAGAAAGTGAGAAAACAAGCCACCAGGTCCAGGACTTGAACCACCGTCAGCCATGTGGGAGTCCAGCACCTTTAACCACCATGCCACCTGCTGGTCCCAGCCAGGGACTACTCTTGAGTATAGCATGAGTGATTAAAAATATGGAGTCAGAAAGTCTTGGGATTCTGTCAGTAGCCAGGTCGTTTTCCTCTGCTGCAGCCTCATTTTTTTTTCCCTCTAAGAAAGTGGGCATAATTACACTTACTTCAAATATGGATTGGAATATTTTATGGAAGATCACTTAGCCTTTAGGAAGCACTCTGTAAGTATTATCTTGGTTGATGTAAATACAACATTCTCCGTCTTTCTGTTTAGACAGCTCTTACAATCATGGGTAAAATTCAGTTCGCATCAGCACCCTGACCTCTGCTTTGCTCCAAAGCAAAGTGCTAAGGCCATGTTGGCTTCTGTTCAGGAGGTGCCCTGGACCAGCACTGACAAACAAAAAGCTTGCTCAGATTCTCAGAAAAAATATAAAGTATGAGAAGTGCTTTCTGGTAGGCTAACCTTTTAAGGGGAGATCAGGATTTGTTTATGATTTATGTGGATGAGAATGTAAACACTGCTCTCCTAGGACCGACAGTTCTTTTCTTGAATAGCTATTTACTTCCTTTCCCTCGTTTGATTTGTATTGCATTTTAATTTCATCTCATGCATGTAGAACTGTGTTGAGACGGGAGGGCCTGAAATGTGACCTACTCTAATTATTTGTTCATCAAACTCCAGTGTTTCTCCAAGGCACTATATAGAGCATTTGCCTCCCCTGCCAACTAGAAGTGATGCCAGCAACACAGGAGCCAGGAGCGACAGCGACTCGCTCACTGAGCTGGGGCACAGCAGGGCACATTTGACTACACGAACACCCCAATTCTCGAAGTTGGGGGAAAACATGAACTAGATTGATTTGACCTTCAGTCCATGGTATAGTGCTTAAGGCAGATAGATTTCACATGGCCCACTGTGCGACTGGAATCTGGACCCAGAGGCTTGAAAAAATATGCCCAGTACATGTGTGTGTGTGTGTGTGTCTGTGTGTGCATGCACGTGCACACCCAAAATTCTGAAAGACAGGAGAAATGGAGGAGAAGAGATTTCGGTGTGACCATTCCCCATGGAGATGCTTTCTCACTTTCCTTCTCTCTCTCTCTCCAGTGAGCACACATGCCCTCTGGTAAATTCAGGAGAAAAAAAGAATAATTTGAAAAACTATTCGGAAAGGCATGGTAAAGAATTACTTTGGCTGGGACCAGCAGTTAGTGTAATGGCTATGTCGCTGGACTCCCATGTAGTAGACCGCGGTTCGCGTCCTGGACCTGGTGGCTTAAAATTCACGCCAGAGGCGTGTGTGTGTGTGCCCAGGATCCTGAGAGGAGAATGGAGGAGAAGGGATTGCGGCGTAGCCATCCCCCCTAGGGGGCGATTTCTCGCTTTCTGTTGTCCCCCTTTGTCTGTCTAGCGAGCCCATGCCCCCTAAACCAAAACCCTCTTCGAAAAAAAAAAAAAAAAAGCATTACTTTGGCTATCATAGAGCTCTTTCTATAAATTAACTGTCTGGTGCTACCTCACTGTTCTCTCCTAAAGGTGATTTCTTTTTTCTTTCTATCTAGATGGAGTTACACAAATTCGACACTCTTTGTTTTTTACATGAATAATATGCTTACTTCACTCGGCCTCAACTAAAGATAGTGTCCCAGGTTTTTCTGGGTGTGTACTTGTACTGGCATGGTGAGTTTTAGGAATGTTCTTCCCGACAATCTCTTCCCACTTCAGTGTGCTCAAAATAACTTCGCTAATGGAATCATTTACACTTGCCGAATCTCCAATTCCAGCGTCTTCAGTATCACACCATCATCTCACGTGCACGCGCACACACACACACACACGCATTTCATTTTGCCTTGAGACATGAGATTGAGTCACAAGCATAGGTTTATCAACAAACCCGAGTGTCATTGCAAAAGAGGATAACAAAACGTTACCCAAAAAAAGAAGGCAGAAAAGGAGAAGAAGGAAGAAACTTCCTGCATGGAATTAAAAGAACAAAATGAAAACCTGAGAAAAGTGGGCATTATATTTAAGTTCATCTCAGAGATCAATCTGTTCCATTAATTGCTTTAAGTTCATTTGTGCATATTAAGTTAATTTTAGAATCTTTCAAAATTTTCACCATGGTCCTTTTATTTTCTTCTGCTTGGAATTTCCTTCATTTTCATTTGAACTACAAATTATTGTCTACTGGGACTGGCAGGTAACTTGGTGGTTAAAGGCACTGGACTCCCACATGGCCGACCACAGTTCAAGTCCTGGATCTGGTGGCTTGTTCTCTTATTTTCTCTGTCTGATCAAACTGGAAAATAATAATAAATAAAGTTAAATAAAATCATTCTTAAACTATTATTGTCTACTATAATTTTATTTGTCACAATTTCACTTCTAATCATTTTCTTTTGGACAGGCCGATTACATTAAAAAATATACAGAGGTGATGTTGGCTATCTCTAGAGCTAGGACAAATCTCCTAATAGATCATCCTTTAGAAAAATGCACCTGCAGAATACCTATGTGTGTGTGTGTGTGTGTGTGTGTGTGTGTGTGTGTGTGTGGTTAAGGCAGCTAGATCCCACAAACTTCTGAACCCTAGACACAGAGGTTTGACAAACATGTCTGATTCATGTGCATGCTTGTCTGTGTGTGCCACAAATCCGCAAAGAAGGGAGAAAAGATAGATATATACATACCAGTTTTTGGGTTAATATAGTGTGATCCAATGCTTGAGTGTGAGCCAATGCCTGAGGATATTTAGCCAGGTACTTATCCAGACAAGTCAGAGCTCACTTGACTGGACAGACAGAACTTCAATGAGCCAGCCCAGTGAGTTAATGCAAATGTCATCAAGCAGTGGGCAATGTTTTGTTTTTGTTTTTGTTTTTCCCTTCCTATCATCTATTTCTCCTTTTTAGGTAGACAGGCCTATGCTTTGATTGGGGATTTATCAGTTCCTCACTCTCCATCCGTCTGTTCAGATGGGACGGTATCTTTAGCTCCAGAAAATAGAGCTGGTGAGCAAGCTGAGTTATGCTGAAACCCTTCATACCCTGGGGCTCAGAAAGTGGTTAGGGATGGACACGTCGCTGGAGAGCTGAAAGGTGGTCCCTAAATCTGAAAGGCAGTAGACTGAAGCTGTTGGACAGGTCTTGCCACCACAGGTAGAGAGCCAGCGTGAGAAGGGGACTGACGCAGAGCAAGGGGAACTGAGTGGTAAGACGGGGGATGACATTCCAACTGCATCTCCTCGACGTCATGTGGGCTCTGGGTCAGACCGAACCCTGAATTCAGTCCAACACAGATTTTTAGTCACTTAATCCGTTACCTCCCTTCTTTCTTTTCTTGAGCCTCACTAAATTCAGTTTTCTGTATCGTGCAATAGAAAGAATACTAGTCAACATATACAATTTTATAAATAGGAAAACCAAGATTCAGAAAGTTTTATGCTTGCCTAGGAACATTCAGGAAGGATTGTGAATCCAACCTTTTCTCACTAAGAACACCTTCCTCTTTCCAAGGTATCAGCTGAGGCCTACAGGCAGCGGTCTTCTTTTGAAGGGTGTGACGGTAAACATGATGTGGCAACTGGCAAGATGATGGTGCCCAGTTGCTTCATCGAACACTAGTCTAGATGTTGCCGTGAAGGTATCTGGGGATGTGATTAGCAGTGATATGAACATTTATAATCCAATGGCTTTAAGTAAAACAGATTATCCTCTGTATTGTGAGTGGTCGTCAATCAGCTGAAGGTCTTAAGAGTAAAAGTGAGGTTTCCCAGAGAAGGGATTGCACCCCAAGATTATAAAAGAAACCCTGCCTTAGCTACCAGCCTGCCAGCCTTCCCCTTAAGTCTCAGACCTGCCAGCCCTCACACACATGGTTTAAATTCCTTAAATCTCTTTTTTTTTTATTCCTTAAATCGCTTTCCCTCGGCCTCTCCAGTCATATATGCCAACATAGTTGCGTGAACAATTACCATATTGTTATGTATTACATTATATATATTAGTATACTGGCCAAGCATCCTGATCTGAACTCTGAAATGATTCCAAATCTGAAACTCTTTGAATATCAACCTGATGCCACTCATAAGTGGGAAAGTCTACACTTGGCTTCACGTGATAAGACTGCAGTCAAAGTGCCGCCGTATAAAAATAATTTTTTAAATTACTTTTCAGCTATGTAGTGTCTCTTCAGAAAAGTCACGAACGCATTTTTTCTATGCAAAAAATGCAGCATGACTTCTCCAGTGACCCAATATAAGGTGAATATGAAACATAAACACATTTTGTAGATTTGGGTCCCATTCCCAAGAGATCTCATTTTATATATACACACACACACACACACACACACACACACATACACACACGCACAAATATATATATATATATATATATATTCTAAAATTCAAAATCTGGAACATTTCTGTCCCAAGCACTTTGAATAAAGGCTATTCAGCCGACTTATCTTTCTATCTCTTGATTGATCTAACTGGAGAAACGTAAGTATAAATATAGCTCAGTCTCACTTTTCAATTATACGTGTGTGTGTGTGTGTAACTTTTTTTCCTGAGAGTTCTTATAAAATGAGTGAATATTGGAAAGGGCCATGGGAAATAGATCTTCCCCTCAACAAGTCATTTCCTAGATGACTTTCCAGAATAAGGCAACAAGGACGAAGCTCCATGATCAAGGTCAGAGAGATGCTTTTTCTATCGAGTGCCTCATGAGACATTTCATTTGCTCTCTATTTTTAAGGTGAAAGAATTTTTTTTTTTTTTTTGGAGAGGTTTTTGCTATAGGATGCGTGCACTCACCAGTCAGAGAGAGACAGAGAGACAGAAAGCAAGAAATCACCCCCCCCCTCCCAGGGGTGATGGCCACGCCGCAATCCCTTCTCCTCCATTCTCCTCTCGGGATCTTCGGCACGCACGCACACGCGCCCGACGTGAGTTTAAGCCACAGGGTCCGGGACTGGAACTGCGGTCGACTACGTGGCAGTCCAGCGACATAGCCATTACGCTAACTGCCGGTCCCAAGAAATTTGTGAATCCTCAAAAATAATTCATGTCCAAATGTTCCTGTACAGTTAATTCTTAAATGTAAACTGACTTTGATAACAAAAGGCAACGAAGCAGCATTTGTTTGGACAGACATGAAAGGCATTTCATTCTCTTTCAGAGGTTGATTGTGGCTAAGTGCAGGGCTAGAGTCTGGAAGGAGAACCGGCCAAGTCTACCTTCATTCAAACTTGATTACTTGATTTCTCATAGCATTCTTTCCTGTATCCATAGCATCCACTCGAAAGATGCAGCATTGTTGAACAGGACACTGAACAATCAGCTTGGCTTCATGCGGCAACAGTGCTGACGTCTGCTAAAACGCCCACCCCAATGGGATAAATAATTCAGTTTCCCTGAAAGATATGAGGGAAGGGGTTTGAAGGGCTGATGAAGAATCCCGCTCTACCCATATGCTTTCAAAGGATGCAAAGACTTGTCAACTCCATCCTAGTTCTCAAACAAACCATGAAATTCACAGCCCCAAATTGAGATTCTCATTTTCAGCCACAGCTATTCTTCATTTCTGTTCTACCAATACTATAGGCAGAGAAAGATAAGTCAGATGATTTGCAGCTCGAACTATAAAAGAAGTTTCAGAGACACAATAGGAAAAAAGAAGGTTTGGGAGGTTTGGAAAATTCTCTTTCTTTTAATACACTATAAAATGTGAAGCAGAAGCACAATGGCTTAATGAGTTTCTGTCTCTGTACTGTGACAAATCTACAATTTGGCCATTGTAAAAGTAATGATATGTTTCATTAATTTCATATGTTCCTTTAATAGAGTATTTGGAGGGAAGGCATTTTTGCTTTAGAAATTAGAGCAGAGAAGCTGATAAAAGCTTCAAGTTGGTGTTCAGTACTTCCTGGAATACATTAGTAACATTCACACGCCTTTTCAAACACAGAGACAAATCTCAAAGTGATGCTTTGTCTTTCGAGTCATAATCCTAATAATGGAAGACAAGAAATCCTACCTCCTCAGCCCTCCCCACAAGCCACACTCCCCACCCCCAGGCTTATACATGCACACACACATGCACAGTAGAAATACTTTGTACTAGTACATTTAGACAGGAAGCTCACACTCTGCAGCCCCCTGTCATCCACTCAGGCGCTCTGGGATAATATCCATATGCCATTTTCAAAAATGCTATAGGAAACACTGTTCAGAAACAAGTTATGTAACTCCCATGACTTCACCAGCTTACTCACACATACCTTGACATCAGGCTGGTTCAGGTTGTGTGCCTCCAGAAGACAGACTCAGACAGGGCTTTGAATACAAGTACTTTATGTGTGAGGGCATGCAGGTAGCACCTGTAGGGGAGTGGGGAAATAAAAGAAAGGAGAAGAGGTCACTAAAGACTGTACTGCTGAACAAGTTGCCATTGTGGGCAAGGGGGGTGCAGTTCTGCCAGGAGCTGTTGGGAGCCAGAGTAAAACCTGTCTCAGGGATGTCCTCACTCAGGTATTTATTCATTAACTGCCATGTGCCATTGGCCGAGGGCTGCTCACAGATGGAATAAAATATTAGTACTCTTGACCTGTGCAGTTTATGGGTCAATGGAAACTCTTAGCAGCAAAGTCAAAGGGCTTGCAGTCGGGTCCCAACAGCAGGTGTGGGATGAGTAAGAGAGCGGAAAGGATGCGGGTAGAACTAACGTAGTTACTAATGACGCCATGGCTTTTCCTCCAAGCCACTCGCTCAACAAGCTCATTTTTACCTCAGTGATCCAAGTGCCACGTGGCAGATGTGTCATGGAAACACTTCACCTGCCAAACTTCCTCTTTGCATTAAGAAGCTTGACAGTGATGGGTTTGACTCAACTTGGTCTTCAGAAAAAGCTTTGGTTTTGTAATTCGGTAGCCCTGTGATGGAAGCAGCTAGAATCTACGAACATCCTATGAAATTTTATAAGATCAGTGTGTTCATTCTCCAGGATTGTCTTACTTCTCTTAAAGAAATTTCTATCCCAGTCCCATGAATAAAAAAGTGAGGCTAGAGAGGTGAGGGAGAGTACAAGGAGGGAACGTTAACATCGTAAGGGTAAGTGTACATGTAGGGGGAAAAGTAGCACCAACAGGGTAAATCTTAAGGGTGGTCATAGTTTTCTAAGGAGAGGACAGTGGTTTGTTGTTGCCTATGGTTTTTGTAGAAACCCTCTTTACCAAAGCTTGGGAAGTAAGTGCACCGTAATGACCCTGGACTGGTCAATGTCTTGGCCATCGACTTCACTGGAGGTCTCAGGTTTCTGCAAAGGCATTTTCAGTTGTGGTACTTTAAGCTAATGAGAAATACTTTGAGAGATTTGCTCATTGCCAGGCCTTCCATTTATTTACTTTCATAAAATCATTAGCCTTACTCAGAGAATACATTAATTAATATTCTATTGTTAATCACATCGTCATATTGCTTTCTTATCACCTGAGAGTGGGATTGTTAGGAAGGAAAGAGATTGGGGGAAACTAACGGGAGGTCGAGGTAAGAAAAAAATGGACTGGAAATGTAAATATGTTTAAAAACCAAACCAAACCAAAGAAACCAATCTGTCAGGGAAGAGACAGTTGCCCCCCCAACACTTTATTCTGCAGTTCTAAGCCCACTGCATGGAGCATTTTCTAAGTGAGCTACTTGGCCTTCCCCCTCCTGGATCTGATACATGAGTGGCTATCTCTTTCTAAGTACTTGCATTCCTAGATCCAATTTTCTAGTTGAGAGAATTCTTCCTTGGAGTCCTGGTACTCCTGGGCCTGGCTGGACATTGGGGGGCACTCTTGGGGCACCACAGCAGTGCTTCATATAAAGACTTTTCTCTATATAAGGCAGGGAAGTCTTCCAGTAACAGATCCTTGAAGACACAGAACAAATACCTTCTGGGAGTGTGCCCATGTGTGTGTGTGTGCACATACATGTGTGTACCTCATGTGTAGGCACACCCATGCACATGCGCACGCACATGAGCTGAAGGGAGCATAACAATTTCTCACTGTGCCCCAAATAAGAGAACAGCTGCTGGTTTCAGATATTAAAAGAATGTAAATTGGGCTGAGTTTTCTTTTGGCACAAGAACAAGGAATGTTTAAGTTTCCCACTTGCACTTAATTTATTTTTAGGTTTATTCAGCACCATTTGTCAGGTTTCTCGAGCTTGACCTGAAACTGACCTTTAGATAAACGTGAAGGCAAACAGAGCCCTGAAACTCTATCTGTATGTTCTTTTGTCTTGGGAACTGTAAATCGGGGCATTAGGTGAATAACACAGCTTGGCTTTGTGTCATGAAAAGTAATTCGGGCTGCGGTAAGGGCAGGATTTATGAAGCTGTCTGGCCAGGCTCGGGCAGGATGCCAGGTCCACCTGCTTTGCAGACTTGGATGTGTGCAGTTGTCATACTGCTGAAGTAGCCAAATTCCTTTCCCTGGGTAGAGGCCCTGCAGTGATGGCCAAAGCAGAAGGCAGGTAAGGGACAAGCTGGGGACACAGTGGGGCGGGGGAGGGGGAGCCAGCCAGGCTTCAGGAAACAACCACATTGCGTCTCCCCCTTTCTAACTCTGGAGCAAAACTCTCTTGAAAAAAATGTAATTTCTCTTTCCAAAACACTGTAACTAATTTGTGGGCTTGGCAAGAAGGTGAACATAAATCATTTTACAAAGTTTTAGAGCTTTTTTTTTTTTTAACAAATGAGGAATTGTGTCATAGTTTCGGTGGCTACACATTTGATCAACCACACAGGACCTTCCAAAGTGAAAAGGCGAGGGCGACAATTAATTAAGCCACGACAATGGGCCTAAGCTGGGGCTCTCCAAGGCAAACTGGGCTGGGTGGTGACCCTAGCCACAACACTCCACACTGCCACACCACACACCTGCCCGGGGACTGTCGTGTTACAAGGATGCTTTTCTAGAAGTGGCAGAATTACACTCTCTCTGTGATGGCTCTGGACTACCTCCATGAAGCAGATGGCCCAACTGTCATGCTGCCAGAACACTCTGGAATTTCTGTAGTAAAATCATCACACCCTCCTTTTCTCAGTTCCTTCTTCTTAATAAAGTGCAGGTGCTCCACAAGCGTTGCTTTTCCTGAGGACGGCCATGAGATAGCACCCAGAGCCTGGTCGATTCAAATAGTTCAGATTAAAACCATAAGACAAAAATGCATCATTAATTTTCCAATGACCCAATATTATTGTTAATTATTATTTTAATTTGCTATAGGGCTTGTAAGAAGAGAGAGAAAAACAAGTGAGAAAACAAGCTACCAGGTCCAGGACTTGAACCACAGTCCACCGTGGTGGAGTCCAGAGCCTTAACCACTATGTCTTCTGCTGGCCCCAGTGCTATTATTATTTTTTTTTTATCTAGATGTTAATGAACTTTGACAGGAACTGCTCCTTCTCCAACAATGTCAGTTCTTAAAGCTTTTACCTTTCTTTCTATGAGGTTGTCAGGAAAGTCATGATACATTTTTGCATAGAGAAGCATGTCATGACTCTCCAGACAACCTTGTATTTCCCCACACTTTACAGGTTCCGAAGCGACTGTATTGGCTTTCTGTGGGTGCCACATGAAATTACCAACAATTTGGTGTCTAAGAACAGCACGATTTTGTTTTTTTCTCCCAATACTGAAGATCAAAAGCCTGGAATAGTGTCAGTAGGACCATACTCCCTCCAAAGACTCAGAGGAGAATCCTTCCGTATCTTTTCCACCTGTGGTAGCTCTTGGCATTCTTTCGCTTGTGGAAGCATAACTCCAATTTCTGCCTCTCTCTTTCATGGCCTTCTTCCTCAGGTCTCTGTGTCTGTCTTTATTTCTTTATTTATTATTTATTTATTTATTTATTTATTTATTTTTTTAACAAGGACACCAGTCCTTGGATTCAGAAGCTACCCTGCATCTAGGATCATTTCCTCTGGAGATCCTGAACTTAATTACATCTGTGAGGATACTAACTCCAAATAAGGTCACATTCTGGGTTTCCAGAAATTGACGTGAAACACTGTTCACTCCATGACAGTTCCTAAACCACAGACCCGGGGACTCCTGCTGTCCCCTACTCTGCATCCAGTAATTAACTGCTTGTGCTCCATCACTGTTAGGACCCTCTTTGTTTCCTGCAGTGCTTGCAAATATTGGCCTCTATGTCTTTGCCTTCATGGGTGTCTATCTCGCGTAAGACTTGAGGACACTCTCTTCAGCACAGCCACAGTGTTCTTTTTCTATCTCTCAACACACCAGCCTGCTGAGCTCCAAATCATCTCGTTGGTAATTTTTCAGGCTCCCCATTTTACTCATCTTCCAACACTAAGTTGTGGGTCTCAGTGCTTGTAAGCAAAATAGTTGGTCAAGGTAGCATGTGATGGGCATCTCAAGATTCATACCAAGAAGTGACAGTCCTAAGGAGGAGGTCACTCATGGAGAATGAGAAACTTAGACTCAGCCTTAAGAGGATCTTAATAGGGGACCAGCACATGGTGTAACGGTTACATTGCTGGACTCTCACGTAGTTGACTGCGATTCTAGTCCTAGACTTGGCAACTTAAAAGAAACTCATGCCAGGCACATGTGAATGCATGCCCCAAATCCCAAGAGGATAATGAATTGTGGCATGGCCATCTCCAAGGGTGATTTCTCACTTTCCTTCTCTCTCTGGTGGTTGCACGTACCCCATAGCAAAAATCTCTCTTAAAAAAAATAAAAAATGAGAGAAGCTTAATAGAAATTTAGATGAGTTGGAAGAAGCAAGAGGACATTTGAGTTAAAGTTTTTAAATTTTCAGTCATGGTTATAACCAAAATGTCTCTGTGCCTCCAAGAGCCAGAAACCCTGTTCATGGAGGATTTTAGCAAAATGAGACTCATGTGTTTGCTATAGTCATACAAAGGTCCAAGTTTAGGCCCAGGGAGGGCTGGGTGTTTCTTCTCTAAGTGCTGTAAGAAGATGCCTTTCTCTTTGTTTTAATTCATTCTCTGTTGCTAGTAACAGAAATGTCTCAGTCAGAAGTAAGTTATATATATATACATATATATAAAAGAAGTTGAGTTGACCCCATAACCCAGTGGTTAGAAGAAGTCAGATCCCACATGGCCTTCTGTTATTAAAATCCCTGCCCTGGCAGCTTGAATCACATGTCATACATGTGTACATGTACGCCCAGAATCCAAAATCCCAACAGGATAGAGAAATGGAGGAGAAGAGATTTGGGTATGAGCACCATGGGGGGGTGCTCTCTTCCTCTACCTTTCTCTCTCAGGTGAGTTCATGGTCTCTGTGGTAATTTAAAAGGAGAAAAACAATAGAAGTTTATTTAGTTCATGATTTTGGAGGTTTAAGGACAAAGGGCTATATCTAGTGAGGGTCTCCTTCTTAGTGGGGATTCTATGGAGTCTCTTAGAGACACAGGACATCACACGGTGAGACAGCAAGATCATACGTGTCTGTGTCTCCTTATAAAGGTGCAAGGAATAAATCAGGGAGGCCCTGCCCTGATGACCTCATCTAATCCCAATACCTCACAAGGACCCCACCTTTTAACTGTGACCAGATTAACCCATCCTCTCAACACCATTAGAATGGCTTGCAAGTTCTCAACACCTATATTTACAGGGGATGCATTCCAAATAGAGCATTCTTCCTCTGAGCGTTCACTGTTTTGATTTAATCCTCTAAAAAATGACCTCCAGTAGCTCCAATCCTTTCATTTTAATAAATCCGACAGGAACTATATCTCTCTTTCAAAGTCGTTCCTGCCACAATGTGTAAGTTGACGCTAAATAGCTCTGATGGTCACACATTCACCTCTGAATGATCATTCGGGCAGGGCACGTCTGTATTCTCCTTGTCCAGGTCAGAGTCACCTCCCAATTTGAAGCCTGGAGGTGGGGCTCGCCACACTCGGATTCTGTGACTAATAGTGAAAGCGTGGCCTCTCCTTATGAGAAAGCTGGGGTAACGTTAGAGGGGCAGTAACATGGGCAAGCAAAAATAACAGGTGTGGACTCCACTTTGATGACGTTCACAGCCACCTTGGACACTCTGGAGAAGGTCTAGCCAGTTGTGACAGCTGTACCTGTCCCCATGTGAGTCACAGAAACACAAGACCGCTGCTTTGGCAATCCAGGTACTCCAGCGTATTTTATTACTCACCGTGCTGTAGACCCTATTTTCGGTCAATTAGACAAAGAGCATAATAACATGTTAGGGATAGTATGACAAAATACTAGAGACTGGGTGGCTCAAACAACTGAAATTTATTTTCCCACAGTTACAAAGTCCGTGAATCTGAGATCAAGGTGCTGCTGCCTCCTGAGGCCTCTTTCCTCGACGGGCAGATGGCTGCCTTCCACCGTGTCCTCGCACTGCCTTCCTCTGAGCTTCCATGAAGACAGAGAGGGAGCTCTGATAGCTGTCTCTCTTTCCTAGGACAGCAGTCCTACCGGATTGGGGCCCCATCCCTTCGACCTCCTTCAACCTTAATCCTTTCCTTAAAGGGCCTATTTCCAGATACAGACACATTGGGGACTGAGGCTTCAACATACAACTTCTGGGGAGACACAATTCAGTCCTCAACCAAGGGGCAAACATTTTCACTCCGTTGTGACTCTTACTTGTTTTTGAAAGATGTGGAGCAATACATTTTGACACTGATTGACTCTGGCATGTGGTGCCACTCCAAATATTTTCTCAAGTACAAGATCTAAAATGTTTTCCAGTTTCCAATCCATGATATCTCAGAGGTCATAGCCTGATCCCAAGTACAGCCAGAATCCTATTAGTCTTCCCCTATCAATTAACCCTACCATTTTTTTTTTCATTTAATTGCCAGATGTTTTTCCTTAGGTCATCAGGCCAGCAACTAGAATGCTGCCCAGAAAGAATATTTTCAGACATGATTCACACACACGCGCTCACTCGCACACACATATTTTATGGTATGCTACATAATTGTATCCTACACATACACTGATGTTATAGCTAAACATGATTTATGGATGCAATCGCTAAGTATCATGGTGCTTTATTAATTGAATTCCTTTTCACCCCATAAGCCAACATCAATATACAGAAAAGACCAACTGAAAACATGTGATACCTATTAAGCGTAACATGAAACATAATCCTTAAAAGCAAATTGGTTACTAATTTCTGGAGCTGAGTTTCTTCAAATCCCATTTAAACCAGGTTACCTATTCTAAGGAAACATTTCAAAATCAAAACCTAGAAAACAAAAAACAATACTCAACTCTGACTGCGTTGCCTAATGAAATCCATTCTGACTAGTTCCTTCAACTCCAGTGGTGCTCGAAGGTCTCCCAACGTTTGTAATGCAATACTTACTGGAGTTTCTTAGACACTCATTACTCCAGATTGTAGATTGTACATGCATCAAGTCAGCATACCCTCTAGTTTTGCCAGTTGGACTTTCAAGTCATACCAGTTCATTTGCCAGTTATCCAACTATCCCGTAGTTCCTATGGTACGATTAAAAAAAAAAACAAAGAAATAAATATACAAGTAAAAAGATAAATACTACAGAAGTCACCTCTAAATTGTTTTCATTTGAAAAACAATAGTGTTTATTTAACACATTAGTTGGACAGGCCTTCATTTGAGATGGGTAGAATTTGATGTGTCATTCTCGGCCCGACTTCCTCATTGGAACCTTGACAGCATCAATACCTCCATCTTTGTAAAGACTGAAACTAGAGTTACCACCAATCCTGGATTAAATGTGTCTTCTTATTTATGCTCCAAGCTATCCTTGTCTCACAGACCTCCTTTTGAGAAAAAGCACAGTAAGTGGTGTTGGAGGTGCATGAAAACTCTATCCCTGAAGACTGTGCACAAACACTGAGGAAAAACAGCGATATTCATTGACGTGGTGGTCTAACTTAAAGTAGGTGCAATTAAAAGCTGTTTTGTATTAATTAAGCCAGTTTTTAATAAGCCTGGGTGTATATTTATATTTAGCTTGTAGCAGACAACATAAATTTAAAATATTCATCAGCTTTGGGGTTGGAGTTTCATTATTACTGACATTAGTAGCGTTAACAAAGGGAAAACAGCACCAAAGGGTAATTATTCTATCCTAGCTTCATGAGGACTTTTTTTTTTTTTTGAAAAACTATTTTTTCTAGGCTGAAAATGAAGAGGATAACATCTTGAATGTAATACTTGACAGCTTCTATTATAGTTACTGTCACCTTTTAGTATATTTCCTAACTGTGCATCATACAGAAAAGGGCAAGGAATTAATCAGGTTGCCAACAGAGTTGGGTTACACAGCATGCAGAAAGCACTTTAGCTACATTATTTGCACAATTTCTGTAGGGAGTTGTGCAATAGAGGCCTTAAATTTAATATGTCTGGCCCCCTTCCACCTGGACTCAGTTCAAACCCATTGCCTGCAGCTTGCTGAATCCAGAGTGGGAAATCAGTCATTACATTAGGAACGGATGGCAAATGATTCCAATTCACATTTTTCAGATGGTATGTTTTTTAACCTGGAGCAACACCAAATTGGAAAATTCTGCAATTCTGCAAGCTGGGCATTAGACCTATATTGCTGTCTAAATACCATTTCTAGTTTGAAGACGTTGACAAGATAATTTTTCTGTAGAATTTCTTTACTCACTGTGTCATCAACAGAAATTTCAGGACCCACCACATCTTCATCTTCTTGCTGGTCTCTTTTCTTTCTCACCAGGGGTGGGAAGATGGTACCCGTGCAATGAAGTGCCATTACCTATTTATACATTGACCTGACTCTTTCAAGCTTACAGGTACATTATACAGCTTGAAAGACAATGTTCACCCAACCCAGCATGGGAAGAAGGTGGGCGAAGGGGCAGAGCGTGAGGAAAATCATTAAGAAGAAAACGGAGAATCAAGACATTTATGGGACACAGAAAAGCATTATTATCTGTTGATAATAACATATATAGTATCCCCAGCTGGACTGGTGTGAAATGTATTCATGTTAGAAAATTCACTTTACAAGCTGGGTGATGTATAGTGATTGAATGTATAAAAAATTAAAATTAAATTGAAATATGTGTATATATATATATATGTATATAATATATATATATGTATATAATATGTATATATTAGAATTAGAAGGAAGAGATGTACAGAGTAATACCAGGGACCAGCAGATGGCATAATGAGCACATTGCTAGATTCCCATGTAGTTGGCCATGGTTTGAGTCCTGGACCAGGTGGCTTAAAACTCACACTGGATACATGTCACATGGTTTTAGCTGGTATTTGAAACTATCTTCTTCCACCACCTAATTTTATATGCCCTTTACCTACTACAGTAGCCTAAATCTTCATTCCTGAAGGATCTGCTCTATTATCAGTCCTGCCTGAGCGGGGATGTAGTTTTCTGAGATACCCCGAGGGAGCTTCTGTGTTCCAGACACGCTCTGTTTATCTCCATTGTGTAGTGGCAGCCCAGTTTCCCCTTGGTGTTAGGATCACCTCAGTCACTACATAAACGGGCATCTTTCTTTACTCGTTGATTCAGAGGCATGGTGAGCCCGAAGTAGCCGGTGGCAGTCTTCAAGTCCAGGTCATTGGGCCCTTGTGGTGTCTCCTGGCAGAAGCATTTCTCCATTGGGGACTAAGACCTCTAGGCCAGTAGAGCACCAAGTGGAGCTGGGACACACAGTTTTGTAGGTGCGTTGCAGGGGCAATGGCAAGTGTGCTGCTCCATTTCCCCTCCTTGATTTCTGGACCCATGAATCCTGGTTATGAGAGAAATAGCACCAGGTATTGAAGGCTGATTAGGAGCAGATCCAGCCTCCGGAAGAACATAGGTCCTGACCTGCATCCTGTAATACTCCTGTAATGCTCCCCAGATGACGCTGTGATTGAGGTTTTAAAAAACTATTCCAGGGGACCAGCAGGTGGCGTGGTGGTTAAGGTGCTGGACACTCCCATGTGGCTGATCCTGGTTCGCATCCCAGACCTGCAGGCTTCCTTTCTCACCTTCCCTCTCTCTCTCTGTCTTTGTCTCTTTCTGGTCAAATTAAAAATAAATGGATGAATAAATAGAATTAAATAATTAAAAAAAAAAAAGACTATTCCATCCTTCTATCAAGTTGCTGCTTCAGGCCATAGGGAACATAGTAAGATCGGTGAATTCCAGGAACATTTGTCCACTGCTGACTTCATTTGCTGCCAAGTGAACTTCTCCATCAGAAGCAATGCTGTGAGATACCATGATGGTGGATAAGTCAATCTGCAAATTTAGGATGATGGTTTGGCAGAAGCATTGTACAGAGGAAAAGCAAATCTACACTCAGAATGTCTATTCCAGTAGGGACATGATGCTGCCCCTTTCCTGGTGGAAGAAGTCCAATGTGATCAAACTGCCACCAGGTAGCCAGCCAATTGTCCCAGAGAACGGCATCATACGGGGAACTTGGAGTTGGTCTCTACTGCCTGCAGATTGGGCACTCAGTAGTGGCTATGGCGAGGGGAGGTCCCTGTTGCTGAGCTCACCCTTGTCATTATGGCTATTTTATTGCTGGGTCTCCTGGGCAATGGCAGGGGTGACCGAGAATAGAAGCTGGCTGTTATCCATAAAGTGAGCCATGCCATTCTCTTGGTTATTAAAATACTCCTCTGCTGGCTTCACCCCTTGGTGAGCACTCATAAGGAACATATTCACCTTCACATCTTCTGTCTATTCTGAGAGTTCTATGCATGTACATCTTCTCTGAACCTCTGTCACCAACTTTTTTTGGGGGGGAGAGGTTTTTTCGCTATAAGGCGCATGCGCTCGCCAGACAGACAGAGAGAGACAGAAAGACAGAAAGCGAGAAATCATCCCTCAGGGGGGATGGCCACGCCGCAATCCCTTCTCCTCCATTCTCCTCTCGGGATCTTGGGCACGCATGCACACGTGCCTGGCGTGAGTTTTTTAAACCACTGGGTCCGGGACGCGAACTGTGGTTGACTACATGGGAGTCCAGAGACATAGTCATTATGCTAACTGCTGATCCCACCAACTTTTCAATGATGGTTTTCCCAAGTCCCTGACCACCCAGCTAGACCATTAACCACAGCCTATCCATCGACATATAATCATGTCTCTGCCATTGCTCCTGCGAAGCAAATAAACAACCTGATGCACTTCTAGATGCTCTGCCAATCGCAAGGATCTCTCCTCACATTGTTCTTTGGGGATGTCCACTTTGGAGGAATTCCTGCACATTGTCCAGGATCATCTGTAAGCCAGACCAGAATCCTTTTCTTCCACGGTTATTGATCTTAGGGAAATTCCCTTAAGGTTTCAAGCTTTGGTTGAGAAAGAGAATATAGTGTAGCAGGGTGTCTGGACCACTTCATGAAACTATGGCTCACCGCAAAGTTGAAAGGAGTGTCCTCTGGATCCTCTCAGGATTGGAGAAGAGATCTTAAATGGTAAAGCCACTCTTAATATTTCAGTATCTCTAAGCCTTTGAATTCCTTCTTTTGCTATATACCAAGATAGATCTGTCATTTCAACTGAACTTACTGTGAGATACATTTTTGGCCATGTTTCAACCAATCAAACAAATGGCTCAGCCCTTCCTAGCTGCCAAAGATGTAACATTGAGTCTAAACTCTCTGCTAAGTGGATACATATGAATAAATCTGGCCTGATCCAACTTTGTGTTCTTTCTACCATTATCTTGCTTCCTTAGTATCCATTTCTTCCCACGTGTATTTCCTGGATTTCTATCTGTATAAATTGGAAAATTATGTGGTTTTTGTTGTTTTTCTTAAGGGGCCTGTCCTATGGCCCACATATTGTACCTCAGGTTTGGGGGCCTGCTGGGACTTGAGGCAAATTATAGATCTAAAAGCAAAGGTGTTAGTGGTTACAGGTCTGGAGGAAAACAATCAGAAAGCCAGAATAATGCCTTTTATAAGTTTTTTTATTAGGTCTATGCAATTGTGATCTTTTGTGTATCTCTACTGCTAAATCACACCACGGGCTAGACATGCCAGCTTTACCACTAGAAATATAGCCATTAATGTTTTAAAATATAATAATAATAGAGAACTAATTTCAGAAACTTCAGAATCATTTCAGAAAATGTGTCCTTAAAATCCTGTTCCTCTAGAACCATCTTTAGTATTAAAATTGGTATCAGTCGAGGTCTTTGGAAAAACAGAACCAACTGAATACATGTTAACAACATGTACAACAGCAATTCACAGCAACATCTAAGTGGCTGTTTGGTTGGGTAATAATGTATCCTAGCCTAGCCAAATTCAACAGAACCAGCCATCCGGCAGAACAAAAACAAAAAGTAGCTCTCATTAGAATATTATACGTGACTTTGACCCAGGGCGAATTTTCCCGAAATGGCCTGAACTGACCTACAAACATCTCAGTTCAGACTAACTTGAACACGTCATATAATCTTAAAGATGAAGGAAGAAGAAGAGTTCAGAGATCATCAAGTTGGCCCATTTAGCTGGTAGTTGAAGAACTACAGCGTGTTTCGAATTTGTTCATATAGATTCATCGTGGCTGTACAGTCATATTCTTCTTGGCCAGCAAACCAGAGCTCAGGCTTCCTGGATTCAGTTTCTAACTTCATCCGTAAGAGCCTCACAGGAACATCTCAAGGTGAGACTCTGATCTACGCATCTATGCATTTATATCATCCATGTCCCTAACTCTTTGTTTAATTTGACAGGGGATGCATGCACGCACCAGAGACAGAGAGAGGGAGAGGGAAAGTAAGAAAGTGTCCTCCATCCGGGATTGTCACAGTGCAATCCCTTCTCCTCCATTTCTCCCTCCTTTTAGGATTCTGGGCATGCATGAACATATGCTCAGCATGTTTCTCAAGCAGCTGGGTCCGGGATTCAAACCATTCTGTGGCTCATATGAAGTACAGCTACCTTAACCACCATACCACCAACTGGGCTGCAGGTTCATAACATTTTAATAACTTTAAAATAAACATAAATGTACAGAGCCGCGAACAGATTTTTGCTTTATTCCCAAAGAACTTGTTGAGTTTCCTTGTTTTCATGCAATAGGCTTTTGAAAAAGAATGTATACTCCCATTGGAAGAAGGTCAATGAGATTTCTCCCGAGCAATGCTCTGCATTGTAAATCAAAGGCATTCCTAATAAGTCCCGTAGTCCCTTGAGCTGAGGTGAGTGGTCGTGACATTTGGTATTGAAATTGTTGTCTTTGCTAAATGAAAATGAAACTTGTTTGACCTATCGGCTGCAGGGCATGTGCTCTGAATTTTGTTCCCAAGACTAAGTAGCCTATACTTTCTTCCTATTTCCTATAGTCATTTAAGAAAAAAAAAAATTACAAATTGCCTGAAGAATCAAGTCGACTGTTGTGGAACAGAGGTTTTCTTGGTGCAAAGAAAACTAAGGCTTCTAGGCAGTAAGTGCGTGTCTAATGCTCCAAACACCAGCTCTGGGACCATTAGGGCACTTTCTTACAAATATTTCTGGAGGTCCTGATAGAAAACAACTTTGTATCCAAATAGAATATAAAGAGACATTTTGAAATATAATATCTTCATTCCCCCCATTAAATCAGTTACTGTAAAAACAAAAACAAAACCACCAAAGAAACAAAAACAAAGATAAAATCATGGGATTTGGCCATGAATTTCAGACGTGCAGCTCCATTTTCTAGCCGCGTAATACTGAACGGTTCACTTAGTCCTGCTGAGTCTCCCGCTCTCACATAAAAATGATAATAATAACGTCTACTTCCAAGTATCAGTGATAATAATCTGATAAGGATGTACATGAGGGAGATTTGTAAAATTTACAGTACCGGCAATCGGAATAGCTCTCTGACCATCACATGTGTTTATAAAAAGTCAGAACTGGTTACAAAAGAAGCAGATGCTCTTGGAAAGAACTGAATCACAATAGTATCTCCTTAAAATGAAATCAGAATTTCTCAGACATGGCAACTTAAAACCACAAGTATGTATGTCTGGAATCGGTAAAATGGAAAAAGGTGGTCAGTCCTTTGTGCAAAGCCTTGTCTGGTTGTGAGCTCAGAATAGTGCTGAAACGTAGTTTGCACGTACCTGTTCCTGCTCAGCAGAGAGGCCAGCCAGGAGGTGAGGTCAGAGCACTGGACGAAGCTTGGGGACAGCTTTTAAAGGGAGAGATCTCGAAGGTGGGAGCATCGTCCACCCTCCTAACACGCGGCCTGTCAGTAAACATCACGACCTGCTGCAGGAACCTCTCAGTACAGATAGCATCTGTCTCTCGAGCTGGGCCTGAGCCTAGGATTGTAAGGAAAACACTAAGTGCAGCAGCAGGAAAGGGTCAGTTTGGGAAAGATCAGCTTCCACTCCAGGAGCCCGAAAATCAACAGGAAGTTCCTGCATGGGATTGTTCCTCCAAACTGAAAGGGGAATCCAAATACTGAATTCTCTTCTGAAATGTCTTTATCTTGGCTCAGACTACTCACCTACCCCTTAGGGATAATTAATAAACGATTGCTCCAATGCCCTAGTCACTAAAAATAAGAACCTGGACACCACACGTGATGCCGAGGCTCGAATAGTCCTTAAACGTGTCCACGTCTCTTCGTGTCGACCTTTACTCGCCAGCCTGACCCTCCCTGAACAGATGACTCCTGACAGGCAGGTCTGCTGCTGCTCACAGGCATCCAGAATTACCCTGCTAACGCCTGAACGTGCACCCCTGTCTCACACTGCCGATGGCTCCCACTCTCCTTGGACCCCATGCTTCCTCTCACAGCTCAAGGCTGTGTTTCTAGCTCTTTCTCTCCCATGAGTCTCCTCTCAGCCACTCACCTGACAATGGTCCTGTTCTGCAGATCCTGACCCTCCTTGAATGTATGAGTGCTTTAAAAAAATAAAAGTAAATAAATTGCTAGAGAGCACCACCACTCACCAGAGAAAGAGAGAGAAAGGGGGAAAAGGAGAGAGAAAATGAGAAAACACCTTCCCGGGGTTTGGTCATATCGCGGTTCCTTCTCCATTTCGCTTTTTAAGACTGGGCACATATCAACACATGCCTGGCCTGGTTTTTTTGTTTGTTTGTTTTTGTTTTTGTTTTTGTTTTTGTTTTTTTGAGAGGTTTTTGCTATAGGGCGCGTGCGCTTGCCAGACAGACAGAGAGAGACAGAGAGACAGAAAGCGAGAAATCACCCCCCAGGGGGGATGGTCACGCCGCAATCCCTTCTCCTCTATTCTCCTCTCGGGATCTTGGGCACGCACGCACATGCGCCCAGCGTGAGTTTTAAGCCACCGGGTCCACGACGCGAACCACTGTCGACTACACGGGAGTCCAGCGACATAGCCATTACGCTAACTGCTGGTTCCCCCTGGCCTGTTTTTCAATCTGCTGGATTTGAGACTCGAACTGTGCTCTCAGTCATGTGTTATTCGGGTATCCTAACCACCACACCACTGTTGACCAAATACACGAGTTCTATATGGCATCACTGTTTTCTTGCTCTCTTTTATTTATTTGTTTTTTTGAGACGTTTTTGCTATAGGGTACATGCGTTCGTCAGAAAGACAGAGAGACAAAAAGACATAGAGACAGAAAGCGAGAAATCATTCCCCAGGGGGGATGGCCACACCGCAATCCCTTCTCCTCCATTCTCCTCTCAGGATCTTGGGCACGCACACACACGTGCCCGGCGTGAGTTTTAAGCCACTGAGTCTGGGACTTGAATTGCCGTTGACTACATGGGAGTCCAGCGACATAGCCATTATGCTAACTGCTGGTCCCCACTGGTGGCTTTCTCCACATGCCTTTGTCCATCCATGTGAAATGCTATTGCCCCAGGTCTCCAGTGGCTACTTGGCTACTCATTCTACAGGCTTAAGATTGAAATGAATCTCTCAAAGAACTGCTAACCCCTACGGATGTACGGCCTCTCTGACATTCTATCACAGTCCTTAGTGCCACTCTTACAGAAATGTTCGTGCCCTGCCGAATGATAAATGTTGCTGTGGTTTCATTTAATGACCTTCCTATCCCAAGAAAATGTCATGACGGCAAAGATCATGTCGACCTCAGTCACCATGTTAGACCCAGCACGTAGTACAGCGTGCGAGATAAACAGTTGGTGAATGGAAAGATAATTAAACCCGAGTACATCATTATAATAATAATCCATTCACTTACAATAGGAAAACCCTCTGATGTCTTAGTAATTATCCTTGGATCTCAAAAAAAAAGAAAAAAACCAAAACAACGTGAACTATCTTATTCAAGTTGCAAGACTGACGATAAACAATGTAGCATTTATTTACAGTTCTGTTTTCTTAACAACAAGCAACTACTGCTTTTGGTTTTTAGCTATCCAACATGGGACAGAAACTAAGCTGTCAAGCTGTGTTTGCATAGTGGTCTGTACCTTCAAACTCATACTAGTGTGATGATAAAATTTGCGAATATTGTGGTTTGATTTTTCAAAATCCATGTGTAGCTCTTACTAATCTGCTTGATTGTCATGTTTTATAAATTACAACCAAGACAGGAAAAAAAAATGCGTTGTCATTGGGAAATACCCATGTCTTTGTAAAGTTTAAGAGGGTTGATTACACCCCAAATAGATACATTTCCTTCTACCTTACATACGTTTTGTGTATCTGCTGTCGATGTGGCTGTGGCGTCATTAAGGTGTTCTCCTACTTCCTGTAGGTGAGGGAGGACAGCTCAGATGAAGGGCTTGGGATCCAGAGTGCCCGAGGCGCTTCCATGCCCCGTCACCTACTGACAGTGTGACCTTAGCCGAGTCTCTCACTCTGTATTTCAATATTTTCCTCTATAAAATGAGGATAAAGAGAGCACCGATTTCTCTAGTTTATTATGAGGTAGCATTTGAGCTGAACTCAATATATGTATTTCAACAATATGAAGAATAGGAACCAGCAGATGATGTAATGGTTACGTCACTGGACTTCCACATAGTTGGCCAAGGTTCGAGTCCTGGACCCAGCAACTTGAAATTCATGCACATGTGCGTGTGCAACTGTTCCTAAAATCCCCACAGGAGAATGAAGAAGAATAGATTGCAATGTGGCCATCCCCTCCCCTCTCCCCGAGGGGGAAGGATTTCTCGCTTTTTGTCTCTCTGTCTTTCTCTGTCTCTCTGGCAAGCACACATGCCCTATAGCAAAAATCTCTAAAAAATAAATTTTAAAATAGTAATAATATGAAGAACAGTACCAAGAAGGATGGGGAGACGAAGAATTCAATAGTTAAGAGAAGGAGGCCAGCAGGTGGTATGTGATTAAGACAGCTGGATTTCCACATAGCTGACTGCGGTTCAAGTCCTGGACCTGGTGGCTTGAAAAATCACAGTGGACGTGTGTGTGTGAGTCCCCAAAATCCCAAGAGAAGAATGGAATAGAAGGGACTGTGACATGGCCATCTCCCTTGAGGGGAGAGGGGGATTTCTCACTTTCCCTCTCTCTATTTCTCTCTCTCTCTCTCCTCTCTGGCAAGTGCACATGACCTATGGCAAAAATTAAAAAAAAAAAAAAGTTAAATGAAGATGAAGACATTTGAAAACAAACAGGAGCCTAGAATGCAGAACGAGGCCTGGAGAGAAATCAATGATGGCTGAAAGCCCCGAATGCCACATATAAACTTTGGGCCTCGTACATCAGGCAGAAAGGATGATATGGAGTTGGCAGAAGCAGAGATACAAGGTGGGTTTAGTGAGCCACGGTGGTTCTCGCTGTCCCTCTATCCGCTGAAAAGACACGCTAATGACCTCCTAGGTAAATTTTCCCTCGCCTTCTCCTAGGCTTTGTGCTTCAGATGGAATCATTTCCCTCCCAGCACTGAGAACAGCTCGGAGACTCAGATTTGGCACCTAGAGAACTGCTCTCTCTGCCCAGTGAGTTTGGCTTGCAATTGAAGATGCTCCAAAAAGCCAGTGGAAGGCAGTAGGCCTTCAGCCGATGCTGCTGAGGGCTCACCCCTTCCTTGCTAGGCCTGAATCTATGTGGTTGCAGGCCTGGGCTTACTGGCCCGGGTGTTAGCCACCACGTGCAGCCTGAGAATGAAGCTCAGGAGAACAATAGAGAAGACAGAGGCAGAGGGGCTGGGTCCCAGTGATAGTTTTTGAGTTGGACTCAAGCCACCTAATCCATGAACTGTTTATGTACCTAAGTCAGTTCATTCTCCTTCCTCGGGTTGAATTTTCTGCCCTTTCCATCAAGAGGAATCCTAACTGATACTGCCATGACAGAGAAGGGTTGGGCCGTGGATGGAAGAACAGAGACAATGAAGGGGGAAAAGCAAGGCCTGATCCCTGAGGACTGGGGACTAGAGAGAGGTCAAAGGTTACCACAGAACCCATCACCCCCAAAGTTAGCCTAATTGTTACTGTAGAGCATTCCTTTTGCTCCCTAATATTCCTCTTATCTGGAACCTTCCCAACTGTTTAAGAGCATTAACTGTTTTTAAAAGTTTTCAATTGATCATCTTTAAAATATCACCTTTACTTCTCCCCTCCCCCAAACTATTATTAGACATAATGCTAATACAAAGCTAAGCTAATTCATTTATGCACACTGAAAGCATTCACTTAAAATATCAAGAAGATTGGGACTAGCCGTTAGCGTAATGGCTATGTTACTGGACGCCCATGTAGTTGATCGTGGTTCAAGTCCCGGACCTGGTGGCTTAAACTCACGCCAGGCGTGTGTGCGTGTGTGCGTGTGTGCGTATGTGCCCAAAATCCTGAAAGGAGAATGGGGTAGAAGGGATTGTGGTGTGGCCATTCTCCCTGGGGAGTGATTTCTTGCTTTCTGTCTCTCTGTCTCTGTCTTTCTGGTGAGCGCATGCATCCTTTAGCAAAAACCTCTGAAAAAAAAAAATATCGGGACCAGCAGTTAGCGTAATGGCTATGTTGCTGGACTCCCACATAGTCGACTGTGGTTCAAGTCCCGGACTCGGTGGCTTAAAGTCATGCCGGGCGCATGTGCATGTGTGCCCAAGATCCCAAGAGGAGAATGGAGGAGAAGGGATTGTGTAAAGAAGATTAAGTAAAAGCAGTAAGTCTGTCATGACTGAGAGCAGATCCTCTTTGACTCGTAAGGACTAAAGCTCATTTGTGAGGAGATGTAGGGAATGGGCACCCCAAGAATCTTCATCGACAGCTATAGGAACATCGAACACCTGCCACACGCTCACTCCAGCATCCTTACTTACATGAACACACTTCATCTTAACGATGGCTCTTTCAAGGGCACCCTTTCCATTGCTGATGAACAACTGTGGCACAGAGAAGTCAAACACCTTGCCTTGACCGCTGGTGCTGCCTGGATCTAAAACTGGTTAGTTCAGCTGTCAAGTCAGCTGGTTAAGCACTACACACAAAATTAATGGATAAGTAAATAAACAAAGAAGCCCTCCTGTTCTGTCCCCAGCGCTGAGAGAAAAACATGGCAATTGTACCGAATCTTTGTGACAGCTGAGTTCTGTTGCTCTCCAGTAGAGTCGTGGTCTTTTCATTTCTAAGTTACTACCTGGTTATCAACCGGGCGCTTTGGGAATGTTGTGTTCACTGTCTTTAATCTCTGAGGTGCACTTAGTGCACTGAAAAGACAATTTACTCAAGTGAAGACCTTGCTGAATGCTAGTGTGGGAAATTGGAGGGCTGAGTGTGGTTTGTATTTGTCTACTGCCGACCGGGGAGTAGTTGAGTCGCTGAGAAAATTTGCCTTATTGCCAGTCTCCTCTCTGGTAGCCCTAGCATTTCCTGCTAATGTTGAAATGGATGCCAGGCACCCCCTTGCGTGATTCATATGGAAGTCTTGCCCAGGAGCCAGGGACAATTGGCCCACCCCATATTTACAGCCTGGAGTCTGAGGTGGGGTGGGTGGCACTGTACTCTCTAATGTGACACGAATCGACACTTACCATAATGGCACAGCATTTACCACTTGAATGTGCACCTGAGTATGTGCCTCCCAGCTGACAGAGAAATGCTAATCATATCTCTTGTAGAGAGCAATTTAAAAATCAATCTCTGTGTTCATGGAAATATGACATTTAATTCTTGGCTGATGTCACTATTATGGGAAGGGTAAGATCAACTTCAATTTGAATACTAGGTAGTTGATGCATTTCATTGAGAAATGGCTCATTGTTACAAAAGGCCTGGGCTCCCTTCATAGCGGTGCCTTTCAGAGTTCCTCGTGGCTCTGTTGGCAGCCTTTGAGATGGGCAGGCGACCACCTCTTTGTGGAGCGCCCCCGCCCATCGCCCTCAGCGCCTATTTCAAAATGGCGCTCAACGGAAGCCCGCTGAGCGCTCAAAGCAGTAAACAACTTTAAGGAAGTAGGGCAGTGGGGAGCGTGGAGAGCACGGGAACACCGCATGCAACCAATCCTCTTCCGAGGACTGGCTTCCGTGCTCGTGACCAACGTGCCAATTGGTCAGGGGCCCTTTATAAGGCCCTGGGGTGGGGAAGAGAGGAGGAAGAAGACTGTACAGAGCCTGGGGTAAATAAAGTGCTGTAGAGAAGACCGTCTCCGGGTCGTTTGTAAAGCGACACCTCTTCACCTGAAGACATACTCCCCTGAAGGCTTCCCTCAGATGCACTGGGGAGGTGCTAGATTTACTTGTTTATATAGAAATATTTCATTTTTACTTGTGGTAGAATATGTGAACACATCCGTGAAAGAGAAAAAGAAAGAGAGAGCAAAAGAAAGAGAGAGAGAGACACCTCTACAGTGTCCTGGTCATGTCACAATCTCCTTCTTTTAGTCTTCCAACCCATTGGATCTTGGGGACCCAATGCATGTGTGCCTGGTGTGTTTTAGGCTGGCCGGGCTAGACATTCAAATGCTAAAATATTGGAAGCTTTTGACTTCAGAGTAACACATGGCTTCCGGGAATAAAAGTTTGAAGAAAGTAGAATTCAGCCACGGTCTCTCAATACTTGGTAAATCACACACAGTCGCCATGTGGAATCTGGCTTTTAAGCAGCACATTGCCACTGCGCCATGGAGCCAGCCCCATTTATTTCTGTGGGTGAAAATAATTCTGTATTGGTGATTGAAAGAGAGTTGGTTCCACCTACTGTAAGTTTATGTTTGTTTCTTCTTGGATTTTGGCAACGTCTATAGTTTCAGCGCTTGGGTGAGATCACGTGAACCAGAGAAACACTTCTTGGGCATTTATCTTCCTCTTGCCCAAGTTCTGAAAATGTCTTATTTGTCTTTGCTGGGTGTAATTTCTAAAATCTCAAGTTGCCCTCTGTTGCCAGAGGATAAAGAGCTAGGCTGCAGGACCAGCAAATGGCACAATGGTTATGTTGCTGGACTCCCACGTAGTCAACTGTGATTTGAGTTCCGGATCCAGTGGCTTGGACTCATGATAGGCACTTGTGTGTGCATGCCCAAATTGTTGAGAGAATGGAGGAGAAGGGATTGTGGCATGGCCATCCCCCCAGGTAGTGATTTCTCACTTTCTGTCTTTCTCTGTCTCTCTAGCAAGCACATATATCCTAAATCAAAACTCTCTCTTAAAAAATTTTTTTAAATAAAAAATAAAAAAAGAGCTAGGCTGCCTACTTCCTCCCTAGTATTAAGTATGCCTAATGATTTCTAAAAACAAGACTTACTTTTTGTTTTAATTTCCTCAGGTGCTGATGTGAGCAGAAGATAAAATGTGCCGAGTAGAGTATTGAGTGACTGTGGCTGAGTTCTACATTCTTCAAACTTTTATTCCCAGAAGCCATGTGTTACTCTGAAGTCGTAAACTTCCAATATTTGAGCATTTCTTCTCTCTTCACTCACTAATACTGTTCTCATTTGGGTAAACTGGTAGAACTTAAATGTCTCTTTATACACAAATGGGATCACCTACTTCTGACAGTCTCTTGTCAGCTAATTTGGTCAAGAGGTTCTTAGACTTTTCTCAAGTTGAATGTACTCAGCAACACTTATTTTTATGTCATGGTAGCTCAGATCACTTTGTCTGGAGGCGACTATTCCCTGGGGAAGATGGCTGATAGAACTGGGTCTTCTCTCTGACCCATGCTTTGTGAAAAGTTTGTAGGGTGGTTTCCACCTTGACTAAGTCTTTGGAGTATCTGGATTTCCATGTGTGTATTCATCTAGATCAAGTTCCTTTGTGTGTGTGTGGGGGGTGTGGGTGTTAACTTTAGACTCTTTCTTTAACTTTCTTCTTAAGAGTCTTGAGCTAGATTTCCATTTGGTCTCACACTTTCTTTTTTCTTAATGTGTAGTTGAAAGTGCTTCTTTATTTACTTTCCAGCAGGGCCATCCACTTTTGTGTTCTATTTAGAGCTTTTCTCTGTTGTATATGCTTTTATTTTTGTTACTTTTATGGCAAACCGAGCTCAGGAATTCCCAGTGGTTTGGAGAACCTCCAGTACATCTTTTTTAAAAATGGGATATGTCAAAAGTTCAGATTGTTGTTTCAAAAGATTCACTAGTACTTGGAGAGGTAAGGCAAAGAATATCAGAGTGAGGGGTGGGGGAGTGAGCTTCAAATTACAGGTTTCATCTTCTGTAAGCCTCTGCCAATCCCCTCCCTCTTTCTTCAGAATGCCATTCAGCAGAATATCAAAGGGTCATCTCCCCCGGAGCCTTCCTCAATAATATCCTCCTTTCCTTTTAAACTTAGCAACTTTAATCCTGGCAGTACTTTTTATCTCACCTTCCTAAGTCATTTTGTGGACATTGTCAAGGCTTGTTCCTCTTTCCACCTCTCCTTGCCAATGTGCACAGGTGTTGATAGCTTATATATTTAATTGTGTGTTGGTGTAGTTCTTTGTGCTATGCTTCAATGAATGGCTCATTTGTCTATCAAAACTGTTGAGCAAGAGGAAAAAAAAAAACAATCAAAAAAACCTTAGCTTGATTAGTTTAGGTCGATGTTTACAATAATAAGGAATTGATCCAGGCTGTAAGCAAAGTGGAAGAGGGTTTGTCTGTCTTCTTACTGTTTACGTTAGAGAGTGAGAAGTTAAAGAACAGCCTATTTTAGACCATAAACTTTAGAGGGAATATGTTGCTATTGGGGCCAGCAGGTGGCACAGTGGTACATCACTGGGCTCCCACATGGCCGACCATGGTTCGAGTCCCAGATTCAATGACTTAAAACTCACATGTGCATGTGCATGCTCAAGATCTGGGGAGGAGAATGGAGGAACAGGTATTGCAGCATGGCCTCCCCCCTTTCCTTCTCACTGTCTCTGTCTCTCTCTCTCTGGCAGGTACACTCACCCTAAGGCAGAGACCCCTAAAAAATGTTTTCTTTTAACGTTGTTATAACTTTTAGAATGCTATTTGGATAAATGTTTTTCTTAAGTACCATATTTCACCCTGTCCACATATAGAAGTTTTACTAAAGTGGTGATCTCCAGACTTTTTTTTGAGAGAGAGATTTTTGCTATAGAGCGTGCATGATCTCCAGAGAGACAGAGAGACAGAAAACGAGAAATCACCTCCCAGGACACATGGCCATGCCACATCCATTCTCCTCTCTTCTCCTCTTGGAATTTTGGGCACACATGCACAGGCTCCAGTGTGAGTTTGAAGCTGCTGGGTCCAGAACTCACCCTGCAGTTGACTATGTGGGAGTCCAGCAACATAACCACTATGCCATCTGCTGGTCCCAGATTTCTAAACATTTTAAATGGTGCACTTTTATTTAGTAAAAAAATTTGAAAGTAGTCCCAAAATACACATCTGTTTATATGATCTATTCACGTGTATTATTTTTACTATAGTATATGCATTACAAAGCACAAAAATCAAAATGAAAAAGGACTGAGATAAAATAATTTGGATAACAATATTGTTTCAACATCTCATTGATATTCAATCAACTCTGCTGCACACATACCCGATAATAGGACAACTGCCTTTGACTCCATTTTCCTTCAAATATCGTATAGCAAGAACGATTTCGTCTCTCAGTTTATCTCACATCACAACTCCTTCCAGTTCCCACTACTGTGGCCTTAGTGTTAGAACCTCACCAACTCTCACCTAGACCTTCTTGCTAGCCACCTTTTTTTTGGTAGAGGTTTTTGCTATAGGGCGCGTGCACTCGCTGGAAAGACAGCGAGAGACAGAGAGACAGAAAGTGAGAAATCACCCCTCAGGGGGGACGGTCACACCACAATCCCTTCTCCTCCATTCTCCTCTCGGGATCTTGGGCACGCACGCACACGCACCCTGCGTGAGTTTTAAGACACCGGGTCCGGGACGTGAACCGCAGTCAACTACATGGGAGTCCAGCGACATAGCCATTATGCTAACTGCTGGTCCCAGTCACCTTGCATTTTGTAGCTCCTTCACTCCAATGCAGGCAGAATTCAGGGGCTCGCATGCTTTTTCCAAAATCCAGTAGTGATGGTATCTCTCCTCTGCTCAAGATCCTCGCTGCCTACAGGGCAGAGCTGAAAATCCTGAGCACAACACAGACCTGCCCTTGCCTGCCTTTCAGAGTTACCTTCCTCCTTTCCCACCCGACTCTAGCAACATCAAATTCATTGCAGTTTTTTGATGAAGCCAACACTTTCATTTTCACTGTTCTGTGTGGTATTTTATCTATCATAAATTTCCTTTTCTTTCTACTTGGCAAATGTCAATATTCAGCTTAGACTTCACTTCCCTGAGAAGGTTCTTTAAACGTCCCTTTACAGATTTAAGTATTCTCCTTAAAGTACTTTCCGTGTCTTTCTGTTTCTTCAATACCTTGTTTACATTAAACTGGAGCATGTACTATGCTACTCGAATAATTTATTTCCATGTTTTTTGAGTTCCTGGGCAATAGAAACTGTTCTACTTCTACTGTGGATTATCACTGACTATCACAGGTTAGGCATAGACCAAATGCTTGATCTTCCTTAACAGAGTGAATGAATAAATACTAATTGAACAAATGCCTAATTTTGATGGCAGTCAAGAAAATCAAGTGGGGGGGAACCAGCAGTTAGCGTAATGGCTATGTCGCTGGACTTCCACGTAGTTGACCGCGGTTCGCATCCCGGACCCGGTGGCTTAAAACTCACGCCGGGCGCGTGTGCGTGCGTGCCCAAGATCCCGAGAGGAGAATGGAGGAGAAGGGATTGCGGCGTGACCATCCCCCCTGGGGGGTGATTTCTCGCTTTCTGTCTCTATGTCTCTCTCTGTCTGTCTGGCGAGTGCACGCGCCCTATAGAGAAAACCTCTCAAAAAAAAAAAAAAAACAAAATCAAATGGGTAGTCTGTAGTACACAATCAATCAAAAATATTTAACCAACATATAGGAAAAATAGGCTTCCTATTCAGAGTTCATCATATTTTCTTCCAGTCTTCAGGTTATTTTCAAAGCCTTGCCTCTTGTGTTTCCCAGCCAACATAATTGGTCATGAACTAATGATAAATTACACCTGCGAGGGTTTGCCTGTGGCATGGTGACGAGCAATGCATCGCAGTATCTAATTTGACCACCAGTTGACCGTACGAAGTAATAACTAGTATTCCCTTCATCTTGCAGATGAAAGTCAGCGAGGTTCTGAAGGGTGCAGTGTGACTTTTTAGCAAGGAAGAACAAGCACTATTTAGAAGTAGATCTCCAACTGCAAGCTCTTTACCCCGGCGTTCTGCTGTCTCCAGAGCAGACACCTCCAGATCCAGTTTTCAGAAGAGATACCCAGACCTCCAGTTTCTTCTACTGCTAGATCGGAACATTTCCAGTGTTCTTACGAGAGCTGCGAATGAAACGTGATAGATACGGTGGTTTTAAGTACCGTATGTTCCATAAAGTTCCATAAGATCCAGAAACTCTTTGGAAGTCTCTAGACCAGACTGTTTATTTAAAAGTCAAATGGTTTGTTTCATGGAGTGTTTTGGCTTCATTGAATTTCCCTTCCATCAGCACCATCTCCTGTGTGATGTTATCATCTGTCATGGTTGGAAAGTATGTGAAGTGTTTCATTTGTTTGGCTAATTCTTACTAATCAACAGCCTCAGCTAAAATTCTGTACTGCCTGACCATCCTTCATGGCTACCATAATTAGATTGGCCTCAGATGAGAAGGTGGATACGGATACTGCTTTAAAAAATATTTGCTTTGTATTATATCAAAAAGTTGCTTGTTAACTTTTTTAATTGGAAAATTAAAATCCAGATGATGTTCATTAGAAATATGCAGGAAAAATGGAGGCGGGAAGGGCAGAGAGAATCTAATGTCATATGAAAGACCTAAAACGTGGAGGAAAATCTATCAGTTTATTCAACTGCGTAAAATGCACAGGTGTTACAGTAGCTTTTTTCCCTTCCTGCTGGTTCGGAATAGGTCATTACTCGGCAAAGTGTGTGATTATTTCAGTAAGTAACCTAAGAACCATTCTGCTCCTCTCAATGTGGGTATGAAAAAAGACTTTTCATTTTATAAAATTTTAATGGAAACTATCAACAACTCAAAGTAAAAGCATATTGAAAACAAATTGGATTTCACATTCGATAAAGGAAATATTTTAAAGGACCTTTTGAAAATGTAGGCTGTTTATTTAGGATTCATTTATCATTGTCTCTATTAATAATATTTATTACCCTTCCTCACACACATGAGACTGCACCAGTCTCCACAAAGCAAATGAAACAGGTTTCTGCCTAGTAGAATTACACATACTGCAACAGACACCATTGAAAACATGCCCAAAGTGGAATGTAGCTAAATACTCATAGTGGCTGTGCTAGTTTACATTCTCCAGTAATCTCACTCTTGGGTATTCACCCAAAGAATAAGAAATCACTCTATTGGAGAGACATTGGCACATCCATGTTTATTGCAGCATTATCCACTATTGTTTACACATGGAATCAACCTACGTGCCTAACAGCTGATGCGTGGATTAAGAAAATGTGGCAAATGTAGCCTTTCAGGTCATGAAAGGCAAATATCGTATGACCACTTAAAGTATGCTGAATAGTCACATTCTCTGGCAAAAACTGAAGGACTCAATGGCATTGAAGTACAGAGTGGTGCTAGATACTAGGAATACTAGTAATGCTAGACCCCTAGAAGCCCAGATCGTGGTAGGAGATGGGAGTGATGGTGGTTTGGGGGCGGAGGTTTGGGAGAAAATGATTAACAAACACAAGAATGTATGGAGCCATATACCACAACAGAATAAAAAAGGTCATTGCCAATACAATAGAAATAAAAAATAAAACTAGTAGTACAATAGCAAATGAATATACGTGGTTTAATGTTCAATGTTAGAGATGATGAATATGTCTATATCTTTAATTTAATTGAACAGGTAGATCACTGAGTGAGGAGTAGCTGCATGAATGTTTTGAAAAACCATACCATACCCCAAACTGATGTACAATATTATATGTAAGTAAATTATAATTAAAAAATTACCCAAATTGAAAGATCTTAAGACATGATTCTGTGAGTAATTACTGATTATCCTGAATTTAGTTTTCATGTTTTTCTTTTTTCTTTTGAGAGAGAGAGATTTTTTTTGCCATAGGGCACATATATTTGCCAGAGAGACAGAAAGACAGAAAGAAATCAGCTCCCCACAGGGGATGGCCAAACTGCAATCCTTTCTCTCCATTCTCTTCCTGGGATATTGGGCATACATGTATGCACACATGCACACACGCCCAATTGAGTTTCACGGCTCCAGGTCAGGACTCAAACTATGGTCAGCCATGTGGGAGTCCAGCACCTTAACCACTATGCCAGTCTGCTGGCCACTAGTCTGCTGTCCTCAGACTTTACTGTGTTAAGAGATGACAAGTGGCCCTACTGTCATCAAGATGTCAATGGGAGCGACCTGCACTTCCTTCTCATTTAACTGAGAAGAGTTTTATGGGTAAAAGGGTTTCCAAGAAGGCCCTGAATACAAATAGAGGGCACCAATCATAGAATGGGGAAAAAAGAAGAAGATATGGAATTATTAAAAACTGAGAAAGGATCTCATCTAGTCTAGATTTATGCAACCTAGCTCCCAAACTCCAGTTCTGCATACATGGTTTTTATACTTGGCCTGTCCACTTGGACAACTGAAAGTATTCTCAAATATAAGCACTCCTCACTTAGCCATTGAGTTCCATTCCTATGACTAGTTATAAATGAATAGGTCAATAAGAAAGGAGGTTGAAGACATATGGCTTGTGATGTGTCATGGTACTGTAGGGTATGTATCTGTCAATAGATATCCTATGACACCACACTCCGCTAAGGTAATTCTATCCATGCAAAAGTATACATTAGATAAGCTCCAGAAAGCAACAAGAGTACCACAACACAATAATGTAAGTCCAGTGTGGTGGTTTTTATTTATTGTGAATATTACTATAGGTGCACAATGAAGTACAAATTTATAAATGAAATATTCTGTCTGGTGTGATTGCAAAAGCTTCATGTAGTAAACACTGACCACCTGAGGGATGAGACAAAGACTGAGAAAGGAGATTCCCTGAGCCGAAGAACTGGTCAAAAGTCCCACCGGTTGTTAAACAGGTAGGTCATTGAATGAGGAGTGGCTATATACTTATTCAAGGTAAAACTCTTGGCCTCTCACCATCCCCTGACCTGTTGCTTCCCCAGTGTTCTCCATTTCAGTGACGTCATCACCCGCCACTCAACCATAAGTCTTCCAGAACCTGACTCCACAACATGTCCAGATCCGTTCTGCCACTGCCACTGGCTGTCCAAGCCACCATCACCCCGTACCCAGATGCCTTCAACAGCTGGCCGTAGGTCGGCGGCCTCGCATTAGTCAGCGTAACACTTTTCAACCAATCTCAGATCTCAATTTAAAATGCTCCAGTTGCTTCCTATTTCCTTCAGAGTTCTGATTTCTTAAGCTTTCAAGGACCTTCGTAATCTGGTTCCTGTCTATTTTTCCACCTCATTTTCTCTCTCTCTCTTTTTTTTTTTTTAAGTATTATTTTATTCTGGGACCAGCAGTTGGTATAATGGCTATGTTGCTGGACTCCCATGTAGTTGACCACAGTTTGAGTCCCAGGCCCAGTAGGTTAAACTCATGCTGGTGCATGTGCGTGTGTGCCCAAGAACCCAAGAGGAGAATGAAGGAGAAGGGATTGCAATGCGGCCATCATCCCTGGAGGGGGGGTGATTTCTCACTTTCTATCTCTCTGTCTCTCTCTGTCTTTCTGGGAGAGTGCAACCACCCTATACCAAAAACCTCTCCAAAAAAAAAATTATTTTATTTTAATTTTATTTACACATTTTTTTTTTTTAGAAAAAATATTAATTGACCAGAGAGAGACACAGAAAGAGAGAAAGGGAAAGTGAGAAAGTAAGCCACCAGGTCTGGGACTCAAACCGTGGTCATCCATTGGGAGTGTCCAACACATAAACGACCACAGCACCTGCTGGTCCCTCCACCTCATTCTCTATACCTCTCTGTTTATAATCTTGTCTCAAAAACTGTACTTCTTCTTGTTTTATTTTTAACTCTAACTTTTCTTGCTTTAGGATCCTTGTACACAGCTTTCTCAACCCGTGATTCTTTCTTCTGGTCTTCATTTGACTTCCTCCTCCTGATCATTCGGGTATCACTTTTTCAAAGCAAGGTATCCCTTCCTTAGCACGGCCTTCCCTGACCATCCACTCTAAAGCAGCTGTCCTTCCCATCCCCTGAAGTTACTTTCTACAACATCAACTTTATTCATTTTCTCTATAATTTCTAAATTATCTAAAATCACTGTGTTTATTATTTATCACCTTATTAGTTCACTACTCACCCCCCACTGTTCTGTAAGCCACTTTGGAAGGAGGTTCTCAAGTCTCTTCTTACCCTGTATCACCCATATTGAGAATAGTCGAGGGCCTACAGTAGAGCCTCAATAAATGGCTGTCAAAGAAATACAAGAGCAACTGATAGAATCATTGACTTCCCAGGGGTTAGGAGAGGAGAAAGAGTCCAGCCAACTTTATTTCCAAGGGTACACAGTCTTAAAACAGCTCAGATGGTCACTCTGTCAAAGAAATACAAGAGCAACTGATAGAATCATTGACTTCCCAGGGGTTAGGAGAGGAGAAAGAGTCCAGCCAACTTTATTTCCAAGGGTGCACAGTCTTAAAACAGCTCAGATGGTCACTCTGTCAAAGAAATACAAGAGCAACTCATAGAATCATTGACTTCCCAGGGGTTAGGAGAGGAGAAAGAGTCCAGCCAACTTTATTTCCAAGGGTGCACAGTCTTGAAACAGGAAAAGAACTATCTGGGGCCACCTGTACAGCAAAGCGGTTAAGTGTGCCCAATCATTCATTGAATGGATTCAGTTTATGACTGTTGGGGAACCTACGCACTCAAGGCTTTATCAATATTAGATAAAAGCTAAACACTATGTTAATATGCATGTTGGAATGTAAGGAGGGAGCTACTAATTGTTGCCAGATTTTTCTGTTTTCTTGTACAATTTGTAAAAGCAGGTGAAACTATGGGGGGTGGGGGGCAGGCTGCTATTTAGCCAAGGGACGAACTTATTATTACTCACCTAAGTAGCATCTCAAGATCCATTGTCTTTGCAATTACTTCAGAGATGAGAGATGAGAGCGTAAAACTAAACTGTTAAAGGAAGCCAACTTCAGCTGGAGACCATTAACAGCAAAATTGGGTCAGCAGAAAGAAGCAGTGGGAAGCTGGAGTTATCTCAACTGGAGAAGCGACATGGAGGTTAAAAATACGGTGCTGAATCCTGATCCACACATACGACTAACAATGCTTTTTGGTGTTATTCTTTCTGCCTCCCTGCTTTACAAAGCAGTGCATCTATTATCTCACTTATTCTAACGGTTTCACGTTATGTCTGTAAACTGGAAAATATAAGATGAAATAGAGAGTGCCCCTGTAATTGGGGAAATCAATGCAAAACATGTCTAAAATTGATACCAGTAAGCATTGAAACACAATGGCACAGATGAATCCCACACAGGAGTAACTGGGCTCCTGGACTTTACTTGCAAATGTTATGCCGTTAGGATGAAAGGATATCTTGAATTTTAGCAACACCAGGAGGGAAGTATCGAGGTACAATAAGATAAGATGTACCCAATATCATGTACGTCTCCCAAGAAAATATTTTTGGGACAGAAAGCTCCCGGATGAGCAGTACAGGGTGAGTGGGGACTAGATGTATGCATTCACATGATTACCAGCTCAGATGGCCACTCAAGGAGCCCACATCCGGTCTAGCAAACCCCACCGACCTGCGAAACCTCAGGTGAAAGGCAAATCCACCTTCTTACAAGTTAGGGGATAAAATCTCTTTACAAGTACAGTACACTATTCTAGTCACTATTACATGAGATCTTCATCTGGGATACTCTTTTCATAAAATAACAAGAAAATGACGATACCAAAAGTTATTTAGCTTTCTCTTGTGGTTTTGGTTCTTTCGCTTATCCCATGTTTTCTTCATTAAGCATTAAAATCTTGGCACGAGCAGCCCATCTCTCCTATGCTCATAGAAGGCCTGCTGATCACCCTCATTTTTTTTTTTTTTGGAGAGGTTTGCGCTATAGGGCGTGTGCGCTTGCCAGACAGACAGAGAGAGACATAGAGACAGAAAGTGAGACCCCTGGGGGGGGGGTGTTCACGCCGCAATCCCTTCTCCTCCATTCTCCTCTCGGGATCTTGGGCATGCACGCACACGTGCCCAGCATGAGTTTTAAGCCACCGGGTCTGGGACGCGAACGGCGGGCGACTACATGGGAGTCCAGCCCCATAGCCATTACGCTAAGTGCTGGTTCCCTGATCACCCTCTTTCTTGGGTATCTGCAGTCATGAATCAAAATCTAGAAATGTGCTGGGAGGACAGATAAAAGTTGTGAAGGCTTAGGTTTTTCTCCCTCACTTGTAAAATCTAACTTTCCCAGATTTAGCTATAAATGGCAACTGGAAACTTTGATATCTGCTTAAAACTCTATCTTTGCTCAAAAGAACTGTGCTTAAAAACCAAAATAGAACTGACCTTGTATAATATATTATAATGGAAAAAAAAAAAGATCCAAAGGAGATAATACCTGTACTTTACTTACTTATATAAATAAATAAGACTTTTTGTTCATTTTTTGGTTAATAAGAACTTCAGCAAACACCTTTTCATTGCTTGGAATTTGGGGGGATTTAAATTCATTGCTAGTGGTAGTCACTTTTCTCTCCCCTCCCCTTTCCCATGACATTGTTATATGTAGATCAGATTCAGATTCATTTAACCTCCATAGAAAGACTCATCCTTGTCATTAGACCATAAAGATAAATGAAATGGGAAAGGCAGAAGGAAACAGGTGAAAGACATTCACGGAGCTCTGGTAGCAATTACTGTGTTACTATTGGTTACGGGGTCTCGTCCCTCCAATTGCATACCTAGTAGTACGTTTCCCTCTGTCGTGCACAGGCAGGAAAGTGGGGTGATGGAGCCTGGGGAGATTCGAAAAGCTGTGTGTACAGGTTTGGTGCATGTATGAGCACTACTGGCTTGTCAACGTGTGCTGCAGTTTGGAAACGTCAGACTCTGAGGCCTGCTACCTAAATAGAGATTAGGGGGCACATTTTCTTAGCATCAGCATCGGGGAATAGAAGGCCTGTCTGTTAGCTGTCCAGTTAAATTGTTGAGGCTTTAAATCATTTCCTTTACATTTGTATTTAAAAGAAGAGGAGCTCAGGGATAACAATGCATCAATGACTTCACCACTAGACTTCAGGGGTTTCAAGAGCCCTAATGCTATGTGCTCTTTTCAAATAATGAAGATTTTTTCCTTTTTTCTTTTTACTTTGGTAGTTCCATCCAAGTGGGGCTGCTTTATTGAAAGAGATTCATCTTCCTTTTTTTTTTTTTTTTTTGAGAAACATTACTTAAGGACATAAGAATAACACAATGTGAGGCTGATTTTCCCTAAAGATAGAACGGCTCTGAAATGAAAAGGAAGCAGTGCTGACGTAGAGTCTAATCCGTCCCCTGAACAAAAAGCTCAAGTTAAAAGGGCAAAACTAGCCCACGCTTCTTAAGATGAAAGTGATGGTAGGGGGATTGCTATTTTGACCTAATGGGAACTGCAAAGGGAATAATGAGGTTACCTGACCCCACGCTAGTTTGTAAATGACTACTTTCTTAGAGAACAATTCCATTTTCAGCAGCTGCCTATCAATTACATTCTCGACGTGCACACGCACACACACACACACACACACACACACACACACAGACTGAGAGAGGGAGAGACAGTGGCTGTACCTTCCTTTCCAAAGCCACAAAGTCTTCATTTCCACCTCAAGGGCTTTTTCAATGGGTTTAGAGCAAGTTAATTCAAAATAATCCTAAATTATTCAACCAGAGATTTTGCCTTTCTTTTTAATGATCCTGTGCAAGCTCCTTTTTAAGTGTGTTTAATATGGGCATTTGTCTTATCTTTGCTGCTTTGTGCCAAGTGGGTACAGAAATTTGAGCCACTAGTGCGTCTCTTTAGGGACCCACTCAAGGAGAGAGAAAAATTGTGCGGGCATCACAAACACCAGCCAAGGCAGATTTTGCCCGACAGAGAGCCCTCCTACTTTTGCAAAGTACAGGCATTCTGTCTTGCCTGTCACCAGGCCATCAATGTCTTTATGAGGACACAATAGCGTTATGAGAACAGTAACAAGAAAAACAACAATGATTAACACAAATGAGAACTCTGCCCTCCCTCCACACACACACACAAACACACACACACACACACACACACACACACACACACACGAGAGACTGAAAAGTGAGGAGGAAAAGCCAAACAATGAGGAGGAAAGGAAGAAAGAAAACCGAATGGACATCCTCCGTGGATTCTTCGAGCAGGCATTATCGATTTCTCCTCCTCTTATCACTTCCACCTCCAAAGCAGTCAGCCAACTCAAGACTTAATTATTTTCTTTCTAAGAGAGAGAGAGCATGAGTGAGGGAGAGAGGGAAAGGAAGAGAGGGCAGCAGAGTCTGTTCATAAAGAAGCAGTCATCTCTGCTCTTTTTTTTTTTTTCTTTTAAAGCACTTAGGGGTCATTAGTCTAACACGGTAGCAAATGTATTATTCATTTTGCCTTAGCCCAATTTCTCGGCTTAGAATTTCGCAAGAAAACGATACACTGTTCAGTAGAGAGGTGATTGATCAAGCCAGAAGGAACAGAATTTGGGCATCCTGATAAAAATTTTTCTCAGTCTTCTCTGTTAGCATAAATCAATTTTATTTATGTAGTAACACTTGAATACTAACTACCCAATGCTATCTGTCAGGACGAAATTGATGACTATACCTTTAGGTTAATATTACTTGAACATTTCATTCTGAATAATTTATACACATTTCTGTCTGAGTGTCAATTCACGATTGTTTATTTGGTTTCAGCAAGAGTGGCTGAACTGCAGCTTTTAGTAAGAAGGGGTTTTCCTCTGTTTATTTTGTACATTAAAGGGGCCTGTCCTGTTTCAGGGCCTTGATTTTGTTCCATAGGCATTGAAACATGGAACAATTTTTGTGCCTGATCTAGAGATGTTTTCAACTCTTTTTTTTTTTTTTAACTGTCTTTTGCCTAATGATTTGTAGTTTTCAGTGGGGAAAACAGCTAGGATTATGTATAACCAATAAGAAGATGGAAAAGTGGAAGCGAGCAGATATTTGATAATGACACGTTCATGCTGTTTGTGAAGAGGAGGTGAGTACGTTGCCTTACAGCCTCAATTGCTATTTTCACTCTCCAGCAAATCTTCTCATCTGCCCACCAAGACTTGTGCTAACATCACCCTCTCCTTTTGGGTGACTTTAAATGTGTGTCTTATTATTCAACTTATAAAGAACGTGATGCATTTTATCAGCACTCCATTTGCTGCAACTTCTTCAGTTTTATGGCAATCACTATCCTACTGGGCAGATAACATGAAAACATGCACGTTCAGAGGCTGTGGCTGAAATAAATGGTTGATTATGAAATGCTAGTAAATTGTGTACTGTAAGGAAACAGAAAGGCTTCTTAGCTGAGTATCTAAGTCCACCTAATTGTGTATTTCCACCTAATTGTGTATTTCTACCTAATTGTGTATTTCCACCTAATTGTGTATTTCTACCTAATTGTGTATTTCCACCTAATTGTGTATTTCTACCTAATTGTGTATTTCTACACAGAAGATGAGCCTTCCATTTAATCGGAGAGGTTCTCCCTATGAGATATGTCAATTCTCTTTCTGTCTTTCCATCTGGACCTCCACCTCCTCCCACCCATCAGCTCTCGCTTGCACTCGCACTCCATTACTTTTGAGACTGTCCTCTCAGGGAGTTGTCAGAGCTCAGTCTCGTGAGAGTATCTGACAGCCAATAGGAGGAAGCAGCCCCTTCTACAAGGTGGATGCCTCAGACACTAGAGAAAAGAATCAAAACGAAGTGCAAATTCCAAAGAAGTCAGTCTGTAGTTTGATTTACAGAAATAACATTTCTTTAACATTCGGAGTCCTCATTAACAGAAACCAAGAGAGCTGCTGGATTTTATAGATGTGCAAAGACACACCACACACACACACACACACAGATGAATCATGGCTGTTATTAGACATGCCTTCAGATTAGCCTCAAATGTAATTAGGACATTAAAGGACTAAAAATAAAATGAACTCTCAGATGATACATGAATATAGACACTAAGTAAAAAGTAGCCCATGCTTAGCTCTAGCTCTGACAGTCAAGGGTGCAATTTCATCTCTTAAATACTTCGAATCATTTATTCAGTTCAATACGTACATCCTGCACCTCGATTATTTGGAAGACACCATTCTAGAAACCACATAGTTGCCAAGCCGAGTCCATCTGATCTTTTAAATGATCTTGGAATTTAAAAATGGTTGGGAATACAAGTAAGACGATAAATATATACAGCTAGGTATGCATATCATGTGAACACAGAACAGAGACAGCTTTCGTAAAAGCAGTCTAAAACACTTTTGAATGACCAGGACGTGAGAGGTTTCACGGGCAGCATTTATTTTGGTTGTGTTGTAGCTATTTCGATAATGCTGTGCGTTGATCGAAGTTTCTATGACAAGATTGTAACTAAGAATTTTTAAGTTCCTTTTTGTGCTGTATTGTTATCATGAATTAGCAGAATTTTTAAGTTCCTTTTTGTGCTGTATTGTTATCATGAATTAGCAGATATGTGCCTATGACTAAGGAAAGAAAGGTATTGAGCGTGTTTATTAGTTCAATTAGAGAACAGGCTCCTACAGCATCGTGCTCAGCCCACCGCAGCTGTAGATTACATCCAGTAGATTTAAACACTCTGGGGTGGGGCCAGCAGGAGGTGTGGTGGTGAAGGCGCTGAATTCCTACATGGCCCACCATGGCTTGCGTCCCAGACTCGACAGCTTGAAAATCACCACAAAATAAATAAACGTTCAAAAAATACAAATAAAAAAAGGAACGAACACTCTGGGGTTATTCACTGCTATAAAGGCGAGTCTCATTTGTAACAAATCCCAGATTACGTAACCATTGCATATGTAATCCCATTCTAATATTATAAACCATTGCATATGTAATCCCATTCTAATATTATAAACACATCTCAGTGACTATCTATTGTCAATAGCAGGAGTGTTGCGTCACAAGATTAATTTGCCTCTTTCTCTTTTGTTAAAGGAATCATACCTAAAAAGTCATACAAGTGCCATATGTCTGTGGTCAAGAATCTAACATTTTTATTGAGTTAAATCTGTCCTATTTTCTGGTTTACTGTCTTATTTAGGAAGCCTTCTATGATCTCAAAACTTTAAGATATTATTCTACATATTCACATATTTTTATATTTTTTATGCATGCTTTTCTATTTCTTACATAAAAAATATTTGGGACGTGTTAACACAAGGTCCAATTTTATTATCCATGTGTTACAAATCACTTACTGAATACTTTATCTAAACCCCATAACTCAAAAGTCCGCATTTATCATAGAATTATTCCTACATATCCAGTCTGCTTTCAGACTGTTAATTCTGTTTCTGATCTATGTATTTAATCATATACTGAGATCACACTATTATAAATACTCTAATGGGAACAAATATTGAAAAGAATAAACATTTTAATTTATTTACTTACTTATTTATTTATTTATTTATTTGGTTTTTGACATAGGATGCATACACTCACCAGAGAGACAGAGGGAAAGTGAGAAATCACCCCCTATGATCATGCTGCATTCCCTTTTCCTCCACTCTCCTCTGGGATTTTGGGCATACATGTACATGCCACCAAGTCTGGGACTCTTACCGTGGTCAGCCATGTGGGAGTCCAGCACCTTAACCACTAGACCACCTGCTAGTTCCAAATTCATTTCTTTTTTTTTTTTTTAAAGTTGTTTGGTGAGACCAGCAGATGGCAAAACGGTTACATTGTTGGACTTCACTTGTTGACTGCTGTTCAAGTTCCAGACCCGATAGCTTGAAATTTACACCAGGCACGTGTGCATGAGTGCCCAAAATCCTGAGAAGAGAATGGAGGAGAAGGGATTGTGGCATGGCCATCTGCCCTGGGAGGGGATTTCTCTCTTTCTCTCTGTCTCTGTCTCTCTGGCAAGTACACAAGCCCTACAGCAAAAAATCTCTCTTAAATAAATAAATAAATAAATGTTGTTTTGTAAAATATTATAATTTTCCTTATATGTTACACATTCTCATTAGGTTAATTATTAGACATTTTATAGGATATTATTTTTGCAGCTGCTAAAAATAGGCTTTTATATGAAAATATTTTTTAGAGAGATTTTTGTTGTAGGGTACAGGTGCTTGCTGAAGATAGAGAGAGAGAAAGTAAGAAATCGCCCCCCAGGAGGAATGACCACACCACAATCCCTTCTCCATTCTCCTCTCAGGATTTTGGGCACATATCCATGCGCCCACCATGTTAGTTTCAAGCTACCAGGTCTGGGACTCAAACTGCTCTCTACCATGTGGGAATCCAGTACAACAACCACAATGCTACCTGCTGGCTCTTTATATTAAAATTTTTAATGGGCTTTTTTTTTTATAATTTTTTTATTTTTTTATTTTTATTATCATCATAATCTTTATATTACATTGGATTACATATAACTTTACAGTGTATTACATTGTTTTTTCAAAAGGGAATGCCATGCATGTCAGTCAGTACAGAGACATTAATCTCCCCACTTCAACATTCCGTATCTTTTCTGTTTTCCCCAATCATTATTTTTATTATTCTAATTATTTTTATAAAACAGTCAATTGCTATTTCTCATTTTGCTTGTAAAAATACTTTGCCCATCATGAAATACTTCTCAGACCAATCCAGTTGAGAATACTATACATGTCATCATCAACAGTTAATAAGCCCTATCTGTTTCTCACTAACATCCTGTCTCTCTATTGTTCACTTGCTATCTTTCTCTATCCTCTTCTCTTCACTTACCCCATTCCACACTGTCCTATTCTCTAATGGGCTATTTTTGACATGTAAAAATGATATGGTTTTTGTATAGGCATCATGTACCCAGCAACTTTCTAGCTTCTCTATTTATAATATACTTTCATTCAAACATTTAAAATTTTCTAGGTCCAAAATTATTATCTGCTAATACTGAGAGTTTATTATCTTATTTTCCAATAATTATATTCTATATTCTTTCTTATCACGTTGGCTAGGACGGAGTACATTGATGAAGAATAGTGGTGATAGTAAATGTTTGTGCATGTCTTGACCTCAGTAGCACAACTTTTGACAATTTATCATCAAATATTTTGGATATTATAGATTTCTTGTAGATCATTTTTTAAAAATGTGGTTGTTTTCTTCCTCAGTAGATCTTTCTAAATTGAAAAAAATCAGAGCAGACTTTTATCAAATGGATTTTCATTTTGATATGAATTTAGGTTATCTTATAGCTTTTCCTAGTTACTCTTTTTAATCTGTTAATGAATTACATCTAAGCTTTTTTGGTGTTAAACCATCCTTGCATTCCTGAGACATACTTTATGCAACCATAATGTGGTTCTTGTAATACTCTGTTGTGTTCAATTTGTTAATAATTTTTGTAGATAGTTGCATCTTTGTTCATGAGTAAAAATGGCCTACTATAAGTGTAACACTACCCTCATAGAAAGAGTTGAGAAGCTTGCTTTAATTTATATGCCACCAGAGATGTTAGGTAACAGAGAAACATTCAGAGTCCTTTTTTTTTTTTTTTTGAGAGGTTTTTGCTATAGGGCGTGTGCGCTCACCAGACAGATAGAGAGAGACAGAGAGACAGAAAGCAGGAAATCACCCCCCAGGGGGGATGGCCACGCCGCAATCCCCTCTCCTCCATTCTCCTCTCGGGATCTTGGGCACGCACGCACACGCGCCCGGCGTGAGTTTAAGCCACCGGGTCCAGGACTCGAACCGCGGTCAACTACGTGGGAGTCCAGCGACATAGCCATTACGCTAACTGCTGGTCCCTTCAGAGTCCTTTTTAATAGAACTTGCCAATATAACCATTTGAGTTTCCTAACTTTCCTTACCATTGGATATTTTTGGTTTGTATGTTTTAAATTTTATAAAGGTCGTGTTTGTATTTGGTGTAAGTAATAAACTAGTTTTATAAGCTGTATAAGGAAAAAGAGCAGATCCCACATTCCTTACCACTATTCCAACCGGCATAATTCCTATTCTCCAGAAATAATCACTTTATTTTTCCTTTCAGAGAAAGATTTTTTCTATAGGGTTCATGTCCTCGCCAGAGAGACAGAGAGACAGAAAGCGAGAAGTCACCTCCCAGGGGGATGGCCACATCACAATCTTTCTCTTTCATTCTCCTCTCAGGATTTTGGGCTTGCATGCACATGCATCTGGCATGAATTTCAAGCCACTGGGTCCAGGACCTGAACCATGATTGACTACGTGGGAATCCAGCAATATAACCATTATACCATGTGCTGGTTTCCAGAAATAACTACTTTCAAGTCACATACAATTGAATTGCTGATATATTAGGTCATCAGAAAAGTCATGATGTTATTTTTTTACGTTTTTCTTTGTAAAAATGCATCATGATTTTCCTGACAACCCAATATTCAGCTTACTCAAACCACATTGTTTTATGTTTTGTATTTATTGTGCTTTGATCCTTCCCATTCACTCTCTGTTGTGTCATATTTTCCTCACGTCTTTGATCCCTAATGTTTTCCCTTTCCATTATTTTTCTTCTTTTATCATTGGATAATTGTAAATTCAATGTCATGTTTTTCTGGTGGTTATCTTAAATTTTAATATATACATCTAAATAAATGTTGTAAATGATAGCAAGTGGTACTTAATGTATTTTTTTCCTAAAAGATGCACTCTAAAGACACTCTTGAAAATTTGTTCTAGCTGTTCTTTGGAAGGTCCTCTTCCATCTGAAGGTATGCCTCTATCTCTCTGCACTGGGTGCTTTCTGTTCTAAAAAACGTAGGAAGTGAGTTGGAAGAGGGTGATCTAGGAGGAAAAGATTGATTCAAAATTCACCAACTCCTATGTAGTTGTCCACGGTTTGAGTCCTGGACCTGGTGGCTTAAACTATGCCAGGCACATGTGCGTGCATGCCCAAGATCCTGAGAGGAGAGTGGAGGAGAGAAGGGATTGTGGCATGGCCATCCCCCCTGGGTGTGGAGGGCGACAATGCCCTACCGCGGACCGCGCCACTAGATGGCGCCGAGTGGAACTCTCTTACTTGCGTAAAGAGTAATCCAGGAAGTTCCTTACCCGGAACGCGTGCACTTGGAGTCTAGCCAATAACAAGTCGCATGATCAGCACGGGACTCTCACATATGGCCCATATGATAGGCTATATGCACTTCCGTACACGTGTACACAACACTGATTGGCCATTTTACTCCTTTTATTCTGGCCCCGTCTCGGGGCGCGCGGCGGCGGACGGCTGACTACCTCAGGGGAAATAAAGGGACCGAAGGAGGAGACCGCTTTGTGTGTGTCCTTTCTTCATGGCAGCGTCATGGGCAGCGACATTTGGTGGCCCGTACAGGAGGAGACCGCTTTGTGTGTGTCCTTTCTTCATGGCAGCGTCATGGGCAGCGACATTTGGTGGCCCGTACAGGGAACTTTCTATCCTCGTCTCTCTCGTTGCCCCGTTCGCGCGCTTTACAATAAAGGACCCAAGAGCGGCCAGAACTCCTCGGCAATTGCAACTGAAAGATACCGTGTTAAGTTCCACTTCGGTGAGAGAAGTGGGGGGGAAAAAACGCCTCGGGTTTCGGGGCGGGCTTCGGTGAGAGAAGCAAAGCTTCGGTGAGAGAAGCAAAGCTTCGGTGAGAGAAGCA
>NW_006204667.1:256233-304130 GCF_000334495.1 Tupaia belangeri chinensis | reverse complement strand
GAGAGTATGAACAACTGCATATGGGTTTGTGCCACCTCTTACCCATCCCTGACAAAATGGCACCGGAAGGGTGGACATTGAACGGGGCGGCACCCCTGCCCCGTAGCAGTGCTTCCACAATGTCCCATTCATTTCAGGGGTTGTTTCCTCTACTCTCTCTTGCAAAACAAAAAAGGGGGAACTGTGGAGGGCGACAATGCCCTACCGCGGACCGCGCCACTAGATGGCGCCGAGCGGAACTCTCTTACTTGCGTAAAGAGTAAACAGATTCCAGGAAGTTCCTTACCCGGAACGCGTGCACTTGGAGTCTAGCCAATAACAAGTCGCATGATCAGCACGGGACTCTCACATATGGCCCATATGATAGGCTATATGCACTTCCGTACACGTGTACACAACACTGATTGGCCATTTTACTCCTTTTATTCTGGCCCCGTCTCGGGGCGCGCGGCGGCGGACGGCTGACTACCTCAGGGGAAATAAAGGGACCGAAGGAGGAGACCGCTTTGTGTGTGTCCTTTCTTCGCGGCAGCGTCACGGGCAGCGACACCTGGGGGGTGATTTTCTGCTTTCTGTCTCTCTGGTTCTGTCTGTCTTTCTGGCGAGCGCATGCGCCCTATAGCAAAAACCTCTCCAAAAAAAGAAAAACAAAAATTTACCATACTGAATGCAGTGTAATACCCGGGCCTGGATTGGGAACAGAAAAAGGGTATTAGTGGAAAAAACTGATGAACTCTAAATAGAGTATATAGTTTAGGTAAGCGTTTTGCACAAATGCTAATTTATGAGTGTTGACAAACATACTACAGTCACACAGATGATAACAGTAGGACAGCCTAGGTAAGAGGCATATGAAACTCTTTGGGACTGTCTTTCCAAATTTCCCATAGATCAAAAATTATTTTGAAACAAAAAGACATAATTATTGAAGCCTTAGATTTTGATAAGAAAAATTGGAGGCTTAGTGGTGCCGAAAAAGGTTCTAGTAGTCATTAACGATTTCTCAGGTCCTCTGTGGGTCACCATCTCACACTCTTGCCCACCAAAAGCCCAAGCCTTTATCTAATATTTGTGCCTATCATATGAGTTTTCCATTAGGATGTAACTGGTTATCAGTGTATGTATGCATGTGTGCACATATGCACATCTACAACCATAGTCCTCTTGCAGATATCTGTTAAAAGATAAAGTTGATGGGAACCAGCAGTCAGCGTAATGGCTATGTCGCTGGACTCCCATGTAGTCGACCGCGGTTCGCGTCCCAGACCCGGTGGCTTAAAACTCATGCCGGGCACGTGTGCATGCGTGCCCAAGATCCCGAGAGGAGAATAGAGGAGAAGGGATTGCGGCGTGACCATCCCCCCTGGGGAGTGATTTCTTGCTTTCTGTCTCTCTGTCTCTCTCTGTCTATTTGGCGAGCGCACACGCCCTATAGCGAAAATCTCTCCCAAGGGAAAAAAAAAAAAGATGAAGTTGATGAAATAATAATGGCGATAATCAAAATACGACAATTAGTTACATGTAGTCTGCATTACTTGTGTCGGGACGTGTACAGAGAACCTTAAATCATTCTAGTGTTTCATACAATAGCTCTATACATTAGGTACTGTTTAAGAATGAGGAAACAGGCTCAAAAAAATAGGTTACTTACCCAAATTCACACTGCCAGAAAGTTCTGCAGTTCAAGCACAGAACTGCCTGCTTTCAGAGATCAGGTGCCAAAATGCCACTCGATTATATTTACTTACGATAGAGATGAAGTGGTTAAAACCATCTAGAAAACAAAAACGTAGGTGCTTGACTTAATTACCTGGTTACTTAGGGTTATGAAGTTCCAACGCCACCATTTAGTCGCTTTGGGACGTGGAGTGAGTCACAGTGTGTCTCTAGTATCTATTTTCCTTTTGTCTCTGCAATCAGGGTAACACCACCGATCTCACAGCACAGTGCCGAGGATTAAGTAAGAGCTCAGCGTGACCGAGCACAGTGCCTCTCACCCGGTGGGTCCTCAGAGAACGCTCATTTCTTTCCCCTCGCCCCATTCCACTACTTTATTTGTGAGTCTTGCAGCAGTGGAATTTCTTTATCCTTATATTTCCACTTCTACTTGTACTTCAGGCTCTAACATTAAATAAAACATTTACTAATAACAGTAAACACAGGCCAGCCTATGGTGCGGTGGTGGTTAAGGCAGCGGGACCGCACTTGACTGACGGTCCAGTTGGAGTCCTGGAACCAGCAGCTTGAAAAACACGCAGGACACGTGTGTGTGTGTGTGCCTGAAATCCCAAAAGGAAGGCAGAGAAGGGACTGCCGCGTGACCTTCCCCATGGCGCGCGGGGCAGGGGTGCTTTCTCCCTTTCTTGCTCCTGCTCTCTGTCTCTCTATGGCGAGGGCACGCACCCTCTCATAATTTTTTTTTTAAATAGTAACTACATAATATTTACAGAGCATGAGGCATTATTTTAAGATAGCTAGGTACAGACATATGCACACATATGCAAACATACCTGTAGTCATGTAATCCTCACAATAGATCATAAAGAAGGCATCATTCTTTTTTTTTCTTTCTTTTTTCTTTTTTTTCTTCTTTTTTTTTCTTTTTGGAGAGGTTTTTGCTATAGAGCGCGTGCTCTCGTCAGAAAGACAGACAGAGACAGAGACAGAAAGCAAGAAATCCCCCCCGGCGGGATGGCCACGCCGCAATCCCTTCTCCTCCGTTCTCCTCTTGGAATCTTGAGCACGCACGTACACGCGCCCGGTGTGAGTTTAAGCTACCAGGCCCAGGATGCGAACCGCGGTCGACTACATGGGAGTCCAGCGACATAGCCATTACGCTAACTGCTGGTCCCAAGAAGGCATCATTCTTAATACCTGATTTTACAGAGGAGAACCTCAGGGAGAGCATTCAATACTGGGCCCAGATCAGGGTCTGAACTGGGTCAGGCTGGTGGTGGAGCCATGCCTGTGGCCACTGCTCACTGTCTGGTTTCTAAATCTGCTGCCTTGTTCATGGTGCTCTCTATTTCTTCCAAAAGCCAGGAATATTACTCTGTGTGAGACATGGAGTGCTGTTCAGTTGTAGGGAGAATGGGGTCACAGAAAGCTCTAGAAACAAAGGTCAACATTTCCCAATCAGGAACAAATGGCCTATTTTGTTTCGAACTCATTGAGGATATATGAGGTATTAACTTGAAACACCTAGGTAGTGGGGCTGGCAGGTGGTGTGGTGGTTAAGGTGCTGGACTCCCACATGGCTGACCATGATTCAGTTCGAGTGTCAAACCTGGTGGCTTGTTTTCTCACTTTTGCTTTCTCTCTCTCTGGTCAAACCAAAAATAGTAACAACAAATAAAATTAAATAAATAATTAAAATAAGTAGCTAAATAATTTGTTTTTGTCTTTTGCCAAGAGGTAGAAGAGAAGTTCTAGACAAGTGGAGGAGATACAATTACAAATGTAGGTAAAAAGAACTACTTCATATGTTGAATAAATCTTAACCTTGAAAAGCAGTGAAGGTGTACAGTCCCAATCAGCATTTTAACCCTGTTGTGCATTTCCTTTTTATTTTTTGCTATAGGGCACCTACACTCCACAGAAAGAAAGCGAGAAGTCACCCCTGGGGAGATGGCCACACCATAATCTCTTCTCCTCCATTCTCCCCTTGGAATTTTGGGCACACATGCACATACACCAAGCATGAGTTTTAAGCCTCCAGGTCTGAGACTTGAACTGCAGTCTACTACATGGGAGTCCAGCAATGTAACCATTATGCTATCTGCTGGTCCCAACCCTGTTGTAAATGAACCACTTTTAATCTTTAGTTTGAATTCAAACACAGAGAATGGATACCCGTAAGGTTTGATTTACAATGTCCTGTTCTTATCCAAGCACAGCCACCATTGGCGCTTTAGTTAATTGGTCATTTCCTTCCTTTAGTAAGAAAAATAAGCACCTATTACCCCACTTTCAAACCAAAAGCTACAGTCTTGACAATAATGAAAAAAGTAGCCAGGCTGTCCTCCTTGCATCCCCTCGGCTGCCCGAAACTGAAGGAAGCATCATGTTGGATCTTGTGCTCATTAGCCTCTCATTTTCCCTTTATAGATTTTTATTTCATCCTTATTCTTTAAAAAAAAAATTCTTCACATTACTGGTTTTTGCTTTATGAGAAGGTATATTGGTGTATGCAATTTTTTAAGAGCTTACTTTTTCTATTTAATACACTATCGTTAAATGTGTAGGGTTTTGTTTTGTTTTGTTTTGTTTTTTATATGATACTGCGTTGCAATTGTTTGGAGTGTATTTCTGCATCCAAGGTTTGCTCATCTGCCCTTTCCTCGGTAGGCAGTAGGTTGTTTCCGGGATATTTTGCACCCCCCCAATTTTGAATATCTATCACACTAATCTTATCCTGTTCTACATACATGCAAGTCATTTTCTGGATATATCTCACATACTTCTCTAAAAAATAAGGTGGTTTGGTTTTGCTTTTGCTTGTTTTTGTTTGTTTGTTTTGCCAGAAACTATAGTTGCCGAAGACAAGAGACACAGAAAGAGGGAGAAAGAGAGAGGGAGAATGAGAAAGCACCCTCCATGGGGAATGGTCAGCCCTCGATCCCTTCTCCTCCATTTCTCTTTCCTTTTGGGATTATGGGCATGCACGTGCGCACGTGCACACACACACACACACAGTGTTTCTCAAGCTACTTGCCCAGGACTGAAACTACACGCTAGTGATGTGGTTCCTGACATTTTCATCACCAAGCCATGGGTGGACCTGATTTAGTTGTTTTAAACCCTACCAACATTTGATAGTGTCAAATATTTTTTTAATTTTGCCAGTTGAATGGTTAGAAATAATTTTGCATTTTAAACTTAAGATTCTTTCCCTGATCGTTAGTGATGATGAGCATCTTTTTGCAAAGGAGGAATTCACTTCTACAGGATAGGAGTAGTAGTTTTAGGAACTTTAATTTTAATGTGTTTATAATCCACAGTGTTTCTAGCCTACAGACATATTACTCCGTGTTTGACTAATTTAGATAAAAGGCTAGCAAACCTTTCTGTAAAATAGCAAACATTTTATGTTTAGCTTGATTACTGAGCTCTCTCTTTTAGCCAGAAGGTAACCATAACACTATAGACAGAAATGGGTATGGCTGTGTTCCAATAAAACTTTATTTACAAAAACCAAGTTGTGGGCCAGATTTGGCCTGTGGACTATAGTTTGCTGACTCTTGGTTTAGACCACCAGAGATCCTCATTGCATTGTAGACTGTGAATATGTAACTAGTTTATCTACGACTAGAGTAGCCAGTCCTTATTTAAAATCAGCACAACACACTGAGCATCTTTTCTTGCTATATATGTTACAGTATGTCATTATATTATAAAATGCATTTGTTTTCAGGTTTCTTTGTAAGTAACAAGAAAAATTCATCTAAACTTTTCTGACTACAACTTCAAGTCCAACAAATACATTTAAAAAGAAAATGCTGAACCAGCAGGTGGCATGGTGGTTAAAGCAGCTAAATCCCACATAGCTGATTCTGCAGTTTTGAGTTTCAGACCTAGACGCTTGAAAATCAAGCAGGGCCTTGTGTGTACATGCCCAAAATTCTGAGAGGAGAATAGAGGAAAGGGGGTTGCAGCATGACCATCCTCCCTTGTGGGTTATTTCTAATTTTCTCACTCGCTGTTCCTTTGTAGGGCATGTGCCCTGTAGCAAAAACAAACAGACAAAACAAACAAACAAACAAACAAAATGCTAGCTATTTTTTGCAGTGACCTAGTGATTATTTTGATCAATTTACACACGAAAAAACTGAAATTAGGTCAACTTAAGTAACTTGCTCCCAATCACAACGTGAATAAATAACAACAACAGCAAAAAGTAGTCTTTGAACTTGGATTTTCCTGACTCCAAAGAGCATACGTTGACTGGAGCATGTTCCCAAGGTGTCCACACGGGAGGAGGAGTCAGGTGGTCTTTACTTCTGCATCCTCATAGTTCCCGTTAATAACATGTATTCAGGGTTTGCTTTTGAAAAACATGTTCGGTGCAATGCCCAGTTCTGTGTTCAGGAATCTCATTTGATCCATTTGAATTCTGTAATAGTGACATTACATTACCCCTTTTATACACACAAAGAAACTGTAGCTTGCAGAGGCAAAATAAGTTGCTCCAAGTCACAGAGCTGGTAATTCACTAAATCAAAAATAGCACAAAACAGCACAGAAGGCCCAGAACTGGTGCCCTGGCTCACCACCTCCCGTTGGACTATGTAAACATCGAGTGAATGAGTAGCTCTTTCAGGAAAATGGAGACATTGCCTTTAAAACCCTGGCCATGTAGCTGTCTGGCGGTGAGTTATCCTCACATGCCTTATCACCACTCATGCTTTCCTGCGACGTACACGCTGCCTCCGAAGCCATAAAACACCGTGTGCTACACCGTCCTTGATTTCCATAATCCAGGGACCTTCGCGCTCAGAAATATTGCTTCTATTTCCTTGGAAGGGCAGGAAAAGGCTGCTTTCTGAGAGATTATCACTCTGGCATGATTATCAAAATACTGCTGAAAAGGTCTCTTCGAAAATGTGCCATTTGAGAAGGCGGACCTGTTTACCTAAACTGAGACATCTGGAGCAACGCCCTGCCTCTCTTCGCCACCTCCTTCCTTCCTCTCTTCCTCACGCCCTTCTTTCCTTCCTGCCTGCCATAGTTCACTTCATTCTTCGTCAAGTATGTTTTTCATTCATGTAATAATTACTTAGTGAGCGATGACTGTGTCAGGTATTGAGCTCAGATAAAAAAGATGACTATCGCATGGATATTGCCCTCAGGAAATTTCCCGCAAAGTAGAGACATGGGTTTAAAAATGAGTAAATGCTGTAAAGCCGGGCTGGTAAAATGTGTGGTTCACCTGGGAGCTTGTTAAAGATGCAGAACGGCAGACCCTACCCCAGACCTACTGAATCGTAATTTGCACTTAAGGAATGTGCATTTGAGTGCACATAGCAGTCTGAGAAGCCCTGCAATACAGTATTGTCATAGGTGTGCAGTGTCCCGGGAGGCAAAGGAAGCAGAGGTGACCCCTCAGAGGCAGGAATGGTTTTTTTAGGAAATGCTTCTTCATAGAGGGAGAGCTGCCTGGCTGGGTTTTATGAAACGCCTACATGCTTGCCAGGGAAACCACAAGCAAAGATACCCTAGGAAACGAGAGTCGGGGTGGGGCATGAGCTCCAACCTTGCTGGAGGCCTGAGACAACTCACTGTGCCTGGGGGACCACAGGGAGGTCAGTGTGGGTGAGGAATGTCCCACGATGAGCCTGGAAGGATGGACAGATTCTGGACTTTACTCTATGAGGCAGCGGCTTAGTCCTGGCTGCAAATTAGAATTATTTGGGGAAGTTTAACAATACAGGCGCTCGGATACCTGTACAGTGGTTAAGTGTGGTGGTTAAGGCACTAGAATCCCATGTGGACAACTGTGGTTCAAGTCCCAGCCCCAGTTGCTTGAAACTCACGCCAGGCTTAGGTACATGCATGCCCAAAATCTCGAGAGGAGAATGGAGGAGGAGAGACTGTGGTGTGGCCATTCTCTTGGGGGGTGGGGGGCTGGAGGGTGGGGGAGGTGATTTCTCACTTTCTCTCTTACTGTTTCTCTCTGTCTCTCCAGTGAGCACACATGCCCTATAGCAAAAATCTCTCAAACTAAATAAATAACTAATACAGGCACTTGACTTCTACTCTTAGAAACTCTGATTCAGTTGGTCTAGGGTGAGGGATTTTTTAAAGCTTCCCCCAGGGGATTCAGATGTGCACGGATGAAGACCTACGTGTAAAGCAATGGAAAACCTTTGACTGGTTGTAAGTAGGCAGGTAAGGAGGTCCCGTCATTCTGCTGGTGTCCAGAGACTGCTCTGCCGTCTATGGAGATGAGCCGGAGGAGACGTGAAGGAACCAGGCAGCTGAGCTCACTTCAGGGAGTCACTGGGGTTACTCAATGAGAAAGAGACTGCACCAGAGGCAAAGTGGAGAGTTAATGCCCGCCCAAACCCAGGAATACTAAATTGGAAACCAAATATGTCTATGATCTGGATCTAGCCAGAGATTTCCAGTTTATTATTCTGCCCCTGGCATAAAAGGATAAAGAAGTTAAAATGTTGGGACCAGCAGGTGGTGTGGTGGTTAAGGCACTGGACTCCCACATTAGACTGCTGTTCGAATCCTGGACCTGGTGGTTTGGAACTCATGCCGGGTGTGTATGTATGTGCGCCCAAAGTCCCCAGAGATAAATAGAGAAGGGATGGCAATGTGGCCGCCCCCCCGTGGGATGATTTCTCACTTTCTCTCTCTGTCTCTTTGGCAAGTGCACATGCCCTTTAGCAAAAATCTCTCTAAAAAAAAAAGAAAAGAAACTGAAATGTTAGGAGAAAGAATCCATGAGCTTTGAAATGGGCCTGGTGTAACATAAGAGAAAGGAAATGAGACTCCACCTGCAGTGACTAGCTGGATTCTGCTCTCATTCACAAAAATAGAGACTGAGATGAGGAGAGAAAATTTGGATGAGAGATACAAAGTTTAGTTTAGGGACTGCTGAGTTTGAGGAGCTTGGCGAACATGCGAGACTTTAAATAGTTAAATATACAGCTAGTGCTTTGTTGGACAGTTGGGGGTGGAATTAAGATTAAGAAATTATGGGACCAGCAGTTAGTGTAATGGCTATGTCACTGGACTCCCACGGAGTCGACCGCGGTTCGCGTCCCAGACCCGGTGGCTTAAACTCACACTGGATGCGTGTGCGTGCGTGCCCAAGATCCCGAGAGGAGAATGGAGGAGAAGGGATTGCGGTGTGACCATCCCCCCGGGGGGTGATTTCTCACTTTCTGTCTCTCTGTCTCTCTCTGTCTGTCTGGCGAGCGCACATGCCCTATAGCAAAAAACCTCTCCCCCCAAAAAAAAGATTAAGAAAATGCAGGTTTTAGGTGTTGGATGAAGCCAGAAGAAAGGTCAAGAATTTCTTGAAGTAACGGGTCCTTTGAGGAGAAAGGAAGAGCAACATTTCAGAGGCTGAAAGAACCTCATCGAAGGCTGAGACAGAAGTGCTCAGGGGTTAAAAAGCAGCCAAAGGCTGTGATAAATGATAGTCTAAAGAACAAAAGGGACAGGGGTCCATTTTTGCAAGTGCTTTTCTCCTTATATACTTCCTTAATATGGAAGAGAGTCGATTGTAAAACAAATCTTCCAAACTGAAATACTCCAAGACCCATAGAAGCTTATGGTAAGAAAGACCAGAGACGAATCAACCCTGAACTCCCCCAGTCCACCCCCACATTGTCCGAACAAGTGATGCAAGATTCTGACTTGACATTATCTCTGAGATGTTGCTACCCTACAAGACAGCTTTCTTCCTTTACGCAAAAATCTGCAAACCTAAAAATGTTAATAGTTATTAAACATAACTCTACATATTATACCAGACTCTATGAATAATAAGAGATTTGTTTTAACAGTTATTCAGCAGCTCTATGTACTAGTCATTAGAGCTACAGAAAGGAATAAAACTGAGTTGCAGGTTTTTTTTTTTTTTTTCTTTTTTTGTGGAGAGGTTTGTGCTTTAGCGCGCATGAGCTTGCCAAAAAGACAGAGACAGAGAAAGCGAGAAATCACCCCCCAGGGGGGATGGCCACACCGCAATCTCTTCTCCTCCATTCTCCTCTCGGGATCTTGGGCACGCACGTACACACGCCTGGCGTGAGTTTAAGCCACTGGGTCCGGGACTCGAACTGCGGTGGACTACATGGGAGTTCAGTGACATAGCCATTACGCTAACTGCTGGTCCCAGTTGCAGGTCCTTAAGGAAGGTATAGCGTAATGGTGGAGGTGGAGGTGGATGTATCACCAATAGCCTTAGACACAGTGGGGCAGGTGACCCACTGTTCACAGCTGTGCGTTGAAAGCTGCCTGGCCTGGCATCACATGACATAGCCTGGGGTTTTGAGAATGGTAAACAGCAAAAGCTTTCTCAAAGACACTGGATCTGAGCTGAGTAATGAAAAGGAGTAAGAATTAGGCTAAGGAAAGAGGGTAAGGTCTTCCAGGTAGTGGGAATGTAGAAGTGAAACTGTCTTAGAGGCGGTGTGCCAAGATAGGCATTCGTGTCTAACGGAGAGGCTCCTTTGGCCAACTCACAAACCGGAGAGATGGGCCATTTGACCACTCACTGTGCCAGTCCAGGAAGCTGGGATTATAAAGTGCATTCATCTCAGAAACCTTTGCTGAAACAAATCTGATGCAGAAAACAATAAAGCACAACAAATATGGAGCTTCCAAGTAATTGGGATCCATAGGTATGTTCTGTCATTTGTATCCTAGACCAGTTTCTGGGGTGTCTTTGGAAGAGAGCTTGAAGGGACAAGACCAGAAGGAGGAAGCCAGGCAGGAGGCTGCTGCAACAGTTTTACATTTTTGGAAACAAGAGATGAAGATCGTAATTACAATGGCTGCTGTAAGAAAAAAATGAGGGGGCTGAGAGGTGGCCAAATTTACAACAGGAGGAAGGGGCAGAACTTTAGGACTGATTGGATATAGGAATCGAAGAACAAAGAGGAATCTGAACAGTTTGAGTCAAGCAAAGAGATACAACATGGGGAACCAGCAGTTAGTGTAATGGCTATGTCGCTGGACTCCCACGTAGTCGACTGCGGTTCACATCCTGGACCCAGTGGCTTAAAACTCATGCTGGGTGCATGTGCGTGCGTGCCCAAGATCCCGAGAGGAGAATGAAGGAGAAGCGATTGCGGCATGACCATCCCCCCGGGGGGTGATTTCTCGCTTTCTGTCTCTATGTCTCTCTCTGTCTGTCTCTCTTTCACGCCGTATAGCGAAAATCTCTCCAAAAAAAAGAAAAGATACAACATAAAAGTTTGCTACAGTTCCTGGCCCAGAGAAATGTCTAAGTTCCTTAGCAAGATACAGGGGCATAGAATTAGCACACAGCACCCCACACATCGAGGGTGACAAAAATGAAGAAAAGAATCACCCACCTCCATAGACAAAAAAGAAAGACCCTTTCGTTTGCAGAGAAAATCTGAATAGAAGTGCTAAAAAAAAAATCTCTAAAACAGAGTTCTCTAGTTTTATTTTACAACTACGCAGTTATCAAATTCTGCACTCTAATGAAGAGGGTGAAATAGGTTCAAATACTGAGACTGTTGGCTTGAAACTGTCATGTGAAAACCTTCATTTTGATTAATGTAATTGAGGTGTTAAGTGTGTATCTGCTAAATTGCAATCAAATCAGGAAAATGTTATTCATTTTTTAAATGAAACTGTCATAAGTTCTATGGGTAATCTGCCAACAGTGAATTGGATTTGCACAGCTTAACTGTAGATATTACTGTTTTATAAATGGGTAAACTGAGACATTGAAAATTCAGTCCCTTGATGAGGTAGAGTCAATAGTTGACTTGCAAATAGACCACCAAGGTCCCCAATAAACCAGGCTGATGCTGTCCTTTGTGACTCCTTTGCAAGATGCAGAGATTTAATTAAGGTTCTAAATCAACATATTGAGAGGCACCTACGCAGGTAATGAAAAATTCACCAACTTCATTCTATTCTAACTCGCTAACAGAGAGAGCAACTCAAAAAATCTTGAGAGTCTCTTGAGATTCTTTGAGAATTCATTCTGCAAAGTAGGAAACATAGTTCCCAGAGTGATAAATTAATTAATAAATAATCCTTGCCTGTGTCTCTCCGTTTTGAGTCAGACATGCCATTCTTAGTTGCCCTGGCCTCCTCCTTCCACAGCAGCTGTAGCTATTTGTCTTCCCTCTCTTCATTCCCTCTCCAGCCTCCCCCTTGTCTTTACCTTCCTGGACACTCAGTTTTGTTTTGTTTTGTCTTGTGGGTGTTTCTTTTTTTTGGGGGGGAGGGGGTGGGGGAGGTTGGTTTATTTTGGTTTTTGGCTTTGTTTTAGGTTTTTACTTGAGCTTGCCAGAGAGAGACAGAGGGAAGGAAAGTGAGAAGTCACCCCTCCCATGGGAACCAGCAGTTGGCGTAGTGGCTATGTTACTGGACTCCCACGTAATCAACCGCGGTTCACGTCCCAGACCCGGTGGCTTAAAACTCACACTGGACGCCTGTGCGTGTGTGTCCAAGATCCCGAGAGGAGAATGGAGGAGAAGGGATTGCAGCGTGACCATCCTCCCTGAGGGGTGGTTTTCTGTCTCTCTGTCTCTCTCTGTCTGGCGAGCGCACGTGCCCTACAGCGGAAAAAAAAAAAAAGTCACCCCTCCCGGCGAGCGCACGTGCCCTACAGCGGAAAAAAAAAAAAAAGTCACCCCTCCCAGGGGTATGACCATGCTGCAATCCCTTCTCCTCCATTCTTCTCTCAGGATTTTGGGCATGCACACACATGTGCCTGATTTTCAAGCCACCAGGTCTGAAGCTTGAACTCAAGTCGACTACGTGGAAGTCCAATGCCTTAACACCATGCCACCTGCTGGTCCCAGGGCATCTAGTTTTTGAGAGTTCATTGCTCTAAAATATTTGAAGCATGAGGAAGTACTTAAACTTCCTTGTGGGGAAGACTTTTATGGAATAATTGGACAAAACATGTTGGAGAATTTCCTCTGTATGCCAGAAAGATATTGGTAATAAATACAGCCATATTCCTGACTTCATGGTGCTTACAGCCCAATGTGGAAAGGGTAGAGGGTATCTACAATAAATATGTGCTGCAAGAGGAAAAGTGGGGTCTTAGAAAAGCAAATAGCAAAGGTACTTCACCCAGTCCCACCGGAAGAGATGTGTGTGCAGGAAGACTTATGAGAGGGACAGCTTTCTGTCAACTGTCTGGGGAGCAACCAGCTCCAAGCATATGTGTGGTGGGTCCCCGTCCTGGCTGCACATTAGAGACCACCTGAAGAGCTTTCCAAATCTTAAATGTGGGGGTCAGCATGTGGTATGGTGGTTGAGGGGTTACTCTCCCACACGGCCAAGGACAGTTCAAGTCCTGGACCCAATGGCTTGCTTTTTCACTTTCTCTCTTTCTCTGTCTCTCTCTGGTGAGCACGCATGCCCTATAACAAACTTTAAAATAATAATGTAATCATGATACATAAAATAAATAAACAAATTTTTAAAAAGCTTAAATGTGCAGGGACCAGACCTCTCGTTCCAGAATCCCTGGGGATAGCACCCAGGCACTCATAGTGTTTGAAAGGTGAGTCTAATGTTGGCCAAGATACACAGGCTGAGGCAACTAGGGATTTCCAAGTAAAGTGCAGTCACCCAACCCCTCTCACTGTTGATTTCCAGAATGTTGATATAAATATCTAAAACATTAAAGTTCTTCACACGTGGGACCAGCAGTTAGCATAATGGCTATGTTGCTAGACTCCCACATAGTTGACTATGGTTCGCGTCCCGAACCCAGTGGCTTAAAACTCACACCGGGCGTGTGTGCGTGCGTGCCCAAGATCCCGAGAGGAGAATGGAGGAGAAGGGATTGCGGCGTGGCCATCCCCCCTGGGGGGTGATTCCTCGCTTTTTGTCTCTCTGTCTCTGTCTGTCTGGTGAGCGCACACGCCCTATAGCAAAAACCTCTCAAGAAAAAAAAAAAAGGTCTTCACACGTTTAAAATGCACACATAAACACACAACAGCAATGAAGCAGAGAGGATAGGAACCCAGGATTCTACTTCATGTTCGGCAACATATTCATTTATTTCTTATTACTTACATTTAATCACTATACATCTTTACATTGTGCAATGTAGCTTTTCTCAGGACAATTACAGTGCTTATCAGTCAAGACAAAGTCATTATTTGTAAGTGATCGTCAGCAAATAACTTTTCATTTTTTTTTGGAGAGGTTTTTTTCGCTATAGGGCGCGTGCACTTGCCAGACAGACAGAGAGAGAGACAGAGACAGAAAGTGAGAAATCACCCCCAGTGGGGATGGTCACGCCACAATCCCTTCTCGTCCGTGCTCCTCGCGGGATCTTGGGCTCGCACGCACACGCACCTGGCGTGAGTTTTAAGCCACCGGGTCCTGGACGCGAACTGCGGTCAACTACGTGGGAGTCCAGCGACATGGCCTTTACGCTAACTGCTGGTTCCAGTAACTTTTCATTTTTGTCTCAAAGAATTGTTTTCTCCCTCCCGCCCTCCCCCCACTACCTACCCCGTTCTAGCCCTGGCCTTTACTATCTCTAGTAGCTGCAGTCGCCCTCCCTGCTCCTACACCGCCCAGTCGCTCAGTTTCTGCTAGAGCACGCAGACACTTGCTGTAGTGAGTGGGGACATGCAAAGTCTGTCTTTCGTAGTCTGGCTCGCTTTGTTTAGCATTAAGTCTTCCATATTCACCCACTCTGTGTCAAATGTAGGGTCTCGTTTTTTATAGTTGAGTAGTATTCCAAAGAGTACATATGCCCTATTTTTTCAATCCACTCATCTAGTTGTGGACATTTGGGTTGATTCCATAACCTAGCTATTGTAAATAATGCTACAATAAAACAATAAACTGTGGTTTTCTGACTGAAGTTTCCCCTTCGGTATTTGGGGAGTGGAATTACTGGGTTATGTGGTAATTCTATTTGTAGGCTTCTGAGGAATCTCCAGATCATTCTCTAATTTACATCCCCACCAACAGTGTAGGAGAGTTCCCTTTTCAACATAACCTCACCAGAACTTGTCATTCTTTATTTTTTTGAATTTTAGCCATTCTGACATTTAGCAGTTTAAATATGACCCCAGGATTGCAGTTCCTTTTTGCCAGAGGCGGAGTTTTGAACTCCAGTTAGATTCATACATTCACACAGGAAAATGACGGGCAGCCATGAAGTTGACAAATATCATGAAAAGACTTTGAATGAGGTCAGCAAAAAAAGTCCTCCCAGCTCTTATGTAAGCCAACCCAACTCAGCAGGTAGGCCATTATATATGTTACTGGAGGAATATGATGTAATTTGGGGAATAAAAACCACGCCTCCCCCAGACATGAATCGAGGAGTTGGAGGGCCCTTCGCTAAGGATTTAATCAAATACTTATTAACAATAATCTCAAGGCTTTGACTGGGGCTTTGTGTAGTTGAAGAAGAGGTCATTAATGGGGAGAGGGCTTAGCAGTGGGTCCTTTTCTTACCCCTGGCAGGCCTTTAGTGTAACAATCTGAAAGGAAGGGGAGGAAAGAAAAGAAATAATATCGCGCTCCATAATTAGGTGAAGTGCTGGCTCCATTGTGTGAACAATCACCTCATCCTCTAAAGGAGTTCCTTGGCAGTGTCTCTGAGAATTCACACTTGTCCTTGGGAACTCGAGGATATGGATGTGGTTTGAATTCAACTCTTCTGACAATCTCTGATAGGGCGGTCACAGAGGTATCCAAGCAAAAGTACCCTTAGAAGTCCCGTGTCTAGCAGAGTCATCCCCAATTTTCTTATTTACGACGTGTCCTCAAAAAGCATGCCTTTGACAAAACGTTTCCGTACTGGAGTGCCACTGGCAGCAATTTTCAAGAAGCAAGAATGCAGCACGTGAAGGTTTCCAGATCGATGTGTTGACTTGTGTTAAACCCTGACTAAGCGGGCCAGGGGAGGAGGTGGTTCTCACACACGTGAACTTTGTAACAAGAGCTGTCACAGGGACTCTGCCAGAACCACAACTTTGCTCAAAGCCCACTGCAATCTGACACCAGCAAACTTCTGCGAGGACACCTGCCCCAAGCTGCCTTTCCAACTGAGGACTGAAGCCACCTTCGTCATCAATCCTGGTGGGCCCCAAATGAATCACTTTTGTTTGTTTGTTTGGGGTTTTTTTGGAGAGTTTTTTGCTATAGGGTGCAAGTGCTCGCCAGTCAGACAGAGACAGAGAGACAGAAAGCAAGAAATCAACCCCCAGGAGGGATGGCCACACCGCAATCCCTTCTCCTCCATTCTCTTCTTGGGATCTTGGGCACGCACGCACACGCGCCTGGCGTGAGTTTTAAGCCACCGGGTCCGGGACTTGAACCGCGGTCGACTACATGGGAGTCCAGCGACATAGCCATTACACTAACTGCTGGTCCCCTAAATCACTTTCCTTAAACGCCCTTGTCTTCCCTTACTCCTCTAATGTGGGTGTAGTTTACTCTGGCAAGCATATTGTACACTGTAATGCCTATTCTAAAATAAATACCATTCTCCTTTTAGGGACTGTCTCTCTGCCTGTTATTCAGAGGTCAACACTATTAAAAATTGTCTTTGTGGGATCAGCAGATGGTGTAATGGTTACCTTGCTAGATTCCCACGTAGTAAACTGTGGTTTGAGTCCCAAACCTGGCGATTTCAAACCCACCTGGCACATGTGTGTATGTGCCCAAAATCCTGAGAGAAGAATGGAGAAGGGATTGTGGTGTGGCCATCTCCCCTGGAGGGTGAGTTCTCACTTTCTGTCTCTCTGTCTTTCTGGCGAGTGCACATGCCTTCTAAAAATAAATTTCCCATTAATGATAGCTAAGTAGTCCTTGAGGTGCACCAGGGATTGGCTCCTTAAGAGCATTTAAAACTCTCCTCTCTTTTGCTTTCTTCTGCTGAGCAGGTGAAGGCCTATGCAATCATCTTCCCAGACTATGATGCACTGAGGAGTGGCCAGTGAGGGCCTGCAGAAGCTCTGGGTGGATGTTCCTTAGCAACAAAAGAAGGAGCACTGTCCTAGACGGCACGACTCTTCCTTCCACTCTTTCTCCTTCTTCCTTCCTGGAATTAGGACCCAGTGCCTGCAAGGGCAGCAGCCACCTTGCACCTATGAGGACACAAGTTATGAGATGAGGACTGCAGAGCAGGAAGTTGGAAGCCTAATCCTCCGATTGCACCATTGAACCACCGTCCTTCCCTGGGCTACTTACTCAAATTTCACGTTTACAAGACTAATCGGCCCTGATGTGTCTAAGTGTCTGAGGGGCCATTTCGTGGCTTGCAGCTGAATGCGGACCTGGATACAGTGTCTCTAGCCAGGGTTTCCTAGCATGGCTGATTCCTATGGCTCGATGTCCCCAGCAATGATCATCAGCATTGTTTTTAGAGAGTCAGTGGTCCTGCTTTACCACGGCAGTGACACTAACCCATGTATGCAGTAAATGCTGTGATATTCACAGAAGAATCTTTCTTCTCAGCACTGGCTCCGTAGTGCAACGGTTACAAGTCATTCAGAAGAAACGGATCCCATATGGCCAAACAGAGGTTGTACTCCGGCCCTGGTGACTGGAAAAACCTGATGGAGAATTAGAGGGAAAATTGTTGCCATGTGACCAGGTCTTTATGGGGGTTTCTCTTTCTTTCTCTCTGTAGTGCATGCACATGGCCTCTGGGATTAAAAATGCCAGAAAAACAAACCTTCCCTCTATGATAAGTCATTTTTACTTCTATTGCTTTTTATTTTCTCATCTCATCCGCAATTTTTAATTCTTTCTAACCAGTGAAATTGGTGTTGTGAATAGAAGCTAAGCATCATTATTGATAGTGTTTACTACTGTTATTATTATTTTTAAAGAATTATTTTATTTAACTTAGTTTATTATTATTTTTTAATTTGACCAGAGAAAGACAGAGACAGAGAGAGGTAAAGTGAGAAAGCAAGCTGCCCGGTCCAAGACTCGAATGGTCCAGCGTCTTTAACCAGCACGCCACCAGCCGGCCCCACTACTGTTATTACCTTGGTTTTGTCACGGTTGTATTATTTCATTTCATTTTATTTGACTAGTTATAAACCATTCTGAACTGTGAACTTGAAAACAAGGTGTAAGAAGAGAAGAAGAAAGTGAGAAATCACCCCCGGGGAATGACCACACCACAAGCCCTTGTCTTCCAGTTTCCTCTCACGATTTGAGCACACACATGCGTGTGCAGCATGATTTCAAGCACCCAGGTCTGAGACCCCAACTGTGCAGTCGGCCATGTGGGATCCAGCGTCTTAACCTCCAAGCCCCTGTCTTTGGACTTTCTAATAAAAATATTGTAAGATACAGATGTTAGCTACTTTAGAAAATTTTTATTTAACTTAATAGAATGGAAGAAATATTCAATTTGGAGTATGTATACATTCATTTGAGCTTACAGACAGTGAGGACAGATACCATGCGAATGTGGTAAGAGATATACTTAATTGCATATGACTTGAAACCTCTTCGACATTCATTGCAAGGAAAACCAGAGTCTTGATTTGGGAATAGGCTTTTTCCTTAAGTCCAGTGACATTTGCACAAACCAAAGACCCACTGATAAGCATTAAATTTAGAAGGGTCATCTCAACTTTTTATATCCAGCTTTGTGTTCTTTTGGTCCACATATAAATTATTTGTTAAGTAATGCTTTAGCGATTTCTTCCAGAAAAAGAGAATACATAAGCTAAACCCCAAATAAACTATGTTGAGGAGTCAGAGGGGATGATCGATTCTATAAAAAATAGCTCCAAATCACTGGTGTCTCCTTAATCTCATAGAACATCCCATGTTTGGGCCACGTGCAGGAATAAAGGGAAAGAAGCACACCTAGGCTGAACACATACACCTGGAAGACCAGCTGCCACAAACGGGTGAAGATCTATGTTAGGGATTTTTTCCCAATAATGATCGTTGCCTTAACTTCCAAAACTAAACTTTGAAAAACTTCCAGCGTTATTTTACCTCTAAGGATGCCATGTGGAAAGAACCCCATTCACCAATCCCAAAATAGTTATACACAACGCCCAGTTGTAGTTGACAATGACGTCCCAGCTTCTCTGTACACTAATGTGCAACTGAAAATAATTAAGAAGGAACCTTGTGCCAGCAGATGGTGTGGTGGTTAAAGTGCTGAACTCACAAGGCCAACCACAGTTCAATCCTGGATCTGGTGGCTTGACAATCACACTGGGCTTGTGCATGTGCCCCAAATCCCAGGAGAATGGAGAAGAACAGATTGCGGCATGGCCATCCATCCTGGGGAGTCATTTCTCACTTTACCCCCCGCCTGTCTGTTTCTCTCTGGCAAACACACGCACCTTATGACAAAAACAAAAACAAAACAAAAAGTAAAGATAATGGAAAAAGTGGAATTAAAGTGGAAGTTTACTTAAGAAGAAATATCATACATGAGAACTCAAATGGCAGGAAAACCACTAAGAACAAGGGTCCTGATGTCAGAATTCCTGTATCCAGGGCCAGTAGGTTGCGCGGTAGTTAAGGCACTGAATTCCCACATAACTGATCACAATTCGAGTGCCCGATTTGGTGGCTTGAAAATCACACTGGGCACATATGAGTGAGTCCCCAAAATATCAGAAGGAGAATGGAGAAAGGATTGTGGCATGGCCATCCTCCAGGGGGGAGGAGTTGTGAGTGATTTCTCACTTTCCCTCTGACTGTCTCTCTCCGTCTCTCTACAGGAGTGCACGGGTCCTAAGGAAAATGCCTTTAAAAAAAAAAGATGTATCCAATCAGTCACTCACGTCCACTGGATTCCCTGAGGACTTCAAATAAGATCTCAATTCCTCAATCTGGCTGACAAGACCCTTCCTGATCTAGCCTTTGGACCCCTTGCCAATCTCATTCCACATCACACTGGCCTGTCTTCACCTTCACTCCGCCACAATCATCTTGCATATTTCTTTTTTAAAAAGGAAAGAAAAAGAGGAAAAGAAAAAAGAAAAAAGAATTCCTGGACCAAGTCTGTCTGTAGTATATTGGTTGTCAAACTGGGGCCCACGTCAAGAGCATTAGCATCACCCGGTATTTTATTGAAAAGGCGTATTCCAAACCCATACTCCAAACCTACTAACGTAGAAACTCTGGGCTAGAACCAAGCAGTCTCTCACCTGTGCTTTAACACACCCTCTAGGGGATCCAGGGGCTTGCTAAAGTCTAAGAACCACTGATCTAGGACTTACCAGCTGCGAAATCTTGGCCAAGACGAACATTTTAAACTTCTTGGTTTCCTCATGTGTAAAATGGGGACAGATCGCCTTTCTCACAAAGAGTTTTTGAAAAGATAAAAGAAGGCCTTGGAAGAGCACCCAGCCTAGAGCGGGTGGTCAACCAGTTTTAGCTCTACGTAAAGTGTTACAGGTTCAAGGTAACAATGCTGGTTAAACGATTTGTTCATTGTCTATGTAGAGTGATGATATATTCTTTTTCTGCACTCAAAGTAGTTTTATATTCTTTATATAATTTTATCTTCACAGAATGCCCCTGAGGTGGAAGGGTGAGAATTATAATACTCTTTTCACTTGTATCAAATAAATATTTGCTTCTTTCCTAAGTTCCATGCACCTGACTTTGTGCTAGAAACTGGATTAGGAACTAAACAAGATAAACAAGGCTTCTGCCCCCCAGAAACCAGCATTCTCATTTAGTTCCACTCAACCAGAGGCACGTGGTTTCTCATGAAACTTATAAACACACACACACATCTGTATATAAGCAGTGGAGAGAAGGGTTGAAAGTATAGCTTTCTCGGTCAGACTTCCTAAGACTATGCTTCATTAGTATTGGCTTGGAGTCTTATCATTTACATTTTTGACCCCCTTCCAAGGCGATACAGATGCAGATGGTCTATGAAAATCTCAGAGAACTGCTGGGTTGCAGCCTACCAAGAATGTGCACTAAATTTACAAGTTCTTACAATGCAGTGTTAGTCTCATGATAGGAGATGCTCAGGGTGATATGGTAGAAGAAGTCCATTTCTAGACTAAGGCATCTCTTACTTTATTTTTGGTAAAAAGCACATGACAGAGAAAGAGAGAGAAAACACTCTGCAGTGGGGTGTGATCATGCTGCAGCCTCAGCCTTCTTATTCCATTCTTTCTTTACGTAAGGACTTTATTTTTTTGTAGAGGTTTTTGCCTTAGAGAGTGTACTCTCACCAGAGAGAGACAGAGACAGTGAGAAGGAAAATGAGAAATCACCCCCCCCCCCCGGGGGAGATGACAATGCCAGAATCCCTTCTTCTCCATTCTCCTCCCAGGATCTTGGGCACACACACACATGTACCCAGCGTGATTTTCAAGCAACCGGGACTGGGACTCAAACCACTGCCGGCCATGTGGGAGTTCAATGTTGTGACTGCTATGTCATCTACTGGCCCCCGACACGTCAGGATTTTAAACACACAAACCCACACATACACACACACACACACACACCTGTATCCGACATGTTTTTCATGCTGCCAGAGCTGGGATTAGAACCACAATCAATACTGGAGCATCTGGCTCCCTTCACCATTGAGCTACAGGCCTGGCCCTAGACTGAAAGATGTCTATCAAGCTGATCTCTGTGGGTTAGCTCTAAGCAGTGTAAAAACAACACAGATGTATTTCTTGCTCCTGCTGGTGAACACCTAGGTCACCTAAAGAGGTCTGTACATCTTAACACTCAGGGTCCCACACTTGAGGAGCAGTCACCACCTCAAATGCTGCCAGTTGTTATGACAGCAGGAAAAGAAAGCTTTGAGGACTTTGTACCAGCACTGAAATCTGAGTAAGAAGATGCCGTTTCCTTCCTCTTACAAATCACTGTGCTGTTAGTGGCCTCGCTGCTTCCAGGGGCTAGACATGTGATCAGACGGTGTACCCAGAATTAGAAGAATCAGGGATCCATGAATAACAACAATCAATATCTCCAAGTCACTTTATTGATGATGAAAATGAGCTTTATCAATACATAATTCCCTCCCAATAGCAAGTCTGGTCAAGAAATCTATATTTTCAACCCTCCTCACCACTGCTACTACCCAAAGAGAGACTCAGTCTTGAGATTTTCCTCCAGTATCCATTACAAATGAGGATAAAACGTCAGCCCCATCCCCAAGTGCCCTTTTGGGAGCCTGAACTAATACAACACATTTGCTTTTTTTGTCAGCTCCGTTTTAGATGCTGAAGGTTCAAAGATGAATAAGACATTGCTCTGTCTCCAAAGAGCTCCTACTCCTCTGGAAGAGACCGTCACAGAGCAAAGGCAGTGACACCTCAGACGGCGCTAAGTAATGGGCCAGAGGAATGGATGCATGAACTAAGTGGCACCCAGCTACGGACGGAGAACTAATGCTACAGGGCGGGGAAGGAGAGGTTCACAGACAGGCAGCATGGAAGGGGGATCTGGAAGAACAAGCAGAGCTTTCCTAGTGAGAAAAGAGCAGAACACTCAGGAAGAGCTGATAGAACGGTCGTATAGCGAAGGCATATACTCGGGGAACGGAAAGGTGCCCAGAAGCATTCACCCATGTGGGTTTCCTTTTTGTTTGCTTTTAGAATTATTTATTTTATTTTATTTTTAATTTGCTATAGGACATGTGTACTCACCAGAGAGAGAGAGAGACAGAAAATGAGAAGCCAGTGCCTTAGCCACCATACCACCTGCTGACCCCCCACGTGGGTTCCTAAGGTTCAGAATGTCAGAAGCTTTCTAGACTTTGAAATTAGAGTGACAGGCCTAGAAGGGTATGCCAAGCAGTCTTTTCTTGAGTAAAGTAGTCATAGTTAGTTTTTTTTTTTTAAAGGAAATGGATGCAATATAGAACAAATGGGGTCAGAAAGAAGAAGAAAAGACGATTCCAGGTTAGGTCACGTAATCAGAGAAAAGAATGAAAGGTGTTCTTATTAGCCAGTTGTCTTAAATTCCTAAAAGCACAACTGACTTTCTAAGATAGAAATTAATATCCACCACCCAGACAGGAGCACAGTTATGGACATAATGGGCCAGTTCAGCTCCCAGCTGCACAAACATTGGAGGTCAGACATGACTAGCATTTTGGAAAAGGCAGGGAGTCGGTCTGCAGTATTCATGAGTCATTATAGTGCCCCAAGCATCCTCCGTGTTTGAACATGAGAACTGAGTAACATCCAGACGGGAAGGGTATATAGAGACCCTTTAGACAAAACTCGTCGTTTGACATGTAAAAATGGTAGTACAAAACTGGCAAATAGATCCAAACCACACAGTTTTTAGAAGGCCCAGTTCTAGAATCCAGATCATAGACTGCAATTCACTTTCTATAGAGATCATCACTAATGTACCCTTTTTTTAAATTTTTGAGACGTCTTTGCTATAGGGCGCGTGCGCTAGCCAGACAGACAGAGAGAGAGACAGAGAGACAGAAGGCGAGAAATCACCCCCCAGGGGGGATGGCCACGCCGCAATCCCTTCTCCACCATTCTCCTCTCGGGATCTTGGGCACGTACGCACATGCGCCTGGCGTGAGTTTTAAGCCACCAGGTCTAGGACACGAACTGCGGTTGACTATGTGGGAGTCCAGCGACACAGCCATTACGCTAACTGCTGGTTCCACTAATGTACCCTTTATAACAATGGTCCTTTGACGTCTTTAGCCCCACAAATAAAGAATCCGTTTCCCGTGACCAATCAGGCTTTCTGTATTTGCTTCTGTGAAATGTAGTTTACAGGATTCTCATGGGAGTCTTAACCTTACTGTGCATGTATGTACTGAAGAGAGTGCATGTATTGGAAAGCTCAAAGAATAAGTTTTGATGTGTAATGATGTATAAAATCCTCAATATTTGCTTACACAGCCACTTCTTGATTACCCTATAATGGATTATCTAATTTTCAGATTATCCCTGCTCTCTGTTTCTGTTTCAAAAAAAAAAAAAAAAATGGTTTCAGCATCGAGGAAAAGAGACCCATTTGCAGCCATTTCTTCAGTTTGTTGGTATTCAAATGGTATTACATCAGATTTTCAAATATGCCAGTAGCTAACCCCTACTTTGATTATGGTTTTTGTTGTTATTGCCAGAGTGAGAGAGAAAGAGAAAGCAACCCCCACACAGGTGTGATCACGCCTCTCCTCCTTGTCTTTGTCAGGATTTTGGACGCAGTCATACGTACCTGGTATGCTTTTCAACCTGAGTGGGCCAGGATTTGAACCACTGTCAGCCACATGGGATCTGGTTCCCACTTTACAGCGCTTAACTACTGTACTACGGGCCAGCCCATAACCCCTCACTTTTGAAAAGCTCTACAATCCCTCATTTTTCATTGAAATGGGAGACCAAAGTATATTTTAAAAGTATATTTTGATAAAACACATAGGCAATTTGATACTTAAAAAAATATGCTTAGTTGAGGCCATTAGCTGCCATCATGTGCTGACAGTAACTAGAATAAGGGATAACATTTCACAGAGAGACGTTTTATCTCCAGGGGCCAGTACATTTACATAGTAAAAATTCAAGTTGTTGGTATGAGACTCTCCAGGGGCCCTTTCTTACTGTGCTGGTCTCTCTTGAGCAATTTCAGCCATGGCCACAGCTTCAGTTACACCTGTGTGCAGATGCTCTACACACTTGATCTTCCTTTTGAGCTTCAGGTCCGTCATGCTAATTGTGGGAAAATACACCTAGATGAGAGCTGGAGGTCGATTTTGAATATCTATACCCAGGAAGAAAGTAAAAGGAACTTTCACCAGCCAGAAGTTTGACAATCTCACCCCAGTTCCTTCCAAATTACAGGCTTTCTTTTATCAAAAAGAATCAAGACTCTCCAAAAAAATGCCTGTACGTAAGCAAGGGAAGACAGAGAGCATTGCGCAACTCAAGGGGAGGCGAGGAGTCTAATGAAACAAAGCAGGGAGGATAAGAGGGAGCCTGCAGGTGAGCAAACTTCAAAGGGGCTACTTGAAAGGACAGATGATATGCATTTGAAAGCATCCATGGTATTTGTCAAATAAAATGCTCAGATTTTTGTCTTGTGAAGAATTTTTCTTCGCCTACTGGTTACATGGAGTGTAGCTCTGTGTGTTATGAGGACTGATATTCTCCATGATTTTCCAACTGCCCCCTTGGCATCTCCACTTGGGTACTCCTCCAAAGCCGTCTGTCAGATCCAAAACCAAAGTCAAGAACTTTCTTCAAAACCCTACTTTCCATTTTCTATTGTAACGAATAACGTCACCGTACCGCTAGCGCATGGAGCCAGGGTCTCCACACACGTTCTTCCCTTTCTCGCAGTCCTTCTGTAGGTGAATGGATCTTCTGTACATGACGTGGAGGAGGCCTCTTAATAGAATTTATGAAGACAGCATCATTAGTTAAGAATGACTAAATTATACTTTGAAAAGGGAGCTAACTGTATCAGTTTAATGTTACTAAATGTGTGACTAGAGTATATAAACCTACATATGCCGTAACTATCAATAATAGATAATAGGGAACCAGCAGTTAGCGTAATGGCTATGTCGCTGGACTCCCACGTAATCAACTGCGGTTCACGTCCTGGACCCGGTGGCTTAAAACTCACGCCGGGTGTGTGTGCGTGCGTGCCCAAGATCCCGAGAGGAGAATGGAGGAGAAGGGATTGCGGCGTGGACATCCACCCTGAGGAGTGATTTCTCGCTTTCTGTCTCTATGTCTCTCTCTGTCTGTCTGGCGAGCGCACGCGTCCTATAGCGAAAACCTCTCAAAAAAAAAAAAAAAAAAAGATAATAATCGCTCATCCACCGAACAATTGCTAGCTATGGTTTTGAGAGTATGTAGCTTTATCTTTTATACCAAAATTTTTAAGTGTGCAATTTATCATCAAGTTTGCAAACATTTTAGGAAGTGGTTGAGTCTGCCTACTGTATAACTTGTCTGAAAGGTAATAGAGCCACAGCTCCCAATAACCAAAAGAATGGAGAAGTCAGGAAGGTTCACAATGTTCTCAAGTGTTTTGTTTGGAATTGGAAGCCTTCCAGAATCTTTATGTGTTGTTTTTCCCTGAATCGTCTATTCTCTAAGAGACCTCTATTTTGTGAAGGTGATTTTTGCCAACCTCAATACTTTTCAAGGATATAACTCCTTTGACAGAGTATTGTCAGAGGGGCTGGAGTGCCTTTTCCAAACACATCAGCATTTTCCCCCAAACAAAAAACAAATATACAGATAGGATATACAGAGACTTTGGTGAAGAAAATACAAGGTGTCTTTCCATTTCATAGAAAGTGAATATTATGAGAAGATTACACCTGGGTTTCTAGATTCTCTCCAACCAAAATAAATTTGTACTTTAATTCCAATTTTGCACAACATTTTGAAGTTTTCCCATAAAGTAGAATGAAAGAGGCCATTGAAAGATCAAATCTAAAGGATTTGCATAGAAGGGAGCTTTTATAAAATGTGCTGGCACAAGGCCAGCAGGTGGCACGGTGGTTAAGGTGACGGACTCCCACGTGGCTGACTGCGGTTTGAGTCCCAGACCTGGTGGCTTGAAAATCACACTGGGCACATGTGCATGTACGTATGCCCCAATCCCAGGAGAATGGAGAAGGGACTGTGATGTGGCCATCCCCCCAGGGGGTGATTGCTCACTTTTCCTCTCATTGTCTCTCTGTCTCTTTCAGGCAAGTGCATACACTTTTAAGGCCAAAACCTTAAAAGAAAAAAGTGCGGTACCCTCCATAATGTCAAGCATCCAGTGCTGGCTCCTGCCCCTCATGCCCTACCACTCCACCTCCCCGCTATGCAGTCTTGCTTCTTCTGGGATTCCGGCCATCCTAAGTCTCTGCTCTGGTGGGCCGGAGATTTTTAGCAATACCTTCGTATTATGGAAAAGACTCCGGTGTAACTAAGGGAAGTGTCCCTGTCCTACCCAGTGCTGTCCCTCAGTCTTCATCTGCTCATCATAGATCCTAGCCCACGCCATCTGCCTTCCCATACTTACTCTGCATTGACAAGACTGGGCCGCAGATAATTCTCAGTCTCTCCACCGTACTCTTGTTCTAAATAAGACCCAAAGGCAGAGTCTCAGGGATTATATTGTTTTAGTTTGCTGTAGGGTGCATCCACTCACTGGAGAGAGACAGAGAGCAGAGAGAGAGATAGAAGGAGAGAAAGCATCCCCCAGGGGCATGACCATACCACAGTCCCTTCTCCTCCATTCTCCTCTTGGGATTTTTGGCACACACACACACACACACACACACACACACACACACACAACTGGCAAATTTTTTTGAAGCCACCAGGTTCAGGACCATGTGGGATCCAGCCACTTTAACCTCCACACTACCTGCCGGTCCCAGGACTATGTTTTTTTTGTTTTTTAATTCTGTTTATTGTCAGAGGGGATGTGTGCTTGCCACAAAGAGAGCACATTCCCTCATGGGGGATGGTCATGCCACCATTGCTTTTCCTCCACTTTTCCATCCTGTCAGAATTTTGGGCACGCATGTACGTGTGCCCAGTGTGTTTTTCAAGTTGCAGGAGACTGGAGCACCAGCCAGCATGTGGGATTGCGCTGCCATAGCACAGCCCTTAGCCACTGGGTTCAGCTCACCCCCTATGCTGAGGCCAGCCCACTGGGGCCTATGGTTTAGACTAAGGGTGCACACAGATATGTCTGCCATCACAGCGTTTCAAAGCAAAAATGCCACTGGAAGTTTCTATTGCAATTCTATGACCTGGAAACGGTCTCTCCCTCTCGTTGCATGTTTTCTGGGCTCAGTAGCTGAGTACAATAGTACCTGTGAGAGATTTTCATTTTAAACCCTGACTTTTAGATAGGGTTATAGCTTCTTACTTGTTTATCCTGAATAAAACTCCCTCACTTCCCCAGATCATGTATCGTATAATGCTGTTTCTAATATTTTAAAACCACGTTTATTCTCTATTCCTTAACCAGCATAGCTCAGGGCTGGGCATTTTGTAACCGTCTCTGCCCACACATGAACACAGCAGTGTGTCCATCACTGAGGTAACGGGATCTATGATGTTCAAGGTCTGCGACTTGCTCTGGAGTTGTGTTTCCTCCTACAACAAGGGTCATTCCTGACACGGCAGAGATGTTACCTCTGCCTTCGTATTTGCACAGATGGTTAATTAATCAGGAATTTCCGAATGAAAGGACAGTTTCACATGGTCTGTGAACCTTGTTTACCCCATCCTAATTTTGCTTCTTGGCATGGGTTTCTTAAACCTAGCCTCCTTTCTTTGTGTGAGCAGGGAAATCTGATTCCGTGGTGATAAAGAAGGCAGTGGAGAAAGCATTCTTCATGTTGGTTCTCCCCCTCAAGCCATTTATTCACATTGAAGTTTAAGATATATAATGCCATGTTAAAAGGAACAAAGCCCTTTTTGGCCATAGGATTATAAAGACAGACATAAAGAACTTATTGCTCTTCTTTTGTAATTCGTATTAGCAAACGATTCCCCTTGTGTTTTCTTTAAGCTTCTCAAGCAAAACCTGTTTGCGATTAGGCTCTGGGCCAATTTGAGTGGACAACCTCCTAAAAAAAAAAAAAAAAAAGAAAAGAAAGAGAAAAGCTTTATATTAGAAAGGTTCATAATAACAGCCTGAGGAATAGCTCTGTGATACACCGCCTCCCAGAAAATAGTCAACTTTGCCTTTGTAGTCATGGCTGAGATGGAAACTCAGACTGTTCGCAGAGTCTCCACATTATCTGGAGGAGGATCGGAGGAGGATGACCTGGCAGAAGCTCGGGTCATTTTGCATGAGGCCCTCTGTGTGTTTTCTTGGAATCACTAATACAAGCCAGGGGAAAAATAGACACCAGCACTTCAAGCCTTGTTTAGTGCGAACAGTCACAAAGGACTTTCTGTACTTCATGTCTAATAGGCTTTGCTCTGAAAATCTGGGGCCATCGCTGTGCCGAATCCTGGCTCACGCCATATGTCGGGCACAGCAATTACATTAAGTAATAAACTCTGTGTTCCCTGGCTGTAATCCTCCCCCATTCTCAGCCAGTGACATTGCCCTTAGAGAATGTCTGAGCTTTCAAAGTTGCAGAAAATCCCCTCTGCTCAGAAAGCAGATGATTCATTTAATTCCAGCAACTGGCTATTACAGCTACACAAACACAGCTCTCCGGGCTTCCCGAATAAGCATGGCCTACATTCACCCCTTCTTTTTTATTTTTATTTTTTCCAAGGATGGAAAAGGATCGCTCCATAAAAAGAAAAGAAATAAAAAAAGACTAATGACGCTATGAATAAAGGATGTCATAGGTTATATATGAAAGGTGCTTCAAAGAGTTTGTGGAAAAATGGAATTAATGGCTGAGTTTATTTTGGTGCAAAAAAATGTTGAGGCCCATGCATAGTTTTTTCATCATACGTGTTTCCCGTGAACTTTGTGAACACTCCCTCACATGTATGTATTGGGTTGTCGGAAAAGTCATGACGCATTTTCCTGACAGCCCATTATACACTCACATACACACATTCAGAAATATGAAATAGCAGCAATGCTAGCCCTCTTCCAAGTCAAAATATTTGGGAAAGACAGGAGAGCAGGGAGAGTTCTTCCGTGAAGCTCCTCTCCCCAGGAGGCAATGTGCTCAGGGGCTGGAAGCTCCCCCCTTGGCTCTCCAGGTGTCAGGGGCCCCTCCACCTCCTGCTCAGGGCTGCAGGCAGCAAGCCAGGCCACCCTCCCGGTGACCAGAGCCTGCCTGGCTGCAGACTGCAACCTGAAGGGCCTTGTGGGTTTTGTGCTCCCCTGAGTTTATTCAGGTGTAAGTATAAAACCGATGGCAGTTGGAGAAGGTCAACATTACATATTCATTTTATTTTAAATAATTGATGATGTTTCCTGTCTCTGCTTACATTAATTGCTCTCAGGTGTTAGAAAATGGTTCAGTGAGTTGCCTTTTAATGGGTTGCTTTAGAAAGACAGTGCGGCTGCTCTTTGGCATACTAAAAGCAGCATGCACTATGTGGGACTTTCTAACTAGAGGTTAATAAAGGGAAATTGAACATATGCGCGAAGCTCTCTGCCGCGCGGAGGGAAAGACTGTGTCTAACTGTACACTCAGGATGTGGCAAGGACGGTATCCAATTCCAGGAGAAGACTCAGGTTTACCCAGATTCTCCTGGTCAGATGTGGCTGTGGAAACCAATCGGCTCTTTCCTGAGGTAGTGGCACCAAGAAAGGACGAGGCAAAGTCATGTTTCACAATTAGCCCCGGGAAGGTATTTTCTACACCTACAATTAGTTTTTCAAATAAAATGTATTCCAGAGGAATGGATGTTACTTTAAAAAAACATTGATCGCACACATGGAAGAGCCAGGTTGTAACAATTTGACACTTCTGCTTCTTAAAATGGTAACCACCTCCTTTACAGTCATATGTAAAAAAGGCCTGCTATTTCTTTTCTTTTCTTTCTTTCTTTTTTTTTTTTTTTTTTTTTTTTTTGAGTGTTTTTTGCTTCAGGGCGCATGCGCTCACCAGACAGACAGAGAGAGACAGAGAGACAGAAAGTGAGAAATCACCCCCGAGGGGGGATGGCCACGCCACAATCCCTTCTCCTCCATTCTCCTCTCGGGATCTTGGGCACGCACACACACGCGCCAGGCATGAGTTTAAGCCACCGGGTCTGGGACTCGAACTGTGGTCGGCTACATGGGAGTCCAGTGACATAGCCATTACGCTAACTGCTGGTCCCATGCTATTTCTGTTTTAAAGGGAATGTGGGCAAACACAGCTGACTCTGAGTCACTGCCCCACTGCATGCTCTGCATTGGTTCCTTCTAGCAAGTGTGACTATGATGCATATTCACCTAAAGAACTTCCTTGCAAAATACTTACGTGCAATGCGTGCTTCCAAAGCGGGACATTATCAAACTTGGAATTGAATAAACCCAGAGTCAAGCTGAATTTCAGAAGCAAAACTGACTTTCGGTGAAGGGCAGGTGGCTTTTGGGAATGTCCTCAGGCAGGCACTGTGCCATCCCCCAATCATTGCGGTATCAGGGCCATGGCTGGCCTTTGCAGCTTCACACCCCACTGTGAAGGGAGGGACTTCGGAAATCCATCTTCTTCCTGCTTCTCCAGTCTGCAGGCTGCACAGGAAGAAGACCAACAGCATCATAACATTTAAATTTAAGATTTGCACTTTTTCAGTTCTCCATAAGACAGCGACAGCAAGTCAAAGAGTTCTGTCCTCAGTCAAACTAAGTCAAAGAGTTCTGTCCTCAGTCAAGCTTTGATGAATTAGGGGGAAATTTTTTTTTTTTAAATTTGTTATAGGGCACATGCTCTCACCAAAGAGACAGACAGAAAGAGAAAGAAAGTGAGGATCACTTCCTCAGGGGTGAGGGCCACATCTCAATCCCTCTCCTCTGTTCTCCGGTCAGGACCATGGGCATGCATGCACATGTCCCTGGCATGACTTTCAAGCTTCTAGGTCCTGGATTTGAACCATGAAGTTGGCCATGTGGGATCCAGCTGCCTTAACCTCCTCACCACCTGCTGGCTCAGATATGTTTAAACCATCACTAGCTGTAACCTACTCATTGACTTTGGGATATTAATATATCATACTTTAAATGATATGGGCCTACACAGTCATTTACATATTCATAAAATACGTGTTCGACATTCAGAGGTACAGCTAGATGTGGGGTCTGTACAGACACTCACGTGCACGCACACACGCACACACACACACACCTTGCCAAGTCAATATAGCAGCTGTTCAGCATTATTTACAATCTCTCGGCCTCACTGCTGACCTACAGAGCTGAAGAAAATAACAGGCCACCTTCCAGCGTCCTGAAAGCCTGCAGTAGGGAGCCCTTTACAAACAATTACAAGCATTGGCTGGAAATACATTTGCTGATTTAACAAACGGGGTAGGACAAATGTTTAACATGCTGTCGTAATGATGTTCAGATGCTTTTCTTAGCATTCGCTGATCTGAGATAATGCGTTCTTGCCCAATCATGCTACAAAGAAGCGGCGGAAATAAATAAATAAATAGATGAAATGTGATGCGCCCTCACAATAGCAGAGCTGCTGACTGCCCCTGACAGATGGAAAAAAAAAAAAAAAAAAAAAAGTCAATATGATGTCTGAGACAGCCCGGGCTCGGCGCTGCAGAATAAATTACATGATTCGCTGAATGCCTGGGCTTCGCTCAGACACACAAAAAAATTGGAAAGATAAAAGCTTGCATTGGCTTCAGATGATATTTACTGCTTGATGGATTTACTAGCAGCCCCAGTACAGTCCTACTGTATTGAATTATTGGCCTCTGTTTAGCTGTGTGTCCGTCGGAGCTGCAGTGTCCATTTAAGCTAAGTGAGCTGGAGGCCCGCCAAGCCTCGCAGAGGCTCTGGGTACAGAGGAAGACGCAAGCTAATGGTCACCAGCTTGAATAACAGGGAGGACACTGGGGGAGGCGACGAAGCCCAGCTACAAAGTACTCTCTTATCAATATTAATGCCAAAATAAATATTAATGGAGTCCGCCTGGCACACCATTTCTGAATGTGCCTTGTTTTCTTTGTATTTGAACACAAATGGCTGGAAATGACTGTGTGATTTCTCTCTCTCTCTCTTTCACACTTCCTTCTTGCTTTGAATCTAAGAAGGAATTTGGAAAGACCATTAGCTTTACTGCTGGCCATTGTCACAGCAGCAGGGCTTCTCTAAGGCGAAAGAGGCAAATAAAATGCTGGCTTGAAGAGGTGTGTGGCTTCCAGTGAAATATCCGTTTAGAAGAGTAATGTGCAAGACAACAGCTACGGCCACGGCTTCTGTATTGCATTGTGTTACGGCAGTCCAGCTGAAGATGAGCAGCATTTCCTGGACAACGAGCCTGTTAGGACAGTCGCTGCTGGTAGCACAGCCTCTAAAGAAGAACTCAGTGAAGGGATGGGGGTATTAGGAACGCTGCTCTCTCCCCTCCATGTTGCTATGAATCTAAAACCGCTCTGAAAAAAATCAAGTTTATTAATGAAATAAAAACCCCCTACCCACAGAAAGAAGGTGTAGGAGGAATGGAGTGTCAGGGAGAAATGAAGAGAGCTGAGTGCTGAAGGCACTGGATTGAGCTTGCAGGGCCTCAAGTGCAAGTGCCCTGTGATGCGGCCCGGCGGGCACGTGGGAAGAGTGGGTACCGGAGGAAGATGCCGCTGTTGGAGAAGGTCAGTCCCAGAAACTATCCCCAGCTCATCCCGATTTATGCAGAAGACCAGGGACAGTTGTGGCAGGGGTCTGCGCAGCAGCCCCAGCGGGAGACAGGGGAGGGTTGGGGCGGGCCGCGGCGCAGCAGCCACAGCGTGAGTTCTCAGACATCTGTGCCAGGCAACTGCTTCCATTAGCAGCACAGAGGGACCGAGTGCTGTAGGAAGACACACGTGGAGGGTACCGGGCACGAGGTCGGCCTCGGGAGGGTCCCCATGCCCTGCCAAGAACCTGCTCAGCCTGCAGGGTGGCACCCAGCCTGTGCTAGCTGGTCACGTGACCCTCAGCAAATCACGTGAATTCTTTTGGCCCTCGTCCCTGTCAAATAGTTGATTGTAACAATTCGCTGCTTCACAAGATATGTAAGGGAAGGGGGGGGGGCATGAAAGATGAAAAGGTGAGCGTGGTTTCAGCACCTTGGACCTTACATGGTGCTTTCATGCTCACTCTCTCACTGAGTCTCTTCACAACACAGTGATGTAGGTCTTGCTGTGCCTGTTTTCTAGAAAAGTGGGGCATAGCGGGACCAGCAGTTAGTGTAATGGCTATGTCGTTGAACTCCCATGTAGTCGACCGTGGTTTGAGTCCCGGACCCGGTGGCTTAAACTCATGCCAGGTGCATGTGCGTGTGTGCCCAAGATTCCGAGAGGAGAATAGAGGAGAAGGGATTGTGGTGTGGCCATCCTCCTTGGGAGGTGATTTCTCGCTTTCTGTCTCTGTCTTTCTGACGAGTGCACTCACCCTATAGCAAAACAAACAAACAAACAAACAAACAAAAACTATAAAAAAAAAAAAGAAAAGTGGGGCATAGCTAGTTATCCCAGGTCACACAGCTAAATCAGAGTAATTTGGACACTGGCTCCCAAGCCACCCCTCAAGTCCACTTTCTGGGCTGTTAACCCTGAACGATGATCACGTGCCCTATTTGGGCAGCAAGTGTGGGCACCGACGGCCTATGGCCCCAGAACTCAGCATTGCCAGAACGTGAGTTGCTGCAGGGCTCTTGATCAGATATCAAAGCCCTCGAGCCTCTGTAGCTCAGACCTCCCTTTGTGAGACGCTCAGTAAAAGCCAGCGGTGTTTGGACGTAGCAGCTGGAGGAGGCCGAGGCCACGGGAGTCTGGGCTGAAACCGTTCCTGTGGCTCTTGGCAGTGTGGGCTGTCTGGGACCAAGGAGTACCCGGTCTCAGAGCAGCTTGTTTTCTGTGGGTGCTGCACCAGCTCTATAGACTGCTCCCCACAAATGGCAGCCACCTATTTCAGATCGATCAGTCCTGTCTCTAGAACAGTCGAGTCCATTCTGTGTATTAGCTTCTCACAACAAAAAGATCCACAAGGCGAATGGAAGTAATCACTGTAGCTTAGACTCCCAGTAATGGAGAGGGAGTATTCCTGTCACCTGGGTGTTTGCCACACATCACCCCGTTTCTTCCTCAGAACAGAGCCATGAAGTGGCTGGCATTGCTTCCCATTGCCATAGACAAGTGATTTGAGTTTGCAAAAGGTCCGATTCTTGGCCAGAGTCCCAACTAGGGCAAAGCCTAGATCCGGCCATTCCAAGGCCAGGCTCTCAGCACACAGAAAACGCTCCCTGGAGTGGCCTTCAGAGGTCTCTGGGGCCAGCAGGTGGTGTAGTGGTTATGGTGTTGGACTACCACATGGCCAACCACAGTTCAAGTCCTGGACCTGGCCACTTAAAACTCAGGCCAGGTACATGGGCCTGTGTGCTCAAATCCCAGGGGGAGAATGGAAGAAAAGGGATTGCAGCTTGGTCATCCCACCTGGGGAGTAATTTTTCACTCTTTCTCTGTCTCTCCAGTGAGCACAAGCACCCTGTAACAAAAAATCTCTCTCTACAAAAAAAATAAAAATAAGAAGTCAAGAAGTCTCTGTTCAGCTGTGCAAGAGAGTTGTAATATATTTTAGAAACACTTCATAAAAAATTATCATTTTTTTCTAATGATGTTTTAGAAAGGAAAAAATAACTAAAGAGAAAATAAATACTGCTACGTGTCATCACTGATCTGTTCTTACAGGCCTACTTTACTGAATGCCGTTAGTTTTTTGGTAGAGTGTGATCTACCTAGACTTGAATCAAACCGACTTGAGTTCCAGACTGAGCCCCACTGAGAGAGAGAGAGAGAAAGAGAGAGAGAGAGAGAAGAAAACCGAGAAATCACCGTCAGGGAAGGATGGCCATGCTGCAATCCCTTCTGAACCTCCATTCTCCTCTCGGGATTTTGGGCAGGAACATGCATGCTTCTGGTGTGATTTTTAAGCTGCTACATTCAGGACTCAAACTGCTGTCAGTCATGTAGGATCCAGTTGCTTTAACCACTACACCATCTGTTGGCCCAACTTTGCTTGTAAACTTGTTTTTAAGAATATTTAAATAAGGGCCAGCAGGTGGCATGGTGGTTAAGGGTGCTGGCTGACTCCCTCATGACCAACCATGGTTCAAGTCCCGGACCTGGTGGCTTCCTTTCTCACTTTCTCTCTCTCTCTCTTCCTCTGGTCAAATTGGAAAATAATAACAAATAAATTTAAAATAAAATAACTATTTTTTCTTTTGCTTAAGAGTTTTTTTGTTTTGTTTTGTTTTGTTTTGTTTTGCTATAGGGTGCATGTGCTCACCCTAGAGAGAGAAAGCGAGAAATCACCCCCCAGAGAGGATGACCACACTAAGCCCTTCTCCTCCATTCTCCTCTTGGAATCTTGGGCACACATGCACATGCGCCTGGCATGAGTTTAAGCCACCGGGTCCAGGACTCAAATCATGGTCAATTACATGGGAGTCCAGTGATGTAGCCATTATGCCAACTGCTGGTCCCAAATAAAATAATTCTTTAAATATATATATATATATATACATATATATATAGTAATAATGCACAGTGGCTTAGCCCACAGACCGCCTACTTGACGCTTGCTATTGCTGTTATCAATGTAACAAGGAACACTATTGACTTTATAGTAGCATAATGATGAGGCACTGGTCAGCTAATGTCACAGAAAGAACAGAGAAGGTGTTTTGCCACTGTTAATAACTGCCAAAAAAAAGATGTAGTTAGTGGCTAGAAGAGCCTGCAGGTTATGAACAGGTCAGCGCTATAGACACACATGGGGCAGGGGCTCTCGTCAAAGGAAGGCCACTCTCCACGGAGAAGGGCAGGAGCGCTCTGGAATTTGGCAATGTCTGGTGGCATCTGCCCGTGGGAGTCAGCTCAGAGAGACACTTTGTTTCTTGGCCAGCAAGCTATGATTTGTGGTGTGTGCCTCTTATCACACCAGGGCTCGGCAAGCAGGAGCCTCCCTGCAGGAAAACGCACAGCTTTGCCATAAGTGGACCTGATGCACCATCCCGCGACCACGTGCTTTATTACGGTGACAGAAATCTATATATAGTCTCTGGATTTTATGCTGGAAACGAAAGTGGTTTTAGATATTTCTATTAACTGCCAGCTCCATGGCTTAGCGGTTAAGAGAGCCAGTTCCCACATGGCCAAATCTGTTTGAATTCCAACCCTAGTGACTTGAAAACCGCTCTAGGCCTGTGAATGTGTTCGCTCAAAATCCTGACAGGGTGTCACTATGGAGAAGGAACTGCAGCGTGACTACTCCCAGCAGGGAGTGCTTTCTCCCTCTCCCGCACTCTCTGTCTCTGTCTCTCTCTGACAAGTACATGTGCCTTGTGGCAAATTAAGGAAAATCCAAATAAATAAATAATATTTTTATTAACCTATGTATCTGTCTAGTCTATAGATTTGTGTTACTGATGCGGATATGATCTTTTAAGGACAAATTGAACCACTTTAATAAACACTTTTTTAAAAGAATTGCTTATTTTGGGACCAGCAGTTGGCATAATGGCTATGTCGTTGGACTCCCATGTAGTCGACCGTGGTTTGAGTCCCGGGCCTGGTGGCTTAAATTCACACCAGGTGCATGTGCCTGCACGCCCAAGATCCCGGGAGGAGATTGGAGGAGAAGGGATTGCGGCGTGGCCATTCCCCCGGGAGGTGATTTCTCGTTTTTTGTGTCTCTGTTTCTCTCTGCCTTTCTGGAGAGCGCACGTGACCTATAGGGGGGAAAAAAAAACTCTCAAAAATAAAAAAAAAAAAGTCATAGAGTTTTTAAAAATAAAAAAAGCTTATTTTATTTATTTATAGGTATTATTATTTTTAAATTTGCAATAGGGCATGCACATTCACCAAAGAGAGACACACAGAGAGAGAAAAGAGACGGAAAGTAAGAAGCAAACCACCAGGTCTGGGACTCAAACTACACTCAACCATGTGCAAGTCCAGCTCTTTAACCACCATACCACCTGCTGGCCACAATAAACACTTTTTTTTTTTTTGGAGAGATTTTTGCTATAGGGCGCATGCGCTCGCCAGACAGACAGAGAGAGACATAGAGACAGAAAGCGAGAAATCACCCCCCAGGGGGGATGGTCACACCACAATCCCTTCTCCTCCATTCTCCTCTTGGGATCTTGGGCACGCACGCACACGCGCCCGGCGTGAGTTTTAAGTCACTGGGTCCGGGACAAGAACTGCAGTCTACTGCATGGGAGTCCAGCGACATAGCCATTACTGACATAAACACTCTTTAAAAGCAAAGTACTATCGGGAACCAGCAGTTAGCGTAATGGCTATGTCGCTGGACTCCCACGTAGTCGACCACAGTTTGCGTCCCGGACTTGGTGGCTTAAAACTCACGCCGGGCACGTGTGCGTGCGTGCCCAAGATCCCGAGAGGAGACCGGAGGAGAAGGGATTGCGGTGTGACCATCCCCCTGGGGGATGATTTCTCGCTTTCTGTCTCTATGTCTGTCTCCGTCTGTCTGGCGAGCGCATGGGCCCTATAGCGAAAACCTCTCCAAAAAAAGCAAAGTACTATGTATTCTTTTGAGTTACCAGAAACAGCAACAACAAGTGCTTAATTTCATGCTCTGGTATCTCTTACCTTTCTTACATTTTTAATGTGTCAGTAGAGAAGCTTCAACCTTTTTCTATCAGTGCTCACTGAAAGTTGAGGCTTAGTCCTCCGTACATGTGATGTGCATCAAATCAAATATCCTATCACTCACTTGCCAGTCACTCACAGCCAGCAGGGCTCCGTTACAACCTAGCAGTAATGAGAGTCAACACTAGATGTGTTCACAGGACCCAAGCTAATGCAAGTGCTAATTATTCTTCTCGGTGACAGGCTCCGGCACCTGTCTGCTTCTAGTTGGGGCAAAGATGAATTCTGGAGATGAAGCCTGGAGCACATCCAGGCTGACCCCCCGTTATACACAAGCAGAGTTCCAGACACCGAAAGACATGTCCATTATGGAAGGCCTAGCTCCCGAGAAATGCTCGGAATCAGATAAACTGCGATGGTGTGACTATTTTAAATTTGCGCGTGGAAAGAAGAGTAGTTCGTGGAAAGAGCACAAAGGCAGACGGAATGGCTAACCTTCAGAACGAAGTGATTAATAGGAAAGCTCCCTCGGGATCAATCAATACGCCGGCCACCGTTCTCTGGTATATTTATTAACAACCTGGAAGATGGATGAGGTGAGACGAGCTGCATTTGTCGATGACAAAATGGAAAGATTAAGGAAGATAGTGAGCTACTATAGAAGAAAAACCCAAGAAAACTGTGTCTGAAACTACGATAAACAAGAAAAGTTAAAAAGCTTGAATGCATTGGAGTCTCTTAGACAAAAAGAAAAAGAGGAGAGGTCCTGTGCATTGTTCAGAATAATCTCTTCTACATCTTCAAGGACAGGATCAGTTTGATTACGGACTTGAAATCGCTGTGAATAATTTGCTAATAAATAATCACAGGCCAACCAGGGGCAGGGTGGTTAAGGTGACTGAATCTCACATGACCCGACTGCAGGGTTCAAGTCTCAGACCCTCCTGCTTGAAAACCATGCAGGGCGTGTGCGCATGTGTGCCTAAAATCCCCAAAAGGGAGGGAAATGGAGAAGGGCTGGCAGTGTGAACGTTCCCCAAAGGAGGCGATTTCTCATTATTTCTCTCTTTCTTTCTGTCTCTCTGTCTCTTTCTCTGGAGAATGCACCTGCCCACCAGCACATCTTTTTTAATGAAGTAAATAGAATAGTCACACACCGAACTAGCAGACAGCCATTCTGTATTAGATGAATGAAATCAGCTTCGGCCATGTTGTCACCGGCTTGTTAGTGCCCTGGGGCTTCTGGTCTTTGAAAACTCTTCCCTCATTTGCCCGCCGTGTCAGACTTCCCTGAGACTCCTTATTTTACTTTTCCAGTCTTGCTAATGTGTGCCTAAGGTGATACCCAGAACCAGACACAGCTAACAGTCTCCAGAAGGCTGCTGCCAGCTATACCCTCCTCATGCAAAACACTCTAGAAATTTGCAACTAAAAGAACAGGCCACCTGCCTTTGGAATAGTCGGGCTAGGCTAGAAAGCAGGAAGAGTTTGGTGCACTGACTGTACAGCTGCCTTGCATTTTTAAAATGTGCTTAAAAACCTTAAGTTGGGAGTGAATGAAGCCTATTTAAAGTGCCCACAGCCCCAGCAGCAGCCCTTGTTAGCAAATGCAGGAGCTCTTCAGCCACCATATCTGGAAGACATCTTTCTTCTACTAACCATGACCACAGACAAGGCTCCTACCTCAGCACTGCAAGCTCTGACATCGCTCTCTTTTTTTTTTCTTTTTTTTGAGAGATTTTTGCTATAGGGTGTGTGCGCTTGCCAGAAAGACAGAGAGAGACAGAGAGACGGAAAATGAGAAATCACTCCCCGGGGGGATGGCCACGCTGCAATCCCTTCTCCTCCATTCTCCTCTTGGGATCTTGGGCACGCATGCACACGCGCCCGGCGTGAGTTTAAGTCACCGGGTCCGGGATGCGAACTGCGGTCAGCTACATGGCAGTCCGGCGACATAGCCATTACGCTAACTGCTGGTCCCATTGCTCTCTTTTTTATGTGTGTGTGTGTTTGATTTTTTTTTAAGACAGGGTTTCGCTACATTGTCATCTTCTCACCTCAGCCTCTTGAGTGGATGGGACCACAAATACATCCTTCTAGTGTGAGCCAAAAATTGAAGCTGGGCCTTCCACATGGCCCTGTCCCACCAGGAAGCAGCATCCAGTGAACACTACCATAACTTCCTTTCTCTTCCACTTTAAGAGGGGGGGGCCAGCAGGTGGTGTAATGGCTGTGTCACTGGACTCCCATGTAGTCGACCATGGTTCAAGTCCCGGGCCCGGTGGCTTAAATTCATGCTGGGCACGTGTGTGTGCATGTCCATGATCCTGAGAGGAAAATGGAGGAGAAGGGATTGCGGTGTGGCCATCCTGGGGAGTGATTTCTCCCTTTCTGTCTTTCTGGTGTGCACATGCGCCCTATAGCCAAAACCTCTCCAAAAAAAAAAAAAAAAAGAGGGGTGTGAAAGGATAATTTCTTAGTCCATTTTGTGTCACTCTAACAGGATGCAACAGACTGGATAATTTATTTTATTTATTTAATTTTTTTAGAGAGGTTTTTTTCTGTAGAGCGCGTGTGCTTGCCAGAAAGACAGAGAGTGACAGAGAGACAGAAAGCGAGGAATCACCCCCCAGGGGAGATGGTCACGATGCAATCCCTTCTCCTCCATTGTCCTCTCCGGATCTTGGGCACGCACGCACACGCACCCGGTGAGTTTAAGTCCAGGACGCGAACCGCGGTTGACTACATGGGAGTCCCGCGACACAGCCATTACACTAACTGCTGGTTCCCAGACTGGATAATTTATGAAGAAAATAGATTTATATCTCACAGCTGTGAAGGTTGGGAAGTCCAAGAACAACTGTCTAGAGAAGGCGTCTGTGCTGAGCCGGGGTAGCAGAGGGCGGAAGAGCAAGCGTGCAGGTGACACAGTGAGGAAGAGGACCAGGGCCACCCCAACCATCATGGCATTACTCTGCTCCTGAGGACTCTGCCCTCATGACCTTATCACCTCTGTAAGGTGACTGAGTTCTCAGCATGTGAACTGTGGGGCCACATTGGACCTTAGCAGACCTTAGCAGATTAGAGGACAGAGAGCAGCAGGCGCCATGCAGGTGCGAGTGGGAACTTCCCTTGCATCCTCTGTACCCGTGGGCGGCTCGTCTGATGTTCTCCCTCCACTGCAGCTCCAGGCTGAGCGAGCCAGCGTGCTCTGCCCAGGTGCTGACATCCTGACTGCCTGCAGCGGCTGCACTTCCACATGCTGGAGAGTACCCAGCATTTCTTTGGATGGAAGCCCAAAAGATAAAGGTCCATTATGAAGAAGTCAAAAGATAACACAACATCAATATCCTCAGCTACTGGTCTGTGCGTGCATACACACATATATAATATATTTTATATATATGTATATAAAATCATCTACCTGTTATATATGACACACACACATAGGTTTATATGTATTAACAACCTGGAAGGTGGATGAGGTGAGAAATAGTTGCATTTGTTGATGACAGAACTGAAAGATTAAGGAAGATAGTAACCTATTGTAGAGGAAAAATCCAAGAAAACTGTATTCAACTACAATAAATAAGAAAAAAAACTGGAATGTATTAGATCCTCTTAGACAAAAATAAAAAGGTGGGAGAGACTGTACTCAGGGATAATTTCTACATATTCAAGGGCAGGATATTATTATTAAGGACTCAGACACACACACACACACACATACACACAGACACACACACATTCACACACACACACACACACACACACGTACGTTATAAAGTTCTTCAGTCTTAGTTCAGGCTGTTGTAACACCACCACGGAGAGTCTGGCAGCTGGCTTGAACATGTGTGACTCACTGTGCTGGGGGCTAGAAGGGTGCCAGAATGGTTGGGTTCTGGTAAGGGACCTCTCGTTTCCTCACATGGTAGGCAATTTCTCTACTACCCTTCCTTTCTTTTTTTTTGGTTCACAGTAGAACATGTGCTTACGCATGTAAGATTGAGAGAGACAGAGATCGGGATGAGCGCCTTCCGCTGGATCTGGTCCCACTGCAATCCCCTTCCTCCAGTTCTCCAGCCCGTGGGATCTTGGGCACTCACACGCATACCTGAAGTGTGTCAGGCTGACCAGGCTAGGGTTGCAAACTGCACTCCTCATGGGGGATCTGGCTTCTCTTGAGTGACACATAACCACAATGCCATGGAATCAGCCCTCCTGTCTCTTCTTATAAAGTCACGAATCCCATGACGAGACCTCCACCTTCATAACCATTAGGGTATGTATCTCCCCAACCCCTCATCTTCAAGTACTATCACATTGGAAACTAAGTTTTCAGCATGTAAATATTGGAAGAACACAAGCATTCAATCCATGGTGTCAATATGTGTGTGTGAGTGCATGTACGTATATTTTTACAGAAAATCAGACCACTTGGAAGAGAAATACGTTAAAGAGGAAGCTTCTATAGGTACAGAGAGCTCACATAAAACTCCTTTCCTTATGAAATAGTTTGAAACTTTTTCTTCAGCATCATAGAAAGTAACTAAAATTAGGGTCTAAATAATTACAGTAATTGGACTTATAAAAATAATAAGTTTCAGCACTCAAAGCCAGGGGTATAAACCCCCTCTGTGCCTGATGCAAGCCTGCAGAGGTGTTTGGGCATGCAGGTGTGAGCACTTTTACCACGGGCTGATGTTGAACGTGGACGCCCACAGGTGTTATGAAAAACCAGAAGAGACTATGGTCATAAAACTTTACACACTTAATTATCACGGTATAATACTCTAGTAATATGCATATCTATATTTTTAAAGTATCTTCATACAAGGGACTTCAAAAAGTTTGTGAAAAATGAAATCAAAGTACATGTGTGTTTGGTACAAAAAAAAAATTGTAATCCAAGCATAGCTTTTTCCTAATATGTATTTTCCATGAACTTGTTGAAGACCCTCTCAACCCCTGGTGGGTGTTTCCTGAGTATCATTCCAGTGGGATGCATCCAGACAAAGTTAAACATTCACCGTGGATGACAATGACCAAGTCACAACCTCCTCGCAGTTTCTTTAACCCAGTGAGTCATCAAACCTAACTAAATTTTACACTTCCACCTTTGTTAAATGGACATATTTGAAATGAAATATATACGCACATCTATCAATACATTATAAATTAAAATATCCTCTATGTATGTATAAATACATGTATGTATGCATCCTTGTTTAAATTTCTGGAGTAGCTATTGCAGAAATTCAGTATAAAATGGGCCTGGTTGCAGCCTATTAAGAAAATTGTATCTGAAGAACTAAAGTGATTTTGCTAGGCAAGGAAACCCAGAGTGGGACAGCTTCCCCTTGTGAGAATCTCAGGAGTAATGCAGTGATTGTACGCCTCCAATGTGAAAGATACCTCTGTGACCACGTGTGACACATACATATGAAATGGGATATTGTAAGGGGAACAATCTTCCCCAGTAGAATCATTCATACTTAAGGAACTAATGAGATCATCCGCCAAAGATAATGAATCCATTAGTTGAAAGAGAAATCATACTGTAAATCTATATCCCATATTTATGCTATTATATATAAATATTGAATAAAATATGAATGAAAAAAATACCTCCTCTTATCATTCATGTGTCCAACTGAACCATTTCCAAAGTAAATAAAAAACGTCATTGACATTGTTTCTAGTTTTCACGCTCTCACGGGGAAGAGAAAGGGTTTTCTTCAATCGTCTGTTGTAACGCTGTCATTATGCTGTAGTGAGGTAATTTACTGAAACAGCTGCCTCTAATGAGTAAACCTTTCCATCTGGCACATCCAATATAGACACAAACAACCTCATCAGCTTAAAGGGAAAAAAGAAGTATAAAAGAAGAATTCTATTTTCTGATGTGCTTCTTTGACTCATCACAGGCTAAAATGTATTTTGGGGGAGATGACCATTTCTGTTTTCTCTTGGTGGAGTCACCCCCGTCTATTCTATGCTAAGGGCATGCAAACTTCATCCAAACTTTTTCACATGTGGATAATGTGCTGCCTCTGAATGGATTAAAATTAAAAAAAAAAAACTAGACAAAAGGAATATCATTGTAATATGTTCCCTTGAAACTGAAACGAGTAGCTAGAATGCTTTTCATAATTTCTGTACCTTCAAAATTCCGATGAAAGCGTGTTTCCCTACTATGACTTTCCTGGAAAGTGTAGTTCATTCTTAGGCCCAAATCCCCTCTGTGCCTGATGCAAGCCTGCAGAGGTGTTTGGGCATGCAGGTGTGAGCACTTTTACCACGGGCTGATGTTGAACGTGGACGCCCACAGGTGTTATGAAAAACCAGAAGAGACTATGGTCATAAAACTTTACACACTTAATTATCACGGTATAATACTCTAGTAATATGCATATCTATATTTTTAAAGTATCTTCATACAAGGGACTTCAAAAAGTTTGTGAAAAATGAAATCAAAGTACATGTGTGTTTGGTACAAAAAAAAAATTGTAATCCAAGCATAGCTTTTTCCTAATATGTATTTTCCATGAACTTGTTGAAGACCCTCTCAACCCCTGGTGGGTGTTTCCTGAGTATCATTCCAGTGGGATGCATCCAGACAAAGTTAAACATTCACCGTGGATGACAATGACCAAGTCACAACCTCCTCGCAGTTTCTTTAACCCAGTGAGTCATCAAACCTAACTAAATTTTACACTTCCACCTTTGTTAAATGGACATATTTGAAATGAAATATATACGCACATCTATCAATACATTATAAATTAAAATATCCTCTATGTATGTATAAATACATGTATGTATGCATCCTTGTTTAAATTTCTGGAGTAGCTATTGCAGAAATTCAGTATAAAATGGGCCTGGTTGCAGCCTATTAAGAAAATTGTATCTGAAGAACTAAAGTGATTTTGCTAGGCAAGGAAACCCAGAGTGGGACAGCTTCCCCTTGTGAGAATCTCAGGAGTAATGCAGTGATTGTACGCCTCCAATGTGAAAGATACCTCTGTGACCACGTGTGACACATACATATGAAATGGGATATTGTAAGGGGAACAATCTTCCCCAGTAGAATCATTCATACTTAAGGAACTAATGAGATCATCCGCCAAAGATAATGAATCCATTAGTTGAAAGAGAAATCATACTGTAAATCTATATCCCATATTTATGCTATTATATATAAATATTGAATAAAATATGAATGAAAAAAATACCTCCTCTTATCATTCATGTGTCCAACTGAACCATTTCCAAAGTAAATAAAAAACGTCATTGACATTGTTTCTAGTTTTCACGCTCTCACGGGGAAGAGAAAGGGTTTTCTTCAATCGTCTGTTGTAACGCTGTCATTATGCTGTAGTGAGGTAATTTACTGAAACAGCTGCCTCTAATGAGTAAACCTTTCCATCTGGCACATCCAATATAGACACAAACAACCTCATCAGCTTAAAGGGAAAAAAGAAGTATAAAAGAAGAATTCTATTTTCTGATGTGCTTCTTTGACTCATCACAGGCTAAAATGTATTTTGGGGGAGATGACCATTTCTGTTTTCTCTTGGTGGAGTCACCCCCGTCTATTCTATGCTAAGGGCATGCAAACTTCATCCAAACTTTTTCACATGTGGATAATGTGCTGCCTCTGAATGGATTAAAATTAAAAAAAAAAAACTAGACAAAAGGAATATCATTGTAATATGTTCCCTTGAAACTGAAACGAGTAGCTAGAATGCTTTTCATAATTTCTGTACCTTCACTTCTATTTTATTCTGAGAAATTGTTACTAGATTCTTGGCCTAAACTATCATGTTCTACTCAGAAATCCTTGATGTCTCACACTTTCACTAACAGAAACAGAAGAAAGCTTTGTTTTTATTGGAACAACTTGTGGAAACCCTCTTAATACCATAATTCTTTTTTATCTTTTTTTTTAAACCTTAACCCTAAACTCTAAACCCTAACCCTAAAGCACCATAATCTTCTCAACTGTCACGTAGTTGGAGTAAGTTTTTGTAAAACATTAACTATTATTCCTTTATCATGAATCTGTTACTATTTCTTGGCCAATAATTGGCTTATGTAAGAGTGACCAGATCACCTATTTTACTTTATTTTTAACTACAGGCATTTTGGCTCTTAGTGAACCAAGTATAAACGATTCCATTTTTCTTTTCCCTGAAGCTGATTGATTTGGTCTTAGTCTTAGAAATGTAGTCATTGCAATTTCTCAAAATCCTAATATTTTATGATTTTTAGATTAAAAGTATATCTTGACATAGGTGGAATTATACTATTTTTTTTAAGTCATAGGGTTTAGGTTAGAATCAGATTTCATAACCTTAATCTTATTCTGACCAAAGACTAAACAAGTGTTCGTTAAAATGGAAGCCAGGGAGCCGGCTCAGCTCTGTGGCTCAGTGGTTATATGCTGCAAGAGAAGCTGGATCCTACATGGCTCCTGTGGTTTGACTTCCCAGTCAATCAGCCTGACACATACCAGGCACATACACAAGTACCCAGGATCTAATGGGCTTGAGGACTGGAGGAAAGGATCAAGACGTGACAAGACCTTGGCAAGGATCCTTCTATTTCTCACTCTCTTCTATTTCTCACTCACTTTCTCAAGAATAGAAGAGGAACCAGGACCAGCAGATGGTTTAATGGTTATGTGGCTGGACTCCCACGTATTCGACCATGTTTCAAGTCCTGGACCAAAAGGCTTAAACTCACACAGGGTGTGCATGCCCAAGATCTCAAGAGGAGGATAGAGGAGAAAGGATTGTAGTGTGGCCATCTTCCCTTGGGGGTAATTTCTCACTTTCTGTCTCTCTGTCTCTGTCTTTCTGGCAAGTTCACATGCCCTATAGCAAAAATTTCTCTTAAAAAAAAGAATAGAAGAGGGTCCAGTAGGTGGAGTGGTGGTTAAGACACACAGCCAACTGTGGTCCGAGTCCTGGACCTAGTGGCTTGCTGTCTCACTTTCGCTCTCTCTCCCTTTCTTTCTCTCTCTCTTGTGAACACACATGCCCTATAGCAAATTTAAAATAATAATGATAATAATAAGAAGAAAGTAAAATAACTAGTTAAAACTTAAAAAAAAAAATAGGGACCAAAAAAAAAAATGGAAGCCAGGGAGGTGAATGAGTCAGGGATTCTCACCCTAATACTGGCGTTCGGGTTAATGATCAGTGAAGATGGATGTTGGTGGCACAAACTTGGCACGCTTGACTCTCGTGCCTGGCTATCAGCCCTTTGGGGAGGTAACAGCAGGAGTTTTAATTTTCCCTCTGACTTCCGGGCATATGATAAAGTGAATGTGCCTCACACCAAGGTCATGACAGCCCATTGTCTGGAAGAAAAAACTGCTCCCCCTCCTCCCAACGCCTGCACATACCGTGATAATATGTTATCGAAAAGTAAATTTCTTTGTCATTGTCAATAATGGTGAGCTGGTAAAAGATATTTTCCAGCACAAATTACACATGAGGAAGTTAGCAGACCTCTAAAACTCAGTCTGAAAATAAATAACATAATTTATTTATTCATAAAACGAAAATAGCTCTACTTTATCAGACATTAATGTAATAAAAAGAAATTCAAATAAAACATTTTTTTAGCAATTATCATGTGCATATTGTTGTTTCCAGATTGAAGGAACTATGAGGGTGGGATCATAAAGAAATGGGACCTGCCTGGGACCAGCAGATGCATAATGGTTACATCGTTAGATTTCCACGTAATTGACTGCAGTTCGAGTCCTGAACCTGGCAGCTTGAAACTCACACTGAGTGGGTGTTTGTGTGTGCCCAAGATCCTGATAAGAGAATGGAAAAGGGATTATGGTGTGGCCATCCACCTGGGGGATGATTTCTTGCTGTCTCTCTGTCTGGCAATCACATAAGTCCTATAGCAAAAATCTCTCTCAAAAAATAAAGAAAGAAAGAAAGAGAGAGAGAGAGAGAGAGA
>NW_006204667.1:253683-255968 GCF_000334495.1 Tupaia belangeri chinensis | reverse complement strand
AGAAAGAAAGAGAGAAAGAAAGAAAGAAAGAAAGAAAGAAAGAAAGAAAGAAAGAAAGAAAGAAAGAAAGAAAGAAAGAAAGAAAGAAAGAAAGAAAAGGAGGAAATAGGACCTGCCTTCTAGCATTTTAGGGATAAATTGGTGATTCTCAGGCTCTTACCTGATTCTGCAGGCCTTGGAAAGGCCTCAAAAATCTGTATTTTTAGCAGGAACTACTCTACCCTCAGATGATTCTAAAATAAACAATTGTAGAAAATTGTGGCTCCATCTGACACAGAAGGGAAAAGGCTAAAACCAATCACATAGCCCCCACACTTCTCATATGACTGTCCTGATAGGCCAAATCTTATACACAAACTCAGAAGTAAAGGGAAACCCTAGAATTAATATGATAAAAAGTGTATTCTTTGGGGATAGAATATAGGATTATTAACATTTTCCCCATGAAGACTTAAAATGGTATTTTTCTCCTAAGCAGGATAGAGAGGAGAAAGGTAACGTGTGTGTTGAATACATTTTAAAATAATGGAAGAAAGTGGGTTGTAAGGATAAAATTATAGCAAACTTTTTGTTATGAAAACCAGGGTAATAGGGGCCAGCAGGTGGCATGGTGGTTAAGGCACTGGACACTCCCGCATGGCCAACTACAGTTTGAGCACCAGCCCTGGTGGCTTACGTCCTCACTTGCCCTGTCTCTGGCCCTGTGTCTCCCTCTGGTCAAATAAAAATAAATGAATGAATAAATAAAAGTTAAATTTAAACCATTAAATAAATAAATAAATAAATAAAACAGGGTCTAAACTAAAGATGTTTGCTTTGAGTTTTTCGTTTGTTTTTAGATGTTTTCCCGTAGGGAGCATGTCCTTGCTGGAGAGAGGCAGAGGGAGGGAAAGTGAGAAATCAATTTCCAGGGGCAGCTGGCCATCCTGCAATCCCTCCTTCTCCACTCTCCTCTTGGATTTGGGGCACACATGTACATGCACACATCATGATTTTCAAGCTGTCGGGTCTGGGACTTGAACTGTGGTCAGCCATATGGGAGTCCAGTGCCTTAAATGCCATGTCATGTGCTGCCTCCCAAACAAAAATGTTATTAGTAACTTTAGTTAGTCACAGTAATAAAAACAAAGGAAAAACATGCTTTGTTCTCTGATTTAAAACATTGAAAGATGAACACGGCTCCTTTTCCCCCAACATATGAAATGCAAATCCAAATAGTTCCACAAAGGCAAATTGATTTTAACTGTGTCCACATTTTCTTTACTCTCTTCAGTAACTAATAATGCGTAGTATTACATGTGGATTAGGCATAATACTAGAGCTTTGTGAGGAAGATGCACCTCTAGGAATATGACACGTGGAAGCCCTCCTGGTGTTTATCTAGTTCTTTTGAGAAAACTAGAGTTAAAGAAGGAGGCATACACTGAGCTTAAATTATTAGTGCAATATATTAATAAGGAAAGCCAGCATAATTTTAAGAACGATTCCAGCTTGCCTCATTTATAGGGGCTATGAGCTCTGGCTACAGATATTTGGGGAAATACCTGCCAGGCTGTTCTGCTTGGCCTTCACAGTAGCTGGGTGTGTTAGTCTGCTTGGACTGTCATAACGAAATACCACAGACTGGGTGGCTTAAGCAGCAGGCACTTATTTTCACAGAGTTCTCGGTGCTGGAAGTCTAGGATGAAGTGCTAGCAGATTAAGTTTCCGGTGAGGGCTCTCTTCTTAGCTTGCAAACAGCTGCCTTCTTACTGTGTCATTGCATGGCCCTTTCTCTGTCTTTGCTCAGAGGGAAAATAAACTCTGACAATTCTTCCTCTTTTTATAAGGACACGCCAGTTATAATGGGTTAAAGTCCCATCTTTATGACCCTATTTCACCTAAATTACCTCCATATAGAAATTATCTCTAGGGACCAGCAGTTGGCGAAACGGCTATGTCACTGGACTCCCATGTAATTGACCCCAGTTTAGGCCGGGAATCGGTGGCTTAAATTCACACCGGGCGCGTGTGCGTGCATGCCCAAGATCCTGAGAGGAGAATGGAGGAGAAGGGAGGTGATTTCACTCTTTCTCTCTTTCTGTCTCTCTTTCTGTCGAGTACATGCACCCTATAGCAAAACATCTCTAAATATAAATAAATAAATAAATAAATAAATAAATAAATAAATAAAAAAGAACTTATCTCTCAATACAGTTACATCAAGAATTGAGGCTTCGGGGGACAAGCAGATAGTGTAGCAGTTACGTCACTGGACTCCCACATGGCCAATGGCAGTTGGAGGC
>NW_006204667.1:242202-253533 GCF_000334495.1 Tupaia belangeri chinensis | reverse complement strand
TGTCTGTCTATCTGTATCTCTCTCTCTCTCTCTCTCTCTCTCTCCAGTGAGCTCACGCACCCTAAGGCAAAAACTTCAAGTCCGACACTGGCAACTTGAAACATGCTGGGTATGTGGATAAGTGCCCATAATCCCAAGAGGAGAACGGAGAAGGGATTGTGGTGTGGTCATTCCCTTAGGGGTGATTTTTTTCTTTCCGTCTCTCTGTCACTCTCTGTCTCTCCAGTAAGCGCAGGTGCCCTATTGCAAAAATCTCTAAAAGAAAAAAAAAAAAAAGAGTTGAGGCTTCAACATGAATTCTAGAGGGACACAACTCATTTTATGCCCAGGTCTAAGGAAAATTTAGGACAAGACACACGTAGCCCATGGGCTACCTCTGCACATGCTACAACAGGCTGAACAGAATGTATTCTGTAGCCACAGAAGGTGTGGCCCAAGACACAGATTCAGCTCTGGCCCCTAATTACCCTACAGCTGAGTTCTCTGCATGGCACAATTTGTACAGTCAACAGTCAACTTGAAGAATCTGAAGAGGAGTCTGGGGCACCATGGAACATCAATAATAACAAACAAGATTTTAGTAAAAAAAAAAAAACCAGAAGCCAACTTTCAAATATGAATATAAGAACTCATTCTAAAATACCTAACTCCCATGTTAGACAGTTACTATGTGATCTCGTATGTTAGACACAGGACTCGGATTCCATCAGACTCAGGTAAGGATAAGAACAGGCTCCTAAGCACTCTATACCTCATGTAGGAAATCCGAGAACTTCCATAATCTAACTGGAAATCCACCTAGGTCCAAGTCAAGGACATAGGCATATTTAGACCGTGGTGACACAGACAGTGGTGTCTACTGAAAGTGAGCCTAAACCTAAGAAGCCCCTTGCCATAAAAAGTACCAAAGGAGAAGCTTTACTTCCTGGGTTGCCCTGGCTGAGGCTCCTCAAGGACGGTAGTACTGTTCAGTGGTTAAGCCTCTGGACTCTGAGACGAGGTTAAGCCTCTGGACTCTGAATCCTGAATCCACCTCTTGTAGGCTATATGACCTAGGGCAAATTGCTTAACCTTTATTGCTTCATTTCCCTCATTTGTAAAATGGCTATAGTTATATTATCTCCTTCAATTGATTGTCAGGATTAAATTAAATAATAAACACGTATCGTCTTTATACAAAATTCTCAAATCAAAACAACTGAGAACCTAAAGTATTTTTGCATTCTTTCGGAAACAAGAACTGACCAACTTATTTTGCAGCAAAACCTGAACTGAAATTAGGCTCTGTATAATCCTCATTTAGCCTACTGAGTGTTAATATTCAGTTTTGCTACAGAAAAATGAAAATGTATTTGATTCCAGAGAGCTACCTTCAACTCGGCTTGGATTCTTAGGTTACATTTGGTCTTCCTAAAATAGGAAAATACGAAATTGGCTCCAAGGGCTGCAGATAGGGAGTTTTTGATTTAGAACAGTAACTAGTGCTGAACAAGTGTATTTAGGTATTAGCTTGTAAAAGGCTGTCCTGGGACCAGCAGTTAGCATAATGGCTATGTCGCTGGACTCCCATGTAGTCAACCGCGGTTCAAGTTCTGGACCCGTTGGCTTAAACTCACACCGGGCGCATGTGCGTGCGTGCCCAAGATCCCATGAGGAGAATGGAGGAGAAGGGATTGAGGCGTGGCTATCCTCGGGGGGGGAGGTATTTTTTCGCTTTCTGTCTCTCTGTCTCTCTCTGTCTCTCTGGCAAGCTCACACGCCCTACAGTAAAAACCTCTCCAAAATAAATACATAAATAAAAGGCTGTCCTGCAATCACTCAGTATACCTGCAGAAAGGGAGAGCCATGACTATGCTTTCCCTAGACTTACATTTCAAACTGTAGATAATCATAGGGTAATACGGTTAGAGGCATGCTGAGAGACGATTTATTTCAGTTACACATTTTGCAGATATCAAAAACAGATATGGTGCTTCTGGTGATAAAAAAGAATAACAAGGTTCAGATTTACCTTATTACCCGAAATAACAAAAGATGGTATAGAACAGCAGTGTTCGCTAGGACATTAGTCAATGAAAAACAGTGATTCCAGAGAGATGGGGAAAGCAAGGTGAACCCTATGATTGCCGTTAGGGTGACCTGTGTCATGGGCTTTGAGAGAATTCACAAACTCAGACATAAAGTAGACAGAAAAGGTTTATTCACTTTCCAAGAGAGGAAAGCGGCCAGAGGCAGAGAGTCGGATCAGCCCTAAAGGATAGGGCTAGGGATTTTTAAAAGAAAGGGGTTTAAAGCCAGGTAACTAAGGTGGTCTTGAAACAGGATGCCAGGTGGTCTTTTACGACCTCTGAGATGTTTGGCTGTCGTCTCTGGGTGAGTCAGTCAGCAGCAACAAAATCGAGCTGCTCCCCTGTTCCCCCCATTCAGGTGAAACTCTTCTCAGATCCCAAGGAATTCTCCACTGGGGCTTGTTCCTTCACCAGGGCCGGCCAGGATGCTGTGACCTTCTAGTCCCTTCTCTCCACCCAACAAGGATACTTAAGGCTGCCAGACATCCTTCCTTCCCTCCAGCAGAGACCAGGACAAGAGACCAAAATGCACGGGTTAGTTCCTAAAAGAAAATACCTGAGGCAACGGGGAGGTACTGAACATGCCCTTTCCATGACCACCTTGTGGGAGCTTCTAGCCTGGGAGAAGAAAGCCCTGAAGAGGAGAGCGGAATCCTTGAGCTGAGATTGCACAGTCAAGAAGCAAGGGAGACCATGGTAGCTGGAGTTTGCAGGTCAGAGGACTAGACAAGCGAGAGGTGAGCAGAAGATCCCCTGAAGTACTCAACACCCTCTTACCTACATATGCACATGAAGAAGTTGCCTGAGTCTGAGGAAAGACACACAAGCAAAAAATAAATAAGTAAGAGGGAACAGTAATCAGTGTTTGTACAAGACTGAGCATAGTTCCTGTTTCCGTGAACCTGAACGGAAAATACAACTCTAGATTTATGGGACACTGAGAGAGTAGATGCTATGGTCTGTGTCCTTCCGGAGCTCAGCCATGGTGTTGAACCATCGTAACGGGACCGAGAGGGTGAGATTGTGATACAGTGACAGTGTTAGCGGGTGGGGCCCTCGGGAAGAGATTAAAATGAAGGTGGTTATGGTGAGGCGCCCCTGACTGAGTTCTGTTTGGTTTATCAAAAGAGGAAATGAAGCCAGGCCAGAGAGACTCAAGCCCAGTCAGTCTGTTCTTGCTCTTGTGATGTAACTGGGACTCTGCCAGACCCCTCACAGCGGCCCCTGGACTTTGGGCCTCCAAATTGTGAGCGGAACAAAGCCTTTGTTCACTTACGACACTCACGCTCTGATATTTCTATTAGCAACACAATAGCAGACCAAGACAATGCACAAAAGAACGTTTTCTCAATTGCAAAGAATCATTGGTCTTAGACTGGATGCTATTCTGGTCCTACCTAAAATATCTTAAAAGCAAGACCCAAAAACCTGAAACTGTTTCCCAGTAACTTAAATGAGTATCAGAACAAAGCTCAAAAATATGGTTAGGAGCCTAGGTGGTACAATCCGTACCATACAGGACTTCAGTGCTGGAAGCCACATAGCCTGAAAACACTCTGGGCATGCACATATGTGACCAAGAGCCTGAGGAGCTGGAGGGCTGGACAGGGGATCATAGCATGACCAGACTCTGTTGAAGATGCTTCTCCTTTCTCATATACATGTGCTTTTTACCCAGCTAATCTATCTGAGTGTATGTGTGTGTATGTGTATAAAACAAACTGTTCAATAATTATTAAGGTGAAAAAGTCTGAAGCCAGTCAGAAAGTATCAGTTATAGAAAAGGTAGAAAAATATAACCCATCATAAGAAAAAGCAATCAAAACTGACCCAGACTATTCCTTATTTCTCCCTCTAAGTACATGTAAAAACTCTAAACAGTATGCATAAAGCAAACGTAACAAAGATCTAAAAGGGACAGAAAAGAAGGCAGACCAACGAAGAAACCCAGAACCCAAGGAACAATGAATTAGTGAGTCTCCTGGGCTTTCTTCTTACCTCCTATATCCCAGACTTGCTGCTGAACAAGTGGGCGAGCCAAAAATATCAACAGACAAGATACTAACAAGTCAGAGATAGCAGCAGATCAAAAATGTCCTATTCTCTCTAACCAGAGGGCCATGAGAGGGCAAGTAGCCAGACAGACCATTTTTAGACAGCAACTGCTTTGTTCTAGCCGGACTTGACAAAAAGACATAATGAAACAAAACAAACAAACAAACAAAGCCCTGTAGCTTACCTTACCCATTCCAACAAAGGGTCAGCGGGGAGCTTAGACTTCTTTCTTCATGAGACTCAAATGGAGTGCTGCAAGATCTCTGTCGGGGTGATGTCAGAGAAGGGCCAGAAGGGAGCCAGACCTTTTTATCACCGCAAAGTGTCACCATGTTCTCGCTCCCCATGCTTTCAAAGGCTAACAATAAAGCATCATAATACCTACCTCACACTCTAATGAAGCAGAAGTGTCCATCAGTGGTGTTAAAGACCACTATCTAAAACAGAATGTTTAACTAGTATCCAGAATATTATTCATAATGTAATATGAAAGAAAAACCTAGTTTCAATTACAAATTACTCATCATATCAAGAACCATAAAAATCTCAAACTGAGCGAAAGAAGAACATCAATAGATACTAACACTGAGATTAGAGGAATATTAAAATGATCGACCAGTGATTTTAAAACAGCTGTGATAAAAAAATACTTTTTCTAAAAGCAACTGGGGGGGGCCAGGAGGTGGCATAACAATTATATCTCTGGACTCCCACATGGGAGACCATGGTTTGAGTTCTGGACCCGGTAGCTTGAAATTCACACTGAGCACATATGTGTGCATCCCCAAGATTCTAGGAAGAGAATGGAGGAGAAGGGATTGTAATATGGCCATCTTCTCTCAGGGGTTATTTCTCACTTTCCCTATCACTGTCTCTGTCTTTGTCTCTCTCTCTCTCTCGCAAGCCACACACACCCTAAAACAAAAAGTTCTTAGAAAAAAAATTTTGGAACACACATGGAACAAATTTTTATAAAAAGCTTTTCCCACAAAAATAGAAAATTTTATCAATGAAGTAGAAAATATAAAGAAAAATTAAATAGAAATTTTAGAAGTTAAAACACAATAACTGAAATAAATATGTAGTAAAGGGCCTTACCAATAGAATTGAGTATGCCATAGAGAGGAATATAGAGGCTCTCGGAATAACCAATTCTAAACACACAGAAAAATTATGTTAAAAATTTATAACGAGGCAAGCCTCAATGACTTGTGAGTCGAAGACAAAAGACCTAATATTTATATCATTGAGTCCCAGAAGGACAGGAGAAAAAAGGTAAGACTTAAAAAGTACTCAAAGAAAAGATGGCCAAGAACACGAAACTTAGGAAAATGCATAGACATAGTTTCAAACAGCACAAATCCCAAACATGATAACTCAAAAAATACATTTCAAGATACATCATAATTAAGCTTTCAAACACAAAAAGAGGGACCAGCAGTTAGCATAATAGCTATGTCACTGGATTCCCATGTAGTCGACCACAGTTTGAGTCCCGGAGTTGGTGGCTTAAACTCATGCCGGGCGCATGTGCATGTGTGCCCAAGATCCCGAGAGGAGAATGGAGGAGAAGGGATTGCGACATGGCCATTTCCCTTGGCGGGGGGACGGGAGGGGAGGTGATTTCTCACTTTCTGTGTATATGGTGCAGGCTCCCTATAGCAAAAAAACCTCTCCAAAAAAAAAAAAAAAACTAAAAGAAAAAAAAATTTTTTTTGAGAGATTTTTTGCTATAGGGTGTGTGCGCTCACTAGACAGACAGAGACAGCAAGACAGAAAGTGAGAAATCACCCCCCAGAGGAGATGGCCATGCCGCAATCCCTTCTCCTCCATTCTCCTCTCGGGATCCTGGGCACGCATGAACATGAGCCCGGTGTGAGTTTAAGCCACCAGGTCCGGGACTCAAACTGCGGTCAACTACATGGGAGTCCACCGACATAGCCATTATCCTAACTGCTGGTTCCGAAAAAAATGGTTTTAAGTAGTCAGAAGAAAATGACACTTCATATATAGAGCAAAATCAAATGACAGCAGATTTTTTCATCAAAAGCCATTGGAGCCAGAACAAGTGGCATAATATTTTTTGAAGTTCTGGCGGTGGAGGGAAGTCATCAACCTAGAATCCTATACCAAGTAAAAATATTCTACATTAAAGAAGGAAAAATTAAGCCATTCTCAGATGAAGGAGAGCTAAAATAATTTCTAACAAGCAAATTTATCTATTAATAAAAGAATGACTAAAGTAAGTTTACTAAACTTTTTAAAAGGCAAAGAAATAAAGCTCAGGGCACCAGTAACAGAGAAAAGACACAGTGGGAAAAAATCACAGGTATTTAGGTACTAAGTTTGTAATGTTTTTAAAAATAATCATTTAATTTTATTTATTCATTCATTCATGTTATTTTAATTTGACAAAAGTGAGAGAAAGAGAGAGAGAGAGACAGCAAACTGCCATGTCCTGGACTTGAACCGTGAACCATGGGGGAGTGTCCAGCACCTTAACCACCACACTACCTGTTGGTCCCCTAGCTTCTAAATTTTTTTAAGTCTGCCCCATGGTTAAAACAAAAATGATGTAACAGTATTTGATTCAGTTCTAAATGTATGTAGAGAATATATTTAAGACAATTGTAAGTGGGGATGGGTAGAGGGACATCAAGATAGGAGGTTTTTTGGGGTTTTTTTTGCTATAGGGCGCGTGCTCTCACCAGGAAGACAGAGAGAGATAGAGAGACAGAAAGTGAGAAATTACTCCTAGGGGGGGATGGTCACATCACAATCCCTTCTCCTCCATTCTCCTCTTGGGATCTTGGGCACGCACGCACATGCGTCCGGTGTGAGTTTAAGCCACCAAGTCCGGGACTCGAACTGCGGTCAACTACATGGGAGTCCAGCGACATAGCCATTACGCTAACTGCTGGTCCTGATAGGAGATATTTTTATTTTATTCAAAATGTTAAAAGGACAACATAAGTAGACTGTAATAAGATTATATAATTATAAAATTTTGTAACCACTATCAAAAAAGCTATGTGAAGAGATGCCTTAAAAACAAAACATGTCAAAATAAGATTCTAAAACAATTCAGATAGCCCACATAAAGGCAAGAAAAAGAAGGCCAAGAAATAAAACAGAACAACAAAAAGGTATATAAAATGGCAGAATTGAGCTGATCAATCATTACATTATCTTTAAATGATCTAAATACAATAGTTAAAAGATAAAGCTTGGCATCGCTTATTTAAAAAGAAAAAAAGACTCTCAGTTAAATGCTATTTAAAAGAAATTTACTTCAGATATCATACTATAGGCAGTTGGAATTAAAAGGATAAAAAAGATGTATCATGCAAACATTAATAAAAAGGAAAGCAAGAATAGCTAAATTAATATCAAATAAAGTACACTTTAAAGCGAAGAAAATTCCCAGCCACAAAAAGGAATGCTACATAATGATAAAAGGATCAATTCACCAAGCAATAGCAATAGCAACATTAAGTGCTGCAAAATAGTGAAACAAAACCTATAAAGCTGAAAAGAGAAATAGAAAAATTCACAATTATACTGAAAGACTTCAAACTGCTCTTGCAAAAACTAATAGCTCAGCTATGAGGAAAATCAAGCACGGCACGGGAGAATTCAGCGGTCCCATCACAGCATACCTTACAAGAGGAGAGTACAGTATTTTCAAAATAAAACAGAGAAAAAGGGATCTGGGGGCCAGCAGGTGGTGGGGTGGTTAAGACACTGAACTCCCACGTGGCTAGCTGAGGTTCAAGTCCTGGACCTGGTGGCTTGCTTTCTCACTTTCTCTCTTTCTTTCTCTCTCTCTGGTGAATGTATATGTCCTATAGCAAATTTTTGAATGATTGAAAAAATTCAATTAAAATTATTTTTTTAAAAAAGAAAAAACAATTTTTTTGAGAGGTTTTTGCTTTAGGGCGCGTGCGCTCGCCAGACAGAGAGAGACATAGAGACAGAAAGTGAGAAATGACCCCCCAGGGGGGATGGTCACGCCGCAATCCCTTCTCCTCCATTCTCCTCTCAGGATCTTGGGCACGCACGCACACGCGCCCGGCGTGAGTTTTAAGCCAATGGGGCCGGGACGCGAAACACGGTCGACTACGTGGGAGTCCAGCGATAGAGCCATTATGCTAACTGCTGGTTCCCGCAAAAACAATTTTTAATTAGTAAGCTGTGTATCAGGGAAATGTGGATAAAAGAAATCAGAGGACTGAAGAATGGAGACGAGACGGAGGTGAGTCCAGACAGGCTCAGCCGCAGTGGTGTGCTCTGGAAGCTCCTGACTCGGCAGGCTGAGGTCACGTAGGAGGCACAGGTTCAGTTCTGGCTCACCCTAGAAAGCTGGGCAAAGTGGCACACAGCTGTACTTCAATCTACTCAAGTCACTAAGGAGGCAAAAACACAATCTTGTCACACACACACAAAATAAATAGATAAAAAGGCGCAAGGAAATTTACGGAAATGACGGGTATGTTCAGTACTTTTTGATTGTGACAGTCCTGTCACAGGTGTTCGTGTGTGTCATAATCGATCAAACTGCATACTTTAAGTTTGTGGTGTTTATTGCACGTCAGTTATATTATTTTTAAAAGAATATAAAAAATAATACATATTTTGGGTCAGTAGAATATAAAAATAATACACATTTTGGGCCATATTTTGGCATGTGGTTAAGGTGCTGGATCCCACATTACCAAGTTCACAGTTTGAGTCTTGAACCCGTCAGCCTGAAAACCATGCCGGGCAAGTGTGCACGCATGCTCAAAATCCTGAGAAGAGAATGGAGAAGAAGGGATTGTGGCATGGTTCATCTTCCCTGGTGGAGTGATTTCTCATATTCCCTCTCTCTTGTCTCTCTGGCGAGTGTACACGCCCTATGGCAAAAATCTAAAATAATACATTTTAAAATAAATGAATAAATAATCAACATCACCTGAGCTCAGATAGCCTTTCTTTTTTTTTTATGTATTTGCTTACTCACTAGTTGCTTTTAAGTGTGAGCTAAAATAGCTTTTGTTCACTTGAAGATATTTCCGTATTTGCTTGCAGACATTTTTGTTTCCCTACTTCTCTATAATTAGATTGTAATCTTGTGTGCCGTGTCTAAGTATGTCCAAAGGCTACAGATATAATGACAGGCCCAGCCAAGACACAGAGTAAACAAACTAAATGCCATCAGGAACCGACATCAGCTGCACATTCTTCTGCTGTTATTTTTAGGTAAACGAAATCGATGTGAACACTCAAGTGTCTCTGTCTCGGAATGTGGATGTCTAACGTGGATGCGAAACTTTTATCCGGTGCCAAATCCTGAAGTGGGAACTGGCTTCCCAAAGTTGTTTTCGCTTGTAAAATTGTAGTAGATATATTTCCATGGTTGTTAAATATCAACTTCTGGGCATTCTGCCATAATTTTAAGATAGCTGAGAAAGGGGACTCTTAAAGTGTGGTCCACAGCCTACTGGAAACCTGCAAAGGTCTTCTGGTTGGTTCTTAAAGTCATGGAAAGGGCAAATCTCAGGAAACCAGGGGCATTTGTGTGTTTGTTTCAACTGCAGGTTTAGGTCTACATTAAAAGTCACAGAAATATCCATTGTTTTTCTATAACATTAATTTGATTACACATTCTAACCATGTACAATGGGGTGGATTAATTATGAGTAATCACTTTAACATTTTTTTCCCTCTGAGTGTCCTGCAAACTTACTGCTGCTCCAGAACCATCCGGGGAAGTCTTAAGAACATAAAGTGAGATTCCTGCTCCTCGGCCCAAATCTGCTGTTTTGGATTCTCTAAGGAAGAGGCCAGGCACCCACATTTTTATCAGACAATGCTAGTGCTTGGGGTGGATTAATTATGAGTAATCACTTTAACATTTTTTTCCCTCTGAGTGTCCTGCAAACTTACTGCTGCTCCAGAACCATCCGGGGAAGTCTTAAGAACATAAAGTGAGATTCCTGCTCCTCGGCCCAAATCTGCTGTTTTGGATTCTCTAAGGAAGAGGCCAGGCACCCACATTTTTATCAGACAATGCTAGTGCTTCTTAGGCATCTAAGGAAGAGGCCAGGCACCCACATTTTTAACAAACATGCTGGCGCCTCTTAGGCATCGACCAAAGTTGGACAACTACAGCTTTCCCATCTGAGGGAGCTCTAATGGAGTCACAAAACCAACCTCATGAAGCTAAGAATATTTGCTGACTGTAGGTTGCTTTGCTGGCCATTTCTTGTGTTCTGATTTATTTAAACTAAGCTACAAGCAGAATTGTAAGGCTACACTCAAGATGATCAAGAAAACCAAAAGTCTTCTGAGAAGTGGATTGAAGGGTGAATCACCAGGTCTGTGTTTTAGCAGTTTTGATGAACCAAAGTATTATTTTTAGATGACAACAACTAATACACATCTAGTAATAGAAACAGTATGAAAGCGTTAAAGCCTTTACAATGGAAAAGATACAATAATTACAAGGATAAATCTCTCATTGAAAAAATTGTTTTTATAATCTAATTTTTATTAGTATGAGTTATTTAAGAACAACTGTAGGCACCAGCAAGTGGCATGATGGTTAAGGTGCTAGATTCCCACATGGCTGACCCCAGTTTGAGTCTTGGATCTGGCAGCCTGAAAATCATGCCAGGCACATACGCGTGTGTGCCCAAAACCCTGAGAGGAAATGAAGTAGAAAGCGTTGGGATGTGGTCATTCCCCCGGGGGTGATTTCACACTTCCCTTCTCTCTCTCTCTCTCCAGCAAGCACAGATGTCCTATAACTAAAACCTAAAATAATAAATAAAGAAAAATACAACTGAGGCTAGTAGGTGGTGTGTCTCTCTGTCTCTCTGGTAAGCCCCCATGCCCTATAGCAAAAATCTCTAAGAAAAAAGATAATACAATTGTAGCAGAATATATTATACAGAAAAATTCCCAGAGATTACTGAACCCATAAAATTGTGAGGGTTAAAGAGTCTTCGAAGCAGCAGTGACCAAGATCAAAGTACTTGGCTCTACTTAGCCAATCCTCTAGATTTTTTTTTCTTTCTTTTTTCCTTTTTTTCTTTTTTTGGAGAGGTTTTTGCTAAAGGGCGTGTGCGCTCACCAGACAGAGAAAGAGAGATACAGAGACAGAAAGCGAGAAATCACCCCCCAGGGGGATGGCCACGCCACAATCCCTTCTCTTCCATTCTCC
>NW_006204667.1:222361-242128 GCF_000334495.1 Tupaia belangeri chinensis | reverse complement strand
GAGTCCAGCGACATAGTCATTATGCTAACTGCTCGTTCCCTTTTTTTTTTTAGATTTTTTTAAAACATATTTTTTTAAGAGAGACTTTTGCTATAAGGTGCATGTGCTCACCAGAAAGATAGAAAGTGAAAAATCATTCCCCAGAGAGGACGACCATGGTGCAATCTCTTTTCCTCCATTCTCCTCTTAGAATCTTGGGTCTGCACACAAACATGCCCAGCATAAGTTTTAAGTTGTTGGATCTGGGATTTGAACCACAGTTGACTACATGGGAGTCCAGCAACATAACCATTACACCATCTGCTGGTCTCAAAGTTTCTAAAATTTTTACACTTAAGAGTGTCTCATTCATAAGAATAATCTGTTCATAATCTTACAGGTGTTTACGGTGTAGATTGGTAACTGTAAGTTAAATAGAAACTTTGGGCTCCTTGAGCTAAGTAAGAGAGGGCGTAGACGCTACAGTTAGACAAATGCCATGTCTGAAAAACGGTCAAATTAAAATATACTGTTGAATGACTTAGTGGTTAAGGTGCTGAACTTCCACACTGTGGTTCAAGTCCTGGACCTGGCAGCTTGCTTTCTCACTTCCTCTCTGCTTGCTTTCTCACTTCCCCTCTCTCTGTCTCTCTGTCTCTCTGTCTCTCTGTCTCTCTCTCTTCATGGTGAGTATGCGTGCCCTATAGCAAATTTTAAAAATAGTAACAATAATAAAATAAATAATTCTTAAAAATACATATAAAACATACTGTTCTGAATGGGATTCATCTTCAGCAGCCGACAAAAGGAGAGAGGGTTCAGTGCTCTTTCTTCTTCCAGTGTCAGAGTGGGTTCCAGCCAATGTCTCCTTATCCATCAACTGACTCCCGAGCGTGCCAGCCAGTTAGGGTAGGAGAGTCGCTGAGCTAGAAGGGAAGAACGTCGTATGGGGAGCTCGCACTACATCCAGCTGAGCCCTGAGGCATGAGGGACTCAAACAGTGACACTCACGCTAGTCCCTGCACGACACCAGCCACTGAGCATTTGGAAACTTAGTGTCACCCCGTCTCCCTGAGTCCATCTGCAACAAACGGTGAGCCCGCCCTTGGGGGGAGCCAAGGCCTGAACCCCGACTTAGCAATGGTAGGCTACCCCTGTGTGACACTCACCAAGTGCTTAGCCTCGATCTGTATGAGGGAAGAGGAGGCTTCGATTCTTTTTATTTTTGGGTTTTTTTTTTTTTTTTTTGAGAGGTTTTTTGCTATAGGGCACATGCACTCACCAGAAAAAGAGAGACAAAGAGACAGAAAGTGAGAAATCACCCTGCAGAGGGGATGGCCACACTGCAATCCCTTCTCTTCCATTCTCTTCCATTCTCCTCTCGGGATCTTGGGCATGCACGCACACGCGCCCGGCGTGAGTTTTAAGCCACCGGGTACGGGACGCGAACCGTGGTCGACTACGTGGGAGTCCAGTGGCATAGCCATTACGCTAACTGCTGGTTCCCGAGGCTTCGATTCTTAATAAACCAAACAAAATAATGGATAGCTACTGTGATGAAAGGAAGTCACAGTAAGCAGACAAACAGTAGATGCTGGAATTAGGGTCACACAAATGAAATCGTTGGTATACGAAGTCCTTTACAGGAGCCTGAACTCTTTTTTTTTTTTTTTAAAGAATTATTTATTTAATTTTATTTATTAATATAATGTTTTTTCTAATTTGACCAGAGAGAGAAAGAGAGAAAGGGAAAGTGAGAAAGTAAGCCACCAGGTCCAAGACTCAAACCACAGTTGGCTATGTGGGAGTCCAGTGCCTTAACCATCGGGCCACCTCCCAGCCCCTAGCCTGAATCTTTTTTTTAAGTTTTTGTTATAGGCTGTGTGCACTCACCAAAGAGAGACAAAGATAAATGGAGGGAGAAAGTGAGAAATCATCCCCCTGGGGGAATGACTGCATTGCAATGCCTTCTCTTCCAGTTTCCTTTCAGGATTTTCGGCATATGCATGTGCCAGGGGGGATTTTCAAGCTGCCAAGTCTGGGAACCAAATCATGGTTGGCATGTGGGATCCAGTACCCAAACCTCTACACCACCTGCTGGCTCATCCTGAGTACTCGCTCTCCTTTTCCTTAAAGATCATTAGCTTGTATTTATTTATTTATGAGCAATTTAACTTACTATAGGGCATGCACACTCACCAGAGAGAAAAAGAGAGAGAGAGAGAGAACATGAGAAAGCAAGCTGCCCGATCCAGGACTCGAACCTCAGTCTGCCATATGAGAGTCCAGCATTTTAACCACCATGCCACCTGCTGGTCCCCCATCCTGAACTCTTAATTTGTAAATTGTATGCAGCCTCCTCATCTCTAGATTATCAAAATTCATGTAAAAAGATATCACTCCTACGCGAAATCCTCATCACCACCTCTTCCATGTCAAATTGTTGCGTCCACCACAAATACTGTTACCGTCCTGAAGCCACCCTGCCGTCACAGTCAGAAGAATTACTCTCTGCCTTGTTCCTAATGGACTGTGCATCCCTTTTGTAGCATGGACACATTTCTTAATTAAGTTATTGCCTGTCTGTCCCTCTTGATTAAACTCTGGAGAGACAAAGTCCGTGTCGGATCATCTTTGTTGTTTCTACACCCCAAAGCACATTATCTTGCACACAGGTGATAATGTTTAGTCGACTGAATTTAAAGGAGTAAGAAATAATCATACAATTTTCAGAGGAAATTCACTGAGCCAAATATATGTAATCTGATTTTCTAAAACCTTAGAAAACCCCCAAAAGTGGATGTCAAGTTACCCAACGTCAGCACGCTCTGCCTAGAAGGCAGTGCGGTCGGCGTATGTATTTGAAAATCATGATTCAAGAGTACCATCCTCTCCATCCTGAGAGGAAAGAATATATCACTTCATGTGTGTATGCAAGGGTTATAACATCTTCTTATTTTATTTTATATTATTTGTTTTTAAGTTTCTGCCATAGGGCGCATGCACTCACTGGAGACAGACAGAGATTGTGAGAGGGAAAGAAAGAAAGAAATCACCTCCACGGGGAGATGGCCATGCTGCAATCTCTCCTCCTTTATTTTTCTCTTGGGATTTTAGGCACACACACACACACACACACCTGGCTTGATTTTTTAGTAGGTTGGGTCCAGCAATGTAACCATTACACCACTACCCCCCTCCCCACCACACCACCCCCTGGCCCCATCCCATCTTTTCATAATCACTGTCTTTTTTTTTTTTTTTGCAGAACTTTTATTTTGACTCAAAGCTAGGAAGCTTTTTGTGGACTAACTTAAGATCAACACTCTTCATTGATATTTAATCTCCACCATATAGATACTAAAAAGTCTACTATTCTACACATTTAAGAGGTAGAAATGGATAATTAAACTTCTGTCCCTAAATATTAGGGCATTGGAAAAGTTGTGAAGCATTTTTGCATAGAAAAACATGTTAGGACTTTTCTGATGATCCAGTATGTTACATATTAAGTAAAAAAAAAAAAAAAAGAAATGGATTTAACCATTTTTAAAACTTGGAAAAAGTCCACTTATTTACAGGAACAATCGGATCATACCTTTATTGCAATCAACTTTACAATGTGCAATTAGAAGAATCCCCTCCTTCGAAGCCAGCTAAATGCTAGACTTGGTTAGATTCAGCTATATCCACATAGCACAGCTGGCTTTCCCTCTACAACCGTGTCTGTCTTAAGTGTATAAAGTACACCTATCCTGTCTCTAATCCACCTCTAGGGAAGTCATATTTATTATTTTTTCTCATAGGTAAAGGTCAATTAGACAATTTAGAGGTCAAAAGCAAGCCGTTAGCAATTTAGAAAAGATTAACCCTATCTTCAGCTACAATTTCAAAATCTGAAAACTGCTAGGATCTAGGGAGCAATTTTATTCGCCATTAAAATGTTCCTAAGCTGTAGAATAACATATAAGTCTCTTCTGATGAGCAGAGCTATTAGTGGTCAGCTTAATTTCAAACAAATTTAAATATATTAATGTTGCTAATAAATATTTAATTGCGTATGCTGAGGACAGTGAATTAACTCTGCAGACTGGAGTTATCGTGAAGTCACCAAAGCCTCAGGAGAATGGAGGAATTTTGACAGCAGTGGCTTCTTACAACCTTGAGATGCAACTATTTTTTTTTTTTGTAACACAAAAGGCCTGTTTTCTTGCTAAGTTAGCCACATGGTAAACTCAATCATTTCAGTTAAAATTAATAAACACGTGGGGGCCAGCAGGTAGCATGGTGGTTAAGACGCTGGACCACTACAGGGTTGAATGTGATTCAAGTCCCAGACTTGGAGGTCTCTCTGTCACCTTCTGTCTCTCTGAGTGAGCACATATGCCCTATGGCAAGAACCTAAAAGTAAATAAATAAATTTAACAAACATTTGTTAGGCACCTTCTACAAGAAGAATCAGCATAGCACAATGATTGACAGTCCAGTCTCAGGAGCTAATTACCTGGTCAAATTCTTGTTTTTCCCACTCTTATCTGGTGACTGCTAAGTTATTTAATAGCTCTGCATTTCAGTTTCCTCATCTGTAAAATGGAGATGCTGATAATAATGGTACCTGTTTAATGGGATAAAATAATTGTAGACAAAATAATATGCATGAACTTCTTCCAAAAGTTCTGATATAGGCGTGCTTAAAAAATATTAGCTGATGTGATGTAAAAGTCACAATTTGGTTCTGAGCTCACAGGATGAGTACAACACAATTCTCTCCCATAATAAAGGCAGTTCTGCAAACTTTGGGTAATAGTCATCAATTTGGCTTTTATTATCCCAACAGGGAGCACTCTGTGGTTGAATACTAAGGGAAAATGAAGAGAGACATTTATTTTATACTTTCATATATCATTTATATAGCAATAGAGTTTTTAGATGTTTTTTAACTGTAGAGCTTGTGCGCTCACTGGAGAGTGAGAGAGAGAGAGGGAGAGAGAGAGAGAGAAAGTGAGAAATTACCCCACAAGGGAGATGGCCATGCCTCAATTCCGTCTCCATTCTGCTCTCAGAATTATGAGCATACATGCACATATGCCCAACTTGATTTCCAATTCACTGGATCTGGGACTCGATCACTCAGTCAGTCATGGGAGACCCAGCCACCTTAACCTCCACACCACTTGCTGGCCCTATAGTGAAAATGTTTCTTAAACCTTGTGTGAAGTTGGCCTTAAGGAAAGAGCTAATTTGAATAAAAGCTTAAAACCAAATAGCTTCACTTCTGTTGTTGTCCGGGGGTTCTACCGAGAAAGCAAGCATTCCTTGGAAATTGCTTTTACTGGTCCGTTGTAATTGGTTTCCAAGTGTTGTTGATTCCTCTCACTCGAAAGTGGCTGAAAAACACTAACTCATTTCTAGTCCCTTTCTGCTTGAAGTAAAGTTTATAAGTTCAGAGTTAAAGGACCAATACACATTTCAATGACAGTAGATCCTCTCATCTTAAAAATGCTTTTTACTTTTAAGAAAACAGTGGCTTAGTTGAGTGGATACTATCATTTTTATAAGGCTAATCACATTTAAAGATGGCACCAGGGGGAGGGGCTACAACGGTCACAGGGAAGAGGGGGGCATCTCTGTTACTTCAGAATTTTTTGAAATTTGACTTTTTCCCTCCTTCTTTCAGTAACCTTTCTTCTCAGTGACAGAAATCCAAATGCAGCTGCTCTGAGCAAACAGAAGAAATGTATTGGCTCACATAAAAAAAAATAATAATAAATCCTGTGATGAATTGAATTCAGGGACAGCTGGACCAGAATTTAATAACTATCACCAGGGCTCCATCTCTGTACCTGATGGGCATGATGTCCCCAACAGCCTGGGTCCCCTCCTGCTGTCTCTGTGGCCCCTACAGGAAGACAGCATGCACATCTCTCCTTCCACCATCTCCCACCTCCTGTGCCTGAACTAATCTCCGTGTCCAGAGGCTGCAGCAGAGGTCCCCCTGCCTACCCCGAGAATTGCACTGTAGTGAACTAGGTAAGAATGGTGTCTGGGAACTTACTACCCAGCTCTGGATCCCAGCCTCACGCTTACTAGCTGTGTGACATGGAGCAAATGATTCAGCCAATCTATTCGTCCATGTTCTCATCTGGAGGATGGAGGTGGTAATTCATTTTACCTGTCTTGGATGATTTGGCTTTGCAGAGTAGCTGCATTGATACACAGAAGACACTTAGAAGAGTGTCTGACACCTAGTAACCTCTCAGCCCGTGCTGTGTTAGCAGGGCTGTCAATGATGAGTGGAGGATGCTGGTGGTGGGGATACAGAAGAGGAGAAGGAGCAACGAGGGACCTACAGCCCCACCCGAAGCACATGGAGTAAAGAGGAGGAACAGTCTTAAAGGAATTTAAAGGTTCAAAGCAGAAATAACTTATGACAGTGAAAACCCACAATTTCTAGTAGGTATTTGTTTCCAGCCCCTACATCAACTCTTACATCCTGCTTCGTTTTCTAATAGTTTTCCGTATACTTTGGGTGCTAGAGAGATAAAATCTAGACTGCAGTAAGTAAAACCTCTGTGGATGCCTTGGTATCATACATATAAATATGATGTTTCTCTACTTTTAAAAATGAAGCACTGAGGCCTGATTGTTAAGCACGCGGCTGGATCCCACATGGCCGACTAAACTGTTGGGTCCTGGACCTGGCAATTTGGAAAACACGCCAGGAGTGTATGGATGCATGCCCAGAATCCTGACAGAAGGGAGGGATGCAGGAACAGGGACCACGGATGGCCCAACGGGGGTACTTTCTTTTTGCTTTACTTCTTTAGTTCTCTCTCTCTCTCAGATGAATGTATGCACCCGCACCCTCTGTCAAATTTTTTTTTTAAAAAAAAAAAGGAAAGAAAGAAGGAAAAAAAGAAACTTTTCGACATGGTAAAGATGTGGTTTAAACCTTCTCCCATTGATTCCAATTTGTAAATTTTGCCCACACGTCTATGACTTCAGCAACGATATTATGCATGATTGCGTTGCAGGGTGAAAAATAAAACCTCCACCGGACATACCTGGAAAAAAATAGCGTTACTCCCTAAAAACTCCTTCCCTACAGGAAATGAACTGCACATTCGTCATGCAGGCAGGGAGAAAGGAGGTGGAAGAGGCGAGGGAGCAAGAAAGGAAGGAGGGAACCAAAATAAACCCACTCCTGGGTAGAGCACTGGCAACGTGGCACTCACAAAGACTTCCTGTTCTGCCTAGGGTAAGAGCTGGCAGCGGCTGCGTGCAGGGCTGTGGGTGTACTCAGCTGTGCGGAGCTGATTATAGAAGATGAAAGGGCTTGGCAATTTATTTCATCTCGCACTGAAGCACTGCTGACAACTGAAAGTGAGGACAGAAGGATTCATTTGTTCAACTTCTGTTTTAAAAAACAGACTTCAAATGATACCACAGAGAAAAAGGAGGAAATGCTGTGCTGTAATAAAATGTCTGTTTTTATTTTTTTTTTTTTAAACACACTAGCTGCAGCATTTGTATTTAGTAGGTGGGTCGGAAGGCAAAGGAGGTGGCTTTTTTGTGGTTGTTATCAATGCAGGAAAGGGGATATATGTGGGAGGGATCAGTCACTTATCAGATAGGCCAAATTCACCTAATCTGACCATTAATCTCAGAGTCCAAAGTGAAGTTAGGAAGAAAAAAGTCTAGCCCTGCAGTGATTAAATACTTCTCAGAAAATTGAAAGTAGTGGGCCGGCAGGTGGCATGGTACTTAAACCATTGGACTCCCGCATGGCCAACTACGGTTCAAGCCCTGAAGCTGGCATCTTGCTTTCTCACTTTCCCTCTCTCTCTGTGTTGAATGAAAATCATCATCATCATCATCATTAATAAAATTAAATAAACACTTCTTTTAAAAATGGAAATGGAAAATGGAAGCTTTTATGCAGGATCTTTATGCTAAACGTAAATAAATATGTGCTACTTGATAGAGAATCTCTCCTAAATTTTACATGCTCGGTCATTTTAAATTTCAGTTCCCAAATCCAGATTTCCTTTATTTATCTATGTTATTGTGTTTGCTTGAATTTAGGGAAGAAAATGTTATATTTCCTTTGAAATGAAATGTGGTATTTTCATTAGCATATTTAATGTTTAAGAATGAGGACTATTTTTCAGTTCAAAGACTCATATAAATTATTATGAAATCTAATCTACCTAGCAAAGTGGATTTATGCCAAAAGACGTATAAAGATAGTAACATCTGATACTGCAGCACATTCGTTACTTATGACTAACACACAATTACAGATGCAAGTGTTAACGAAAAACAGAGATACATTCTGCCTATGATAATTAAAATGAAAGTGTCAGGACCATGAACACATTATTTTAAGCAGTTTCTGTCTTAAACAATACAGTCACACAATTGATTCTTTTGTCATTTATATCAGAATTTTGGTTATTTTCACTTTTTTTTTAGATTTTTTTGTCATAGGGCATGTGAGCTTCACAGAGGGAGAACGTGTGAGAAGAAAAAGAGAGAAATCATCGCCTAGGGGGATGGCCACCCCACAATTCTTTCTTCACCATTCTCCCCTTGGGGTTTGGGCACACACCCACACATGCTTGGAATGATTTTCAAGCCACTGGGCCCAGGACTCACATGATGGTCAGCCACATGGGAGACCAGCACCTCCACCACCACCGGCTGGCCTCTATTTTCACTTCTTTAAATGTAGCTTTTCTTTGCAAGGAATCACCAATGCAATATAAATGGAAAAGATGACAGCTAAAATAAGTTCCTTGGTTCTCTTGTTCCGCTGGAAACCACTCCATTTAAAAATTCATTTTTCAACAGTATTTTTGGAACACCCACTGGGTTCCAAACACTGTTTAGGGGACTAGGAATAATGACATTCTCCAAGAGCAGCTGTCACAGAGGGATGAGGCTGTCCACGCTCACTCCGCCTCCCCCGCGGAGCACTGTCCACTGAGATCACAAGGGGAAGGGCCGGGAGCTGTGGATGCACAGCCTGGCTTATAGTTTAAGACAGGGACACAATCAGACCAGTACAGGTAAAATAACAGGACACTAAATAAGGCTGCCATCAATCGAAACATATGTAATATATAAAACACAGGTAACCCCGTAAAGACTGTCTAGGGGTAGGAATAGGGTCGGCATGGTGGGGACTTGAGCAGAAGTCTTGCGGAAGAAGTAGCAGTGAAGTTGAGAGGGGGCGCTAGGAGAGGTCCAGCCTCGTGAAGGTCTGACGAAGCACACTTCACAGACGTGGACACAGGTTGGGTTTGGCAGGCTCAGCTCACAGAGTAAACCCGGCAGCCTGTGTGGGGAATGAAAGACAGGCCGAAGCAAGGCCGCGGACACAGAAAGGGGTAGCTCTTCAGAGAGGCTGGGAGGCCAAGGAGTTGGACATTTTTCTGAGGACCAGAGAAAGGGTTTTGTGTGGTGAAAGGCAGCTCAGTACTGAGGTTGTTGGTTTGTTCCTGGCTGGCCAGAGCATAAAATGTATGAAGGAAAATGACCAGAAAAAGAAGGAAGCCAAAGAGAAAGGCACCTGGGTTCAACTAAAATGCCAGCCTGCTCCACCCAGAGAAGCACACTCTGTGAGGACCATCAGAAAGAAACCTGAGCTTCTGGAATCTATTCCCTATGAATTCATGGCATGATGAGTCTTAAAAATAAACTAAACTATGGTCTATAAGGAAAAAAATGATAACTTGGGGGATGGTCAATGACATGGTGGTTAAGGCAGCTGGATCCCACATGGCAGACTTCGCAGTTCCAGTCCGGTACCAGTTAGATTGAAAAATACACCATGGGACCCAAAGGTGGTGTGGTGGTTAAGGGTGTCGGACTCCCACACGGCTGACCACAGTTCAAGTCCCAGACCTGGTAGCTGGCTTTTTCACTTTCCCTCTCTCTCTCTCTCTCTCTCTCTCATTCTGTCTTGCTCTGGTCAAGTTTAAATAAACAAACAAATAAATACTATATATTTTTTAAGAGAGAGATTTTTGTTATAGGACACATACTCTCACTGGAGAGACAGAAAGAAAGAAAGCAAGAAATCACCCCCCAGGGGGATGGCCATGCCACAATCCCTTCTCCTCCATTCTCTCCTAGGGATCTTGGGCACGCACGCACACGCACCCGACATGAGTTTCAAGTTGCTGTGTCAGGTCAACTATACGCGAGTCCAGTGATATAACCATTTTGCCACCTGATGGTCCCTAAATAAAATAATTCTTTAAAAAAAAAAAAAAGGAAAAGAAAAGAAAAAAAGAACACACCAGGCACTGCGCACGCATGCTCAAAATCACAAAAGACGAAATGGAAAAGGGGTGTGGCATGACCATCCTCCATGAGTGGTGTGTGTGGGGTGGTGCTTTCTCACTTTCCTTCTCTCTCCCTCTTTCTGTCTCTCTCTGGTGAGGGCACACACCCTCTAGCAAATTAAAGAACTCAAAAGATAACTTGGAGGAAGTGATGATTGATTAGTTAGAATGTTTTGATAAAGCCTGTCATAAAACAAGCTTTTCATAAATTTGTCTTACAAAAAAGTTCAGTTATCAAGAAACACTTAAAAATTATGTCAAAAGATAATACTTCTGGAGAAATATTAAAAATAAATCATTGACTCAAGCACATGAGAATATCAACAAACTAGCTTAACAATTGGGCTATAAACCTGGTGATTTTTTTAAGAGAGATTTTCACTATCGTTGGTGTGTGCTTGCCAGAGAGACACAGAGAGACATAAAGAGAGAAATCACCCCCCAGGGGAGATAGCCACACCACAGTCCTTTCTTATATTCTCTTCTTAAAATTTTAGGCACACATGCACACACACCTGGCATGTTTCCGGGTCCAGGACTTGAGCCGAGCAGTCAGCCATGTGGGATCCAGTAGCCTTAACCATCATGCCTTCTGGCTGACCCAAACTGGAAATGTTTAACATGCTGCCATTTCTTTTCATCCTGTTGAGGTGTAAATGACACACAGTGGAATGCGTATGCTAAGTTGACAGTTCGGAGGATTGTGACAGACATGCACACTCATGTGCACAGCACCTAGACGACCACATCATGGCCCTTCCCAGTCAACGTCCTTCCTCCTCCCGCTGGGCCAATAACCTTCCTGGCTTCGATCACCGTCACTTAGTTTCACCGGTTGTAATCATTCAGTACAATGATATTATTTAGCAATGAACAAGAATGAATTCTTACTAGTCATGACACAGACTTTCAGATAAGGGGCTAGATGGTGGCATAGTGATAAAAAGCAGTGCTCCCCAAGGCTGACCCACACGGGAAGGTTCTGGGTTTGCATCTGGAGATCTCCCTGAACGTGCTGGACACAGGCATGTGTCCATGATCCCAGGATGACTGGTGCTGGGGGTGGATCAGGGCATCGAGTCCCCATTGGAGAAGTCGTGTATCTCGCTCTCTCTCATGAAATAAAAAACAAAATTTTTAAAAAGAAATAAACCTCCAAATAATTGTGCTGAGTGACAGAAACCAAACAAAATAGAAATAGATATAGTATTATTCCACTTATGTAAAATTCTAGAAAATAAAAACTAAGCTATAGTGACAGAAATCTGATCACCAGTTGTCTGGAGACCAGGGGGAAAAACAGGAGAGGAAATTTACAAATGGGCAGAAGGGTATATTTGTATGCTGAAACTTACCAATGCCCTGTGAGGCCAATCCACATGGAAGCGTTCCAGATTTGCATCCAGAGACCTCCCTAAACAAGCCATTTGTGCATGCACTTATGATCCAGGGATGGCTGGAGGTGGAAGTAGATTACAAAATGGAGACCCTACTGGGTGTGTCTTTCTCTTTTGGTGTGTCCCTCTCACTTCTGTAATAAAGAGATAAATCAAGTTTTTTTTTTTCTTTTTTTTGGAGAGGTTTTTGCTATAGGGTGCATGCGCTCACCAGAGAGACAGAAAGAGACAGAGAGACAGAAAGCGAGAAATCACCCCCCCCGGGGGGGTGGTATGGCCACACCGCAATCCCTTCTCCTCCATTCTCCTCTCAGGATCTTGGGCACGCATGCACAAGCGCCCGGCGTGAGTTTAAGCCACCGGGTCCTGGATTTAAACCGTGTCGACTACATGGGAGTCCAGTGACATAGCCATTACACTAACTGCCGTTACACAAACTTATCAAATTGTACATGAAATATGAATGGCTAAATTTGTAAATATTTCTTAGTAAAGCTATTTAAAAATCATAACTTGGAGCTATCAAGTGGCACAGTGGTTAAGGCACTGGACTACCACATGGCTGGTCATGGTTTTTGAGTCCTAGATCTGGCAGCTTGCTGTTTCATGTTTTCTCTTTCTCTGTGTCTCTCTGGTGAGCACATGTGCCCCATAGCAAATTAAAATAATAAAAATAAATATTTTAAAAAATCATAATTCAAATACGAATCAGTTTGCTGCATTAAAATACATCACTTTCTCTCTCTTTCTCTCCCTCCCTTTTGGAACAAATAAATAAATAGTTGTTTGTTTTGTTTTTTTTTTTTAAGAGAGATTTTTGCTATAGGGTGCATATGCTCACTGGAGAGACAGAGAGACAGAAAGTAAGAAATAACCCCTCAGGGGGAATGGCCACACAGCAATCTCTTCTTCTCCATTCTCCTCTTAGGATTTTGGGCATGTACACACGTATGCCTGGGCATGAGTTTCAAGATGCCAGGTCCAGGACTCAAAGTGTGGTCAACCATGTAGGATTCCAGCACTTCAACCACTATGCTACCTGCTGGTAACACCACACTGGAATATTGAACCTACATGGAAAGGTCCCTGGTTTGTAACTGGAGGACTCCCTGTACCACCAGGTACACGCACCAGTACCCATGATCCAAGCTGACTAAGGTTGGGGCTGGATCAGAGCATGAGGCCCGTGTTGGGGCATTCCCCTCCCTCTCTGTCTCAGAAGAAATAAGTAAACTTTTTTAAAAAATCACTTTGTAAGTCACATTGAACTTTATCTTCAATAAGTAATTAAGCTTTTATAATTTTTTTTATTTTGGAAAAATGTTGAACATACTTCCTTTAAAAGTTTTTTCCAATACAATTATTTTCTCTCCCTCTCTATACTTCCAATTCCATGTAAATTAGGGGCCAGCAGTTAGTGTAATGACTATGTCACTGGACTCCCATGTAGTTGACTGCAGTTCGTGTCCCAGATCTGGTGGCTTAAACTCATGCCAGGCACGTGTGTGTGCATGCCCAAGATCCCGAGAGGAGAATGGAGGAGAAGGGATTGCGGCATGGCCATCCCCCCTGGGGGGTGATTTCTCCCTCTCTGTCTCTCTGTCTCTCTCTGTCTGTCTGGCGAGTGCACATGCCCTATCGGAAAAAACAAAAATACTCTCCAATTTCATGTAAATTAGATGTCCTGAGATTGTTCAACAACTAAAGGGTTAATACAGGTCGTCTCTTTTTTTTTTTTTTTTTTTTTTCTCTTAGTTTTGGTTGGCTTGTTTCTACTGGCTTATCTTCAAGTTCATTGATTTTATTTCTGATTCTCCAAGCTGTTGTTATGACCTCCAGTATGTTTTTCATTTTATTTCTCAAATTTCCTTTTTTATATAGTATTCCTTTTCCGTGAACCAATATCTGTTCACATATTATATCCATTTTTATCTCAGAGCTTAAAAATATACTTTAATACACTATTTGGATTATTGGTGGCCAGAAGGCTCCTGTTAAATCTACTTTCAGAACAAATTATAAAACAATTCTGAAGACATACCATTTTAATCTGAGAAGATAGTTTCCTGAGTGCGTTATGGAGTTTTTTTGTGCTCACAACACAAACATTCTACTCCTCAAACCCGAACCCTTTCTACCCCAGTCTATCCACTATTTTGGATGTATATTATGAAATGTGTGCTGGACTAACATTAAGCTTTCTGTGAGAGGGGCCAGTAGGGGGCATGGTAATTCATTAAGGCACTGGACTCTTACTGGCCAACTGCACTTGGAGCCCCAGATCCTGTGACTTGAGAATCCCACCAGATGGGTGTGCATGCATGCCCAAAATCCTGAAAGGAGAAAGGAGAAGAAGAGATTGCAGTATGGCCATCCCTCCTAGAGGGTGATTTCTCACTTTCCTGCTCTGTCTCTCTCTGCCTCTCTCCAGCAAGTACATAAAGCCTATGGCAAAGCCTGAAAATAAACAAACAAACAAAAACAAATACAAGATTTCTGTGAGATCTACCATCATTGGAAAAGTAATTTATTGGTGTACCAAAATTTTCAATGGTCTCAATCACATATTCAGTTATTTCTGTTACTAACTGACTCATTAAAGTAAGGCCAAAAATCCCAGCTTGGACCTTATTTAGAATATGGTCATTTCAGAGGGAATCAAGTTGAAATGAGGTGGTTAGGGTGGGTCCCGCTCCATTAAGTCCTTGGGGGGCCAGCAGTTGGCATAATGATTATGTCGCTGGACTCCCATGTAGTTGACCGTGGTTCAAGTTCCAAACCCAGCAGCTATGGAGTGTGCATACATGCCCAAGATCCCAAGAGGAGAATGGAGAAGAAGGGATTGTGGCGTGGCCATTCCCCCGGGGGGTAATTTCTAACTTTCTGTTTCTCCATCTCTCTCTGGCGAGCACATGCACCCTATAGCAAATATTCTCAAAAAAAAAATTTTATTGTCCTTATAAATGGGGAAATTTGGAAGCAGGAACAGACACACAGAGGGAAGACGATATAAGGATACACAGGGAGAAGATGCCATTGACTACAGAGATACCTCTATAAGCCAAGGAATGCAGAGGGTGGCTGGCAAACACCAGAGACAGGGAAGGATTGTGCCCTAGAACTGTCCAAGAAAGTACGGTCCTGCCAATGTCTTGATTCAGGCTTCTAGCCTCCAGAACTTTCTGTAGTTTTAAACCACTCAGAGACAGACACTGTGAAAGGGAAAGTGAGAAATCACTCCCCAGGGAAGATGGCCATGCCACAATCCCTTCTCTTCCATTCTCCATCCAGGATCTTGGACACATGCACACATGTGTCCAGTGTGATTTTCAAGTCACTAGGTCCAGGACTTGAACCGCAGTCAATCAAGTGGGAGTTCAACGACACATTTGATGGTATCTAAGTGCAGTATAATATTAATGGTCAAAACTAGTTGGTGAATATATGAGTGTTCAATGTAAAATTCTTTCAATTCTTCAGTGTTTGAATATTGTCATAATAAAAAAAATCAAAGTAATGTATGTTAGTTTAGATGTAGCTGAAGAAAAGTTTAGTTAAGTTGAAGTATAGGATAAAAAAGAGAATTGAGGAACCAGCAGGTAACATGATGGTCAAGGTGCTGGGACTGACTGTGGTTCAAGTCCCAGACCTGGTGGCTTGCTTTTCATTCTCTCTCTCTGTTTCTCTGGTGAGTGTGTGTGTTCTATAGTAAATTAAGAAATAATAATAGTAATAAATAAAATTTAAAATTCTTTTAAAACATTGAAAATATAGAAAGGAGTGTAACTAATAGCAGACTCAGTGATAGAGTCTAACATGGAATAATTGAGTTCTGGAATAGGAGGAAAAGAATGGGCTAGGTAGGATTTTTAAAAAGATAACAGCTGAGATTTATTTTCAGAGCAGATGAAAGACTTCCAGCCACATATTCAGGTAATACAATGAATTTGAGGCAAGACAAATACAAAGGGAAACAGTTGAACTGTTGAAAATAAAAGTGAAAACCTCTTAAAGGATTCAGAGAAGCAACAGGGAGACTGAGCTGATTTCTCAACAGAGATGATGGAAGCTAGAAGCCAATGGAATAACATCTGATCACGGGGCACATACAGAACCAGCATTTGCAGCCTTCTCTTCCTAAGTACTGGGCTCTGGGCTAAGCACTTAACAAACATTATCCCACTCAACCCTCACGCTCTCCCAGTGAGATAGAATGAATAGCTCCATGTTAATAAAAGGAAACTGAAACTTGGAAAAGTTCTTTGGAATAAAGTCAGACAGCTAGCCAGTGCTGAAAATGTAAACTCCATTATGACAGACCCAAAATGCTTTCTGCTTTTTCTGCAATCCTGTGTCTGCCTAGGCTCTGGGTCCCAAATCTCTCTGGTTTGACAATCTCACTGTCAAGTCTTATAACGGTTTGAACAATATGCTTGGGGTTAACACTGAAAAAGGAGAGAGAAGAAAATGAACATGGTGAAACTCCGGTATCTAATATTTGATAAGAGGATACAGATCACGTTATCGTGTGGTACCGGAGCACTGGCTGGGCAGAAGGCATTTAATTGGCATCTTTCCTTTGAATTTCGTACCTCTAGTCTCCATTTTGACATGAGAGTAGATGACTGAAATGCTACTTTGTGTCTTGTTAGCACCGTATTGTAAAGTGTATATTATTACAGAAAATTGACAAGGTGATGAGCTGTCACTTCAGCTAAGAGAATATCCTATTTTTAATGACTATTATTTCATAAGGAAATGTGCTGATGACAGCTTATTTTAGTGAAAACTGTCGATGTGTAACCTTTTTGCTAGACAACATTATATCAGTAACGATGATACCTAAAAACTATGCAAGATGCTGGAAATGTATTTTCTGGAATAATACTTGAGAAATCAATGTACAAGAATAAGTAAAAGTACTTTTTAAATATCAGGTTAGCATATATATGCTATAGAAAATTTTATTGGGCATGACTTATTTTTATAATGAGTATTCATTTATGTACAACAATATTTCGTTTTTATATGTTTTATAAGCCTATTATAAGATTAAAAATATGTCTTTGGAATAAATTTATATGTACAGATGAATGCACAAATGCATATGTATATATAAATATAGATTTTTTTATAAAGTCCATTTGGGCGTGCTGATATGGACCTGCTGACCCAGCTACTGGGGAGGTGAGGCAGGAGGGTAAAGACAAAGTGATACCCTATCTAAAAAAAAAAAAAAAATTCCAAGTCAGTGCTTAAATGTCATATAATTATATCCATCTAGGCTGTAAGCACTGTCCCTCCACTGTTCTTAGAATTAAAAGTGCTGGGATCAGCAGATGGTGTAATGGCTATGTCACCGGACTCCCATGTAGTCAACTGCGGTTCGAGTCCCAGACCCAGTGACTTAAACTCATGCTGGGCACGTGTGTGTGCGTGCCCAAGATCCCGAGAGGAGAATAGAGGAGAAGGGATTACAGCGTGGCTATCCCCTCTGGGTGTGATTTCTCGCCTTCTGTCTCTCTGTCTCTGTCTTTCTGCACGTGCCCTATGGCAAAAAAAAAGGAAAAAGAATTAAGAGTGCTGAATGCAAGTCCTGGTTCTATTACTTTCATCTTGTAATGTTGAGCATCTCTCAGTCTTCCATTTATGACCCATCTTCTCAGTTAAAATGGAGAAAACAACAGCATCCTACGTACCTTACTGGGAGACTCAGAGGCCTCTAAAGGAGATATGTATATAAAGAAACTCAATACTGCAAAAATATATTACAATTTTAAATATAATTGCCCATTATCATATTATGTGTGTGCTTGTTTAATTAAGATATGGCCTGACTTATTCTAGGAGTCACCAACCTAACGGTCAAAGAAAGTTATTTAGAAATACTAACTAATTTCACCCTTCCTTTGCCTGCATACTAATGTAGCCACCTTATAATCCTACCCGACTTGTTCTGGGAGGGGAAGTGGAGCTTGGGAACTTGTCATCCTGGTCCTCCCGCTCCCTGCCTTGTCCACCACCCTGCACGGACAGCTGGCCATGGTGAGAGCGTCATCTGCTACCAGGCACCTCGTCCAGACCTCTCGGAGTGCTCTACATCCAGGGAGCTGGAGCTCAGTTGTGCACACCCAGCAGGAGAAGCCAGCCCGCCTCGTCTCTAAGCCACTCCCCACTATATAACGAGCTGTGTCTCAGGGCCCCATTGCCTCCTGCAGCCCTCTCTGTCCACAGGACCCTGCCATGGGACTCGGCTTAGGGCCCCAAGTCTCAGACTGACCGTGTAGTTCTTTCTGTTCTTTGCCGCTTCTACCTTTGTTTTTGTTTTGTTTTGTTTATGGGTTTTTGTCATAAGGCACATATCCATGCCAGAGAGAACAAAAGTGAGAAATCCCCCTTTCGGAGAGAGGCCATGCCTCAGTCCTTTCTCCTGCATTCTCCTCTTACGATTTTGGACATGTACGCACGCACCTGGCATGATTTTCCAGGATTCAAACCATGGTTGACTATGTGAGAGCCCAGCACATTAACCACCATGCTGACCCTCTCTCTATGTATATGTAAACTTTTGTCTTTTTAATTTTCTTTTTTCAGCCAAAAAGTATTTTTTTAAATGGTATCCAAGTAGGCATCTTCTACCAGTTTCCCACTTGCCTAGTAAGGTCTGGAATGCAGCTGGGGCTTAGACACTGTGTACCGGTTACTCACTGTTACATAGCCTACCACTCCACACGCAGTGGCCTGAAATCAGGACAGTGTCCTGTATTTTGTGTCCTTTAGTCTACTGGATGATTCATTTCCTGGTCTTCTTGAGCTTACTCATTGAGCTGAATTCAACCCATAAGCTTTCTGAGGCTGAGCTGGCGAGGGCACTTGGGACGACCGGCCTCCTCTGCTCACGCAGCCTGTCAGCAGGTAGAAGCCGAGGCTAGGATCCCTTACGTGGCAGCAAGTCTGTACCAATTGAAAAGGCAGAAACCACCCAGCCTCCTAAGCCCAGGTCTTCAAGGGACACACCACCATTCCCAGAGCGTTCTCTTGATCAAATCTGTCACAAGGCTGGCTTCAATTTAAGGAGAGGAAGGTTGCATTTTGTGGAAAAAGCGTGCGAGTATAAACATGATGGAACTGTTGCGCGCATCCTTCCAGATGATCATCTATAGTTGAACCTCTGGTCAAAATGATGCATATCCTTTGCTCATGCGAAAAACGTTTTCTCATTCCCAAGACCTCGAAAATCTCCTTCAGTTACAGCCCTAGCTCCAAGTGCAGGCTCACACCATGACATCTGGTTCAGAGGCAGACAAGCCTCCATCGACTGAGTTACATGCTGCTGCTCAGTTGTGACCCTCCCTGCTTCGTGAACCAAAACGGCAGGCGTTCTACCCTCCGTACCTTTCTTTAGCTGTATTTAAAGAGTCTTTTAAAATACGACAGCCCTATTTTCATTATCATAGATGAAGTGTTTCTGGGACACAGTGTCCATCTTGAAGTTACTGGGTTCAAAAGGCAAAACTAAAATATTTTCTGAAACATGCAAAGAAAAAAAAAAAAAAAACAATGAGAAGGAAAGAGAGAAAACATTCCCCATAGGGCATGATCACACCCAAACTCTCTTTTCAGGATTTCAGGCACGCACACACGTAACTGGTAAGTTTTTCGAGCTGGTGGGTCCAGGACCGATCTGTGTAGCTGGCCATGTGAGATCTAGCCTTACCTGCCAGGTTACTGGCCAGTCCAAAACCAATTTCACTACTCAAGATTTCTTTATCCAACTTCCCCAAATTAGGAGTCATTTTTAAATCTACTTTCTTCATAATTTAAGCAACCGTATGTATCTAATTAAAGTTTTTTTTTTATAAATTCAAAAATCAGCAATAAAAAGACCAGCAAATGGCTTAATGGTTACATTACTGGACTCCCACATAGTCAACCATGGTTCGAGTCCTGGACCCAGCAACTAAAAACATGCCAGGAACATGTGCATGTGTGTCCAAAATCCAGAGAGGAGAGTGGAGGAGAAGGAATTGTGGCCTGGC
>NW_006204667.1:210894-221888 GCF_000334495.1 Tupaia belangeri chinensis | reverse complement strand
TTTTATTCCTCCCGGAAACACACACCCCCTTAAAAAAAAAACTAAAAAAAAAAAAAAAAAAAAAAAAGACTATTCATAGATTTTACTATCTTGACTAAAACTGAAAAATGAAAACTAGAGAAAAAAATTATCTCCTGAAGAATGATGTAGCTTTTTGTGTCTGCGGGGGCGCCATTGCAGTGCTCAGGGACAGCCCATGGAAAACTCCTACGAAGAGGTGGTGACTGAGGACAAAGAGCAGGAGGAGACACGCTTGGATTTCCAACAGCTAACCTGCTGGACTGTCATGGAAGATATGCCCAGAACGCAGCATTGTCCGATGTGATGACAGAAACCCAACACAAATATGACCATTCTAAGGCCACAGGATCCTCAAGCTGGGATTTCCAGAATTCTTTCAGAAGACAAAAGCTAGAACAAACATCCCCAAATTCTAAGACACTACAGGAAGATTCACATGGAGTAAGACAGAAGGTTTATGAATGCCAAGATCATGAAAAATCTTTCTGGCAAAAAAGCGATCTAGCACTGCATAAAAGAATCCACACTGGTCAAAAACCTTGTGAGTGCACCCACTGTGGAAAAGCTTCAGGGCCCAAGGCACTCTTGTGACACATCAGCAAATACACACATGAGAGAAGCCCTATCAGTGCAAGGAGTGTGGGAAAAGCTTTAGTCAACGAGGTAGTTTGGCCGTCTGTGAAAGACTCCACACTGGACAGAAACCCTACGAATGGACTATTTGTCAGAGGAGCTTCGGGAATCAAAGTAACCTTGCTGTTCACAGAAGAGTTCTCAACGGCGAGAAGCCCTACAGATGTGATCAGTGTGGAAAAGCTTGCAGTCATAGAGGAAGCCTAACTGTTCAGAGTCCACACAGGCCTGAAGCCATATGCCTGTAGCCAGTGCAGGAAGAGTTTCCACACTAGGGGGAATTGTGTTCTGCATGCAAAATTCACACAGAAGAGACACCTTATCTGTGTGGCCAGTGTGGAAAAAGCTTCACCCAGAGAGGGAGTCTGGCTGTGTACCAACGAAGCTGCTCACAAAGGCTCACCCTTTGACTACTCTTCAAAGGAAGTTCATTTTATGAATTAAGAATACAAAATTATCTGAGATCAAGCAACCTATCCGATTCTATGGAATTAATGGAGAATCTTTTGAGATAGACCTTCACCAGATAGAGCAAACTGACTTCTCCTTTCCCCCAAATGAGTATGAAAAATAAATGTCTTGTTTACTATCATTAAAAAAAAAATGATGTAGAAATCATTCATTTGGGGAATGAGGCCCTGTATAAATAAAACACATGAAAATTTCAGGTAAAATAATAATTCAATTTTTGTATTATCTACAATAACAAAAATTTAAGTAACATTCTTTTATCTAAAACTAAAAGTTATAAAAATAGTCTGATGAATGTGATGTGTGTGCATGTGTGTGCATGCACACTCATACATACATACAAGGATACTTCAAAAAGTTCTGAAAAACTAGAACTAAATTAGGAGCGTGTTTTGATATAAACACGTTTTAAAATCAATGCATAGTTTTTTCATAATGTGCATTTTCTATGAAATTTTGCAAGACCTTGTGTATTTGCAATACAATATCATGCATTCACCGCAGAAACACATTTAACATAAAAAGACGTTTCTCATATAAACATCTTTAAAGCTTTAAAAAAGCAATTTAAATGTAATTAGTGTGTGCTTACATTTATGTAGGAAAAATATATAAAAGGTCTTCCCAGAAAGCTCATGGAAAATTAGGGGTGTTTTTGTTTTTTGTGTTTTTTTTTTTTGTTTTTGAGAGGTTTTTGTTATAGGGCATGTGCGCTCGCCAGAAAGACAGAGAGAGACAGAAAGCGAGAAATCACCCCCCCAGGGGGGATGGCCACGCTGCAATCCCTTCTCCTCCATTCTCCTCTCGGGATCTTGGGCATGCACGCACACATGCCCAGTGTGAGTTTAAGCCACCGGGTCCAGGACTCAAACTGTGGTTGACTACATGGGAGTCCAGCAACATAGTCATTATGCCATCTGCTGGTTCTGAAAATTAGGTGGTTTTTTTTTTTTTTTTGAAAGAATTATTTCATTTAACTTTATTTATTTTTATTTATTTTAATTTGACCAGAGAGGGACAGAAAGAGAGAGAAAGCAAGCTGCCAGGTCCAGGACTTGAACCATGGTTGGCTATATGGGAGTCCAGCACCCTTAACCACCATACCACCTGCCAGCCCCTGGAAAATTAGTTTTATGAAAAAACTATGCATAGATTTTAATACTTTTTTGCACCAAAATAAATGTATACTTTAAGCCCATTTCCCAAGGACCTTTCAAAATTCCCTCGTGTACTAAGTCACAAGGCCAGTATGGTGGATGCAGTGCTGTTCCAGCATGCAGCTTCTGAAGGGGCACCTGCCATTCATCCAGGACCAGCGTGCCCACAGTCCGCTACTATGAGTATTACCAGCTGAAGCTCACCTCTGCCCCCTCTTCTGAGGAATTGTCTTTGGCCATTATCTTAGGAACCATGTGACTGAGTCAGAACCTCTCCTCCCAGGGGCCCTTGCCATCAGTGACTAACTCACACAGAGTACAACTGCCTGGCTCCACAGCCCCAAGTTGGAAGCAACTCTGCAGTATGATCCACGCTCCTGAGACCAGCAACCTGAGAATACAGCCGATTCCACAAACTTCCTCACACCTCCCTCTCCCTGTCCTATCACTTCCGCTACAGAGACTGCTCCTTCGCTTAATCACGTGTTCCTAGTTTTCCATTATAGGCTTAGCTTCTAGGGAGACAGCCCTGAGAAAGACATAAAATAGTAAAAGACATCCTTTTCTTTCCTTTTTTCTTCAATTTGTTATGTGGGTGGGCAGCAGATGGTATAGTACTTAAGTCACTGGATTCCCACATGACTGTCGGCGGTTCAAGTCCCAGACCTGGCCGCTTACTTTTGCATTTTTCCTTTTTCTCCTGGTGAGCACACATGCCCTGTAGCAAATTAAAAATAATAAGAATAATGAAAAATAAAAATAAATAACTGGTTCTGAAAATTAGGTGGTTTTTTTTTTTTTTTTTGAAAGAATTATTTCATTTAACTTTATTTATTTTTATTTATTTTAATTTGACCAGAGAGGGACAGAAAGAGAGAGAAAGCAAGCTGCCAGGTCCAGGACTTGAACCATGGTTGGCTATATGGGAGTCCAGCACCCTTAACCACCATACCACCTGCCAGCCCCTGGAAAATTAGTTTTATGAAAAAACTATGCATAGATAGATTTTAATACTTTTTTGCACCAAAATAAATGTATACTTTAAGCCCATTTCCCAAGGACCTTTCAAAATTCCCTCGTGTACTAAGTCACAAGGCCAGTATGGTGGATGCAGTGCTGTTCCAGCATGCAGCTTCTGAAGGGGCACCTGCCATTCATCCAGGACCAGCGTGCCCACAGTCCGCTACTATGAGTATTACCAGCTGAAGCTCACCTCTGCCCCCTCTTCTGAGGAATTGTCTTTGGCCATTATCTTAGGAACCATGTGACTGAGTCAGAACCTCTCCTCCCAGGGGCCCTTGCCATCAGTGACTAACTCACACAGAGTACAACTGCCTGGCTCCACAGCCCCAAGTTGGAAGCAACTCTGCAGTATGATCCACGCTCCTGAGACCAGCAACCTGAGAATACAGCCGATTCCACAAACTTCCTCACACCTCCCTCTCCCTGTCCTATCACTTCCGCTACAGAGACTGCTCCTTCGCTTAATCACGTGTTCCTAGTTTTCCATTATAGGCTTAGCTTCTAGGGAGACAGCCCTGAGAAAGACATAAAATAGTAAAAGACATCCTTTTCTTTCCTTTTTTCTTCAATTTGTTATGTGGGTGGGCAGCAGATGGTATAGTACTTAAGTCACTGGATTCCCACATGACTGTCGGCGGTTCAAGTCCCAGACCTGGCCGCTTACTTTTGCATTTTTCCTTTTTCTCCTGGTGAGCACACATGCCCTGTAGCAAATTAAAAATAATAAGAATAATGAAAAATAAAAATAAATAAATAATTCTTTAAAAATTATTTGTTTCTATTTGGTATGCATATAATATATTTAGAACTTATTCAAGGCATTATACTGAGCCCCTTACACTAGTTTTTCCTCAATTCTCACGGCACCCCTTCAGTGTAAGTATCATTACTCCTCATTGAGGCTCAGAGATATGAGGTAGCTTACATCCTGGGGTACCATAGCGATCATATCACCCCCTCCTTTCCTTACAGTGTCAAGTGTACTTTTTCTGCAGTGCTTTTTACGTCTTCCTCTAGCATGGCTAAAACCAAATCCGATTACCAACTTTTCACTAAATAAAATGGTAAGTGCTTATCTAAAATAACCAACATTCAAATAACTTACAGGAGAAAACTTAATAAAGGATAACTTATTATTTTAAGGACAGCCCTTAGAATTATAATGCTAAATGAAATTATATTACATTTCTCAACAAAGAAGAAACTACGTTCACCAAGGCACATAAAATTAGTCCCAAAATGAAAAATTCAGAAGTTAGACTTAAATGAATGCCATCAATTAATTTTTATAAAAGAACTAGAACCATTTTTGAAAAAGTTCAATTGTCTTTTAAATGAAAATTAGATAAATAACTTCATTTTATTAAGAAAAATTATTATGATCTGAGAGATAGACGAAGCAGGCTTTTTAGCCTACAATTAAAAATATCAATCCTCCAGGGCCGTCTCCCAAATCTTTCAACCACAAATAAGTAGAGTTCAAAGAGGGTTTCATCGAGAGAGCAAAGGAGCAGCATTGACAATGATGCTTCTTTTTTATCTGTGATTCCATTGTCTTTGGTAATAATGACATTTTTAAAGTGCTCCAAAAAGAATCATATAAACATCTAAGCTCTCAAAAGCCCCAGCTAGGGTCTTATTAGTTGTACCCGACAATCGAGAATCTTATGGAACCTAAAAATAATTCCTTTTTTCCCAGGTGCTTTAGTCTTTTCCACATTTTAGCTGTAATCTTATAGCTGCTTGAAAAGTCTCTGCCTATTCGATTTTTCATAAAGTGAATAAAGATTAAAAAGAGCTATTCTCTTTCTTTCTTTGTTGGTATGAGAATCTATACAGGAATTATAAGTGTTTTTGATAACTCTACATGTGTCAGGAATACAGAAAGATTTTTTTTCCATATTTAAAAAAAATATTTAATTTTATTCATACATTTATTTTAATTTGACCAGAGAAAGAGAGAAAGAGTGAAAGTAAGCCACCAGGCCCGGGACTTGAACCGTGGTCTATTAGAACTTATTCAAGGCATTATACTGAGCCCCTTACACTAGTTTTTCCTCAATTCTCACAGCACCCCTTCAGTGTAAGTATCATTACTCCTCATTGAGGCTCAGAGATATGAGGTAGCTTACATCCTGGGGTACCATAGCGATCATATCACCCCCTCCTTTCCTTACAGTGTCAAGTGTACTTTTTCTGCAGTGCTTTTTACGTCTTCCTCTAGCATGGCTAAAACCAAATCCGATTACCAACTTTTCACTAAATAAAATGGTAAGTGCTTATCTAAAATAACCAACATTCAAATAACTTACAGGAGAAAACTTAATAAAGGATAACTTATTATTTTAAGGACAGCCCTTAGAATTATAATGCTAAATGAAATTATATTACATTTCTCAACAAAGAAGAAACTACGTTCACCAAGGCACATAAAATTAGTCCCAAAATGAAAAATTCAGAAGTTAGACTTAAATGAATGCCATCAATTAATTTTTATAAAAGAACTAGAACCATTTTTGAAAAAGTTCAATTGTCTTTTAAATGAAAATTAGATAAATAACTTCATTTTATTAAGAAAAATTATTATGATCTGAGAGATAGACGAAGCAGGCTTTTTAGCCTACAATTAAAAATATCAATCCTCCAGGGCCGTCTCCCAAATCTTTCAACCACAAATAAGTAGAGTTCAAAGAGGGTTTCATCGAGAGAGCAAAGGAGCAGCATTGACAATGATGCTTCTTTTTTATCTGTGATTCCATTGTCTTTGGTAATAATGACATTTTTAAAGTGCTCCAAAAAGAATCATATAAACATCTAAGCTCTCAAAAGCCCCAGCTAGGGTCTTATTAGTTGTACCCGACAATCGAGAATCTTATGGAACCTAAAAATAATTCCTTTTTTCCCAGGTGCTTTAGTCTTTTCCACATTTTAGCTGTAATCTTATAGCTGCTTGAAAAGTCTCTGCCTATTCGATTTTTCATAAAGTGAATAAAGATTAAAAAGAGCTATTCTCTTTCTTTCTTTGTTGGTATGAGAATCTATACAGGAATTATAAGTGTTTTTGATAACTCTACATGTGTCAGGAATACAGAAAGATTTTTTTTCCATATTTAAAAAAAATATTTAATTTTATTCATACATTTATTTTAATTTGACCAGAGAAAGAGAGAAAGAGTGAAAGTAAGCCACCAGGCCCGGGACTTGAACCGTGGTCTACCATGTGGGAGTGTCTAGCACCCTTAACCACCATGTCACTCGCTGGTCCCCAGCTTTTTCCACATTTTCATTGTCACTATTTTCTCTGAGCCACATGGAAGGAAGAAAACAATAAGGTATTTCTGTATTCCTGGCCATCCTGTTCATTGACCCTGGTTTTTTTCACTACCAGAATAACATTGTCAGTGTATGTCAAACTAATTTAAGGAGCCATTGTAGAAACACCTAATGAACTCTGTAGAAAATTTCGCGGAGCTAAAAGTGACCAACTCATTTGTTCCCACTTCTCAATGGTACAAAAGGCCTAAATCCCAAATATCACCCTCTAATTGAAACAAGATGAAATGGACCATTTTCTGTGCAGCATCACTTTTTTGTTCTTTCAAAGGCATGGAAGTATTTGCTGAAATGTGATATCTATAATAACAAAACAAAGGGAAAAGAAAAAAAAAGAAGAAGAAAAAAAAAAAAAAGAAAACATCCTTGCACAGTGATGGTATACGATTACAGTTAGCCTACCACACAAATTGGTCCCAGCAGTTTTCTCTTTAATTCAAGATTTATGGAAACATCTGAGATTATAAAATTAACCAAACAAAAACAGATGCTATAATTGTGAGAGGCCCAATTCTTGGATGACTACCAGAGCTAAACATTAGTATATGGAGTGGAAACATTTTTACTTAAGTTCTTATATATCAGTTTACAAGCTGATGTAAATATTCCGCATGAAAATAACTGTCTAAACAGCTTGGAGAAATGAAATGATGTTCACATAAGTGCCCCATTTTTCTCCCTTTCAAAAGGAAGACAAGGGCTATTAAAATGATAATTTCCTCAAGTTTCTTAATTAATAACATAAAATCTCCCACCTCTATTCATGATTCTTAGGAAAGAGAAGGGAGAGGCATGTCTTAGATACAACTCCCCAGTCGTGGTCCCCAACGGTGGTTCATGACAACTCAGTTGAAATTTAGTTTGCATATTTATTGTAGAAGACCAGTGTTAAGCAGTACTTAGTATTTGGTTGGCTTCAACTGAAAGAGAGTATTACCTTCGTAGTCAGAGTAACTTTTGAAGGTAGTAGAAAATAATCCTTTTACACCAAGCTATACCTAGACATTGTAAAAGCCCTGGAAATTATTCTCAGGAAAAAAAAAATAAAAGCCAAAATTTGCTAGTTGCATTTTTCAGGAAGGGCTGGGTATGGTTGTAGCATCTGACTCTTGTGGTTAAGCCTTTGTAGAGACTAGAGGTACAAAAATGAAGAAAATTAGAGACGTAACATCAGTCAAATAATAAATGTGTTTTTTTTTCTGCTCTCTCTCTCTCTCTTTTTTTTTTTTTTTTTGGTATAAAACCTTTTAGGGGCTCAAATGCTTTTTTTCTAAATCAGTAGATTTCTATGATTGGAGAAATGAAATGATGTTCACATAAGTGCCCCATTTTTCTCCCTTTCAAAAGGAAGACAAGGGCTATTAAAATGATAATTTCCTCAAGTTTCTTAATTAATAACATAAAATCTCCCACCTCTATTCATGATTCTTAGGAAAGAGAAGGGAGAGGCATGTCTTAGATACAACTCCCCAGTCGTGGTCCCCAACGGTGGTTCATGACAACTCAGTTGAAATTTAGTTTGCATATTTATTGTAGAAGACCAGTGTTAAGCAGTACTTAGTATTTGGTTGGCTTCAACTGAAAGAGAGTATTACCTTCGTAGTCAGAGTAACTTTTGAAGGTAGTAGAAAATAATCCTTTTACACCAAGCTATACCTAGACATTGTAAAAGCCCTGGAAATTATTCTCAGGAAAAAAAAAATAAAAGCCAAAATTTGCTAGTTGCATTTTTCAGGAAGGGCTGGGTATGGTTGTAGCATCTGACTCTTGTGGTTAAGCCTTTGTAGAGACTAGAGGTACAAAAATGAAGAAAATTAGAGACGTAACATCAGTCAAATAATAAATGTGTTTTTTTTTCTGCTCTCTCTCTCTCTCTTTTTTTTTTTTTTTTTGGAATGAAAGCCTTTAAGGGATCAAACATGCTTTTTTTCTAAATCAGTAGATTTCTATGAATTTGAGAACACATGGCAAAGGCTACGGTTCTAAGACTGGGTGAAAAAAAGGACTTTGTAAACACACTCAGAGAAATGTCATGATAATATTTCCAAGGGACCTGGCCAAGATTTGTTTATTGGATTTACACAATTGAACCAATCATGATTAAATTGCCTCAGGGCAAAAGTTCAAAGGGATAACCATCAAAATGCATAAAAGCAGAGCAACAACTGGCATATATTAAAATAAATAAGATGTCAATGTAAAGAGATGTGTTTTTCAGTTCTTTACAGTTCTGCTCGCAGAGGTCGTTAGACAATGATTGGGCCGAAATAGGGTGAACAAAAAAATCCCACAAAGACCTTCCACTGAAATCTAATTTTTTCCTCCAGTTCTTTTACAGATGAAATGTGGTAACTGTTAGCTGGAGCCTTCTAACAGATTTATATTTCTATGAGTTCTAATAAGCAGTGTTTCCCAAGGGTACTGCAGGAAACAAGACATCCATAGCATGTTACCAAGTGTCCGCTACTTACTCTGCCTACCAGGGTGATTATCCAAGAAATGTGCATTTAAACTTGGTGGCCAAGTTATCAGTCGTCCTAGAATCCAGGTTTCCCAAACTTGTTTAACCTTAGAACTCCCTTTTCTAAACAGTATATTACAGGAATCGTGTGACTTTGAAATACATAAGCCTAAATCTAACTTAGCTACTGTACGAGCTTCACACATGATCTTAAGCTCAAAGTTGAAGAAAGCTGGTTGGTAGGTCCGTATGATCCCCTGTCCCGGTCATCCCATTTTTCTCTCCTCATAGGCAGCCTTCCTTCCACTTTAAAGCCCGGTCTCTTTTTGTTCTTCTCCATGAAATGTTAAATGATCTGGTTCACCTTAAAATAAGATGAAATGCTTGATAATGTCCGGAGGGTTTTCTTTTGCAAATATGTTTGCATTGCAACAAAATAGAAACAGATGTGAAAGGAAAAGATTTTTACCGAGAGATATTTTAGGCAAACAAGATAATATTCAGGAGACTGAGGTAGAAATTTCCAGGATCCTTGGTACCATATGCCTTAGTCGTACCTGACACCGGCCCAGTCCAAATTACTGGGGAGTTGAGAACAAACAGCATTTTGAACTAGACCTTGAGCCCTTTGAAGCCCTTGCTTCGCAAGTTCTTTGCATCCGGCAATTCCATGAATCGTGGAGTGACAAAGTCACCACGATCTCCACATTCGGTCTTCTATCTGTCCATTCAGAAGATAGCAACATGCCTGATGTTGCACAAGCCCCCTTCTCAGACAGAAATCCTTAAGAACCACGTTGTCAGGAGGCGGCAGTTGGCGTGGTGGTTAAGACATTAGACTCCCATATAGCCAACTGCGGTTTAAGTCTCGGATCTGCTGATTTGCTTTCTTTCTCTCTCTCTCTCTCTCTCTGATCAAATGAATAATAACAATAATTAATTAATTAATTAATTAATTAAATGAATAGTTATCTAAAAGTGAAAAAAAAAATTGACAGAAATTTCCCCCAGAATAGTCTTCTAATTATTTCTTGCCTATAGGCTTCTAATTTATTCTGCCTACAGAAATAGTATAGGAAAGAGGGAGCCAGCAGTTAGCGTAATGGCTATGTCGCTGGACTCCCACGTAGTCGACCGCGGGTCGTGTCCCGGGCCCGGTGGCTTAAAACTCACACCGGGCACGTGTGCGTCTGTGCCCAAGATCCCGAGAGGAGAATGGAGGAGAAGGGATTGCGGCGTGACCATCCCCCCTGGGGGGTGATTTCTCGCTTTCTGTCTCTATGTCTCTCTCTCTGTCTGTCTGGCGAGCGCACGCGCCCTACAGTGAAAATCTCTCAAAAAAAAAAAAAAAAAAAAAGAAATAGTATAGGAAAGAGAGAGTGCATCTTATTTCATCTTTTATTTTTTTAAGCTTAATAGTTCCATTCCTAGTGTGGCAAAACATCAGACCCCTACAATTCTGCATATGCTGTGTCAAATGTTGCCCTGATTGTCCATACCCCAGGTGATTTACATCAAATGTAATACTCAACAGGATAAAGAAGTTACACTATCTGATCATCTAAACACATCAGCCATTAAGCCAGAGCAATTTCCATTGTGTTGCGGTTCATTCATTCTCAAGCAAGGAACAATATTTTATTTACTATATATTGAGTTGTCTGAAAAGTCATGAAGCATTTTTGCGTAGAAGGACTTGGAAAAACATGTCATGACTTTCCTGACAATCTAATAGATAGACCTTTCCCTGTAATTCTCTAAAAGCAAATACCAACATTACTCAATATTTCTGTTCCCTTATGACCCATGAGATTAACTGACAGACAAAATATAATATTGCTATTGAATAAGAGCATGATAGCAGAAGTTAGGTAGGAAATAACTCCTTAGGCATT
>NW_006204667.1:175754-210863 GCF_000334495.1 Tupaia belangeri chinensis | reverse complement strand
GTGTTTGAGAACGTGGTCGATGGCTAGCTCAGGTTGCATAAGAACTGGAGAGGAGAGTAATGATGTTTTGAAAGTACTGATACTGATCATGAATGAATTCCCTAAAATGTGATCTAAGACATAAAAAGGCTATTATAAAGTACATTTAGAGATCAGCAGTTAGCGTAATGGCTATATCACTGGACTCCCATGTAGTCGACCACAGTTCAAGCCCCGGACCCGGTGGCTTAAACTCATGCCGGGCGCACATGCGTGCGTGCCCAAGATCCCGAGAGAAGAATGGAGAATAAGGGATTGCGGTGTGGCCATCCCCCCTGGGGGTGATTTCTTGCTTTGTGTCTCTTTGTCTCTATTTATCTTTCTGGTGAGTGCATGCGCCCTATAGCAAAAACCTCTCAAAAAAAAAAAGTACATTTAAATTATATTTCTTGACTAGATCTGGATACTTTGGATGTGACTTGCTGCAGAGGTTGGGTGATTGAGGCCTTCAAAATTATAAGGGTTGACTCACTCAAAACATGAAACATTTACTAGAAACTGTGGTAGGCATGGAGATACAGGAAAAATAAGAGAATCTCTTTCCTTTGGAAACTTATCTAACAGCAAAAGAGGAAAATATAAACAAAAAGTGTCAGGAAAAATTCCAATGATATTAATGTTATTTATGCCCTCACATCTAAGTCTTTCAATACGAAAGTCTTCAAAAAGTTGATGGGAAAGCGCAGCAGGCCTCATAGTGCAGAGGTTAAGACTGCGGGGGAACTCCCCACATGGCTGCTGCGGTTCAAATGCCAGCTGACAGAAACATGCCCAGTATGCACATGTGTGCCCAGGATCCCGGAAGTAAGAGAATTGGAGGAAGGATTACGATGTGATAGGTCCCATTCCAGGGTTCTCTCTCTCTCTCTTTCTCTTCCCCCTCCACCTTTCTCTCTTTCTCCTCTCTCTCTCTCTCTCTTTCTCTCATAGAAAAAAAATTAAAAAGAAAAAGTTCATGGAAAATGTACATTATGAGAAAGCTATGCATGAATTTGAAATGTTCTTTGCACCAAAATAAACTTAGGCTACAAGTCCATTTTTTCCCACACACTTTTTGAAGTTCCCTCATGCTAAATATACTTTCAAAGACTCATTGCCAAGTCAGGCATATTTTACCTTGTGTTTGTATTACGTCATTGGGAAAATCATAACCTATAGGGTCGTTGGAAAAGTCATGACACATTTTTGCATAGAAAACCAGAAAAATACGTCATGACTTTCCAATGACCCAATATTTTTCTATGCAAAAATGTGCTATCACTTTCCTGATGCCTCAATCTATAACTGATTTTTTTAAATTAAAGTGATGGGTAGAAATACATTTTTCTGTGAAATGTTATGTTATTTGCTCAAATAGCTCGGACTATTGAAATCATTGTTAGTCTTGGTTTTACTCATCTCTTGAAGGGCTACCTGGAATATTGGGGAGTGAAGATGTGCTTGGTTCAGTGGGAAAGAATACTGAACCATTAGCCATGCCATCCTTGGGAAGAGGAGGGAAACATCAACGTCATTGAATTGCTGACTCTGAGCTGGAAGGAACCTGGCGTGAAACCTGCCCAGCTGGTGGAGGTGCTGCTGACAGAAGACATTTAAGGTTCGTCTCAGCATCCCAGAGTACCACAGGCTCCAGGCCAGATGCACACAGCTGTTAGCACAAGTCCATGAAGTGCAAGAGTTTCCCACATTTCCAGAAAGTCAATACTCTGATGGTAGGCATAAAGGCAGTGAGCATCTCGGCTCTTTTGTTATAGGATTTATACATCTGCTAAGCAATTACTGAACCATGTTGTCCTCAACATTCGAGATAGGATATGGAACAAAACACACGAGGCCCACAGTTGGAGGAAGACAATGACACAATAAGTAAACAAGAGCCAAGGGGTGGTGCAACCATGGCATAACTGAACCCACTTGGGAAGGTTCTGGGTTCGTATACCAGGGCCTTCTGTGCACTCTGGACGTACAGCTTGAAGACCCTGGTGAGGAGGCCTGTCTCTCTTTCTCTCTCTCAGAAGTGAGAAAGACAACAATGGGGCATCAAATGCAGTTAAAGGGACAGGAAGAGTCGACCAACTGGAGTTTCTTCTCCAAAGGCTTGCAGTTTGATCTTTTGCTCTGGTTACGGTAGATCTGGGGAAGTAATAGTCCTACTGCTTGGGGGAGATGAGTGAAGAACAGGAGCCAGATCTTGGCATTTTACAACTACTGGATCCTATGCTCATATACTGACGGCTCGGATTTGGAAAAAAAACAAAAAACAAAAAAACAAAAAAACAAACAAACAAAAAAATACTGCACCTCATTTGCAGCAGAACTCAGCTTGATTTTCTAGCTGCATATTCAATCCTGTCTTCACATAGGAACTGGTGTAAGAAATGGCAATTCCCTGCTTCTGCTGTGAGGAAATATCATATCCGAGAAATTGGCCAGGCAGATATGTGACAGGATATGCATTTTCTTTTCAAGCAAAAATATTTATCTTTCAGTTCTAAAGTAGCAGCTGTTAGTAATGTTTGTACATGGACTTTGGGACTTGGTATCTCTTGTGAAAAAGAGAGTCAAGGGCTGTCCTGGCCTGCGGGACAGTCTAACAGTTTCCTGGGGGAGGGAGTGAGAAAAGGGACACACACGCACACACACACAGAGTGGAGACAAGACCAGGTGCTGATCAAGTCTCGTTTATTGAAGGAATATGACAAGCTTATATACATGCCAGTGGGCATTGATTGGCTGCCCAAAATGCAAATAGGGTATCACAGCAGGACCAATTATTAGTGTCCCGGAAGCTGCTCGAAATGTAAATGAGGCATTCTGGTGTGACCCCATTGGCGGGTGTCCCGTATGTTGACCAATCAGCATGAGGATTCAGAGAGAGCCAATCAGGAGTCTGATATGGCTCTTCAGGGATGGTTAGAACCTTCACTGTATTGTTTGCTAAACAGGGAAGTGAAACCCAAAGGTTTCTTAAGGTGGCGGATAGCTTAAGATGGCAGATAGCTCTCAAAATGGCTCCCGTATCTATCTTCTAATGCAGCACACTCCACAAAGGGCCAGTAGGTGGCATAGTGGTTGGGGTGCTGGAATCCCACATGGCTAACCACAGTTTAAGTCTTGGACCTGGTGACTTACTTTCTCACTTGCCCTTTCTGTCCCTCTCTGGTGAGTGTAGGTGCCTTGTAGCAAATTTAAAAAGATGTGATAATGATGATAAATAAAATTAAATAAATAATTTTTTTAAAAGAGAGAGTCAAAATAACTTTCCTAGATACAATTGTTCTGGAAAACTCTAAATTTCCCCACTGGTGAGAGAGAATATTTATAGAGATTATTTTTATTAATATTTAAATGAAAGCAAATAACATTAAGTAGTGTCTTGGGAATAGTCTTTGAATTCAAAAATTCAGACCAGAGATTGATGGGGGAAGATAATAAATTAACTTCTGTAGGAATTTACTATATATATAACCCCTTAGGCTCATCCGTAAACAGTACAAAAAGTAATAGAAAAAGTAAATTAAATGAAACAGTGGATTAAATAGGAGTTAAAATCTGTGATACGTCCCTACCCATCTATACTTTGGAGTTATTGACAATGGAAAACAGGTTTCATAAACCAGTTATCTGTCTAGCTATGTAATACAACATGATTCTGAAAACTTTGAAAGTCCTTACAAAGAAATTGCTTTTAAGAGTTCATTTTTATGAATATCCTAAAACAGAAGAGAAGAAGAGAGAGAGAGAGAGAGAGACTATTTTGGGTTATAATAGAAAACAGAGACCAGCCAGTGGTGCAGTGGTTAAGGCGGCTGGATCTCCCATGGCCCAAGGTCCAATCAGAGTGATGGATCCAGCAGCTTGAAAAACACACCTGGTGTATGTGCTCAAAATCCTGAAAGGAGAAGGGAGGTGTGAGGATTGCATCGTTGTCTTCGCCCTTGGCAGGTGCTTTCTCACTTTCCCTATCTCTTTGTCTCTCTCCAGCAAGTACATGTGCCCTAGAACAAAAACAAACAAACATAAAATGCAAAGAAAGAAATAAAAAGAAAACAGGTTGGGAAACAGCAGTTAGTGTAATGGCTATGTTGTTGGACTCCCATGTAGTCGACCGCGGTTCGTGTCCCGGACCCGGTGGCTCAAAACTCATGCCGGGCTCATGTGCATGCGTGCCCAAGATCCCGAGAGGAGAATGGAGGAGAAGGGATTGCGGCGTGACCATCCCCCCTGGGGGGGGGTCATTTCTCGCCTTCTGTCTCTATGTCTCTCTCTGTCTGTCTGGCGAACGCACGCGCACTATAGCGAAAACCTCTCTCAAAAAAAAGAAGAAAAGAAAACAGATTTAAAATTCGCTTAAGCCAAAAACTTGAGCGGCCAGCAGGTGGCAGGATGGTTAAACATGCTTGACTCCCACATGGGCGACCACTGTTCAAAGTCCTGGACCTGGTGGCTTGCTTTCTCACCTCCCCTCTCTCTCTCTCTCACTCTGTCTCTCTCTGGTCAGATTAAACTAAATGAATAAATAAATAAATAAAGTGAAATAAAATCATTCTTAGGAAAAAATACTTGATTGAGCTTAATATTTTACTGTATGCTTACTTCTCGAGCACCATATTGTTGCATGCTATAAAGGAATACTTCCACAGCGTCTCTGCCAAGCCCTAAAACCTGCCCACAAAATTCACAACATGAGTAAAAAGAGTATGTTTGCTGGGCAAATACGGTTTGGATATATTCCCTTGTCCTGCTTTCCAGAGGGAGGTATTTGTAAACACCTCCTTGTAGAAACACTAGGCTTTCTGCTGCCTAAGCTATCAATCATTTGCTGGAGAGCAGAGAAGGGGAAATCATCCAACCATGGGAAAGGGAATGAGCAGAGTGTGGGAAAGCTCGAAGCGAAGACAGGACTTGAAGTTACTTTGTGGCTCTAGATTTCCACAGGCGGGGTAGAAGGCAGCCTGGGAAGCCCTCAGGAGCAAGGGTCTAGATGGAAACGGAAGAGTAAGAATAACAATCAGGAAGAGTCTGGAAGACCAGTGTCCCTCAAGGTAACCACAACCTGGAGAATGCTATTTGCATCCTATCTGTTGTAAGGTCATGCCCTGGGCACTTAGTAGAAAGAGAAATGAAGTAAAAGCAGTAAAAATGTGGACTTGGAATTCCTTTTTAATTTATTATATTTATTTTTATTGCCAAAGGGTGTGTGGGCTTCCAAGAAAGAAAGAGAGAAAGGGAGAATGAAAGCATCCTTCCATGGGGTGTGGTCACATTGCAATCCTTTTTTCTCGATTCGAATTGCATTCAGTCATGTGGAATCTGGTTCCTCTACACACAGTACTTAACCACTGTGCTAGGGGATGAGCCTAGGACTTGGAATTCTTGATTATCCGATCTAGAATTATAGAGATTATTCTGTGTACATATGACTACTTTAAAACATTTGATTTGTACTTTTATATGACATTTGGTTAGAATGTGTTATAAAATGTGGAATGAGGGGAGGCCTGAGTTCAGTGCCCAGCCAATGCATTGCTTGGTTATCCGTGGGATCAGTAGATGGCCTAACGGCTACATTGCTGGACTCCCACGTAATCGACCGCAGTTTGCGTCCTGGACCGGGTGGCTTAAACTCACGCTGGGTGCATGTGCGTGCGTACCCAACATCCTGAGAAGAGAATGGAGGAGAAGGGATTGCAGCGTAGCCATCCCCCCTGGGGTGAGTGATTTCTCGTTGTATCTCTCTCTCTCTTTCTCTCTTTCTGGAGAGTGCACATGCCATGTAGCAAAAACTTCTCAAAAAAAAAAAATGTGGAATGAAGAGGGACAGTAAATAAAAGCAGGCAACAACCACACTGTCAATTTTGTCCCAATAAATGTCATTACAAACCTCAACTAGAATACTTATGGTAACTTCTGATGAGAGGAGAAAGGCTGGGAAAGTAAAATGGCAATAAAGAGGTTGAATCTGTGAGATTCTACAACTGAATGAGTTTGAAAATTGACTGTGATCTGAGGTTTTTGAATCTTGGAGGTCGTTTGCCAAAATACAATAGTACATACAAAAAGGAGTATGTGTCTGGGTGAAAGGGCTAGGTACTCATGAGAGAGTTAAGATAAAGGATTAGGTTTGGGACAACGGTTAAAATGACAGAGAATATGCAGACAAATCTAACCCATAAGCTAATAAAAGTGAGGTGTGGTCATTAGGAAGGACTTGAAACCGAACCACTAGTCCTTTCTGAACTTCTTCTTGTTTTGGAGACCAAGTAAACACCTTGCATAAATAAGCTGATGCTATCTCGGAACCATCTCTACAAATACTCATCTGAAGTTCATCGCAGAAGCGAGCCTCCTTGGGCTACTCCAAGATGTAAATTCACGACCAGCGTTTCTAGCAATGATGTCAGTGCTGGTGGCCACTCCCAGAACGCAGGTATTTGGGCATTTCTAGTTCCCAAAGAGTCTCTGGAAGAATCCTTGCCAAAGCAACTCTGTCAGAATGAAACTGTCCACAAACCAACCTGACATGGAAACTCAGCAGAGCCCCAGATGAACTGTCCTTGAATAGAGCTCACAAGGGCTTTCCTGGTGATCAACCTGGGCACTTGGGAGTTCAAGGGTAAATAAAGCAGCAATTGCCAAGAGGCAACATTAGCTGAATAGAGAACTTGTAAGACATTCAAAAGGGGGACTTGGGAAAACATGCATGGATTTTAGTGCTTTGTAGTGTCCATAAACTTCTTAAAGGGGAAGAGAGCAACACAGAGCAGTTAACCCTTCACCAACCATTGACATCCACCATTTTTTAAAACTTAGAATGAGTATCTGGATAAGAGTCTCTGGCCATGGCGCTGGCTCCCAATTTTTACTTTAAGGTAACTCACATTCTTTTTTGGGACCAGGAGACAGCATAATGGTTACATTGCCGAACTCCCACATGGTCGACTGCAGTTCGAGTCCTGGACCCAGCAGCTTTGAACTCACACCAGACATGTGTGCATGCTCAAAATCCCAAGAGGAGAATGGAGGAAAAGATGCCGTGGCATGGCCACTCCCTCGGCGATGATTTCTCACTTTTCTCACTTTCTGTCCCTCTCTATTTCTCTGGTGAGTGAACGAACCTTATAGCAAAACATCTCTCTCCATTCCCTCCCCCCAAAGGTAACTCACTTTCTCTTTTTAGTGGAACTTCAAACAATTCTTTTTCTTTAATCACCGAAGGGTATATGTGCTCACCAGAATGAGTCAGTGAGACAAAGAAAGCACTCTCTGATGTGGCCTAGTCACACCATAATCCTTTTCTTCCTCTTCTCCTTCCCTTCAGGATTTTGGGCAAGCACAGGTCACACCCAGCATGTTTTTCAAGCCCCCAGGGCTGGGATTTGAAATTGTGGTCAGTTATGTGGAATTCAATTTCCTAGCGACAGAACTTACTCACTGTACTATAGGGCCAGCCCAGAATAACCCACTTGTTACTGTGTCTCAATTCCTCAACTATAGATGATAATATTGATTTTCCCTCCGTGGCTTTTACATTTGAGAAAAATAAAATAAAATCACTTTCTGAATAGTACTCCGTACAAACGAAATAATGATGACGTGTTCTCCAGCCTGTATAAATTGGTGAATGCTTTCCGACTTTGCTATCTTTCTTGGCGGCCTGTTCACGGAGACTTGTATATATGTGTCTTCTTCTATTGCTTCATTTGTCTTTCTCTTTCTCCTGTAATAGCCCTGTCTCCACTCCTCACTCCCACTGATACCAGAAAAATGCCTCCCTGCTGCTGGGCCTGCAGCTTCCTTCCCGCAGATCTCTCTTGTCTCCGTTAGTCCAGCTCATTTCATTGCATGCTCTCTGCAGCCCTTCCCTTATTCTGTCATAGATCTCACTTTGAAAACTCTATCGTGCTTTTTAGGCTCTCTCCTCAACCCTGACTCGTCCACCTCTCTGACGTCTCGTTCCCTTTCACTGCTCTCCTATGCCCCTCACTCTGCCTTTATTTAATACTCCAGGAAGGCCAACGTGGGAAAGAGCGAGCTTATAAACCATGGAAAGAACCAGTCTTTCAACTGCGAAAATGGTGTTCCACTGATCCAATTTGTCAATATATTGTTTAGTACCTCACAAAATCAGACATGCACAATAGGTAGTAAAAATTGACCACACTGGGAGACGTAAATTCCCTCTGATTGCAGGCCTAAGAAGTGGAAAGCCGTCCGCTGGAGTGGAGAAATATTGATGGAGGTACATTTGCGTGATTTCCACAGGCGGGGTAGAAGGCAGCCTGGGAAGCCCTCAGGAGCAAGTGTCTAGATGGAAACGGAAGAGTAAGAATAACAATCAGGAATTGATGGAGGTGCATTTGCGTAAGGCCCTAAAATCATCTTACTGACATTTCAAGGAAGTATGGGGTCCCAGCTCCCAGGTGCCGTTTGGAGGACCTTGCCCTGTGACTGTAATAAACGGAAACCTTTAACTACCCCTACCTGTGTGCTTGTCCTGGCAAGTACCTCCTGTATCTACACGTATCTGCCGCCTGTCGTATTATATGAATGTGGGAGAGCTATACACACGGAAGAGCGGAAATACCCAGCATTTCACAAGCTCATGTGATAAAGCGCATGAGGTGCCAAAATGAGTATTTACCAAAAAGACACAGGTGCTCCCCATCGAAGCCGCTGAGAACACGATGGATGTCCCTAGTTACGCGGCATTCTTCTCAAGATGCAAATGTGGGTCTTCCTCATAACGCATATTTTAGCTAGCTTTTTGAGATGGTGAATGCTATTACCATAAAAAAGATATCAATGAGACGTTCTAAAACGTTATGACCAGGATAATCACCGCAGCTGTAACTTTAACGGAGATGTTTTTGTCGAAGCTGTGATTACCCACACAAACTGGTCTCATTCACCATTTTTAATACCTTCGTAAACCACAGATTGTTTCAAACGCATACAATGACAACAGACACAAACTAAACTACTGCACGACAGCTTGTGGTTATGGACCTAACCTGCGTCTTTCTTCCAACCTTCACTTTTCTCCTTATCACTCCGTTTTTACTTCCTTGCCTTTCCCATCGTTTTCCAGCTTCTTGATAAAGTGTGTTTAACAACACTGACTTGATTTATTTGTGATTCCGATTTCTACTTCGTAAATATTTCTTGCAGGTTATTTCAGAGAATTCTGTAAAGCAATTGCTTGCTTCTCCTGTGAAAACATGCTAACGGTGTCTTCTGACTCTGTTTATGCAAGCTTTCCTCCCAGCCATTATGACCAATCAATGACTTAATCAGATTCAGCCTGCTCGTAGCATGAGTTCTCCTGGTTTTAAAATACAACCCTTAGAATGATGTCATTTGGTCTTCCTGAAGCCATCAAATGGCTGAAAACCAGAGAAGACTTCACTATTTTAAAAAAAAAAGAAAGAAAGAAAAGAAAGAAAGAAAAGAAAAAAAAAAGGAGGTAAGAAAAACAAAGGCATACTTTGGGGGACAATGAAAAGAGGCAAAATATCATACGATCAATTATTCTTCTGAGTGCTTATTTTATTTTATGTAATTCCCCTGAGCTTCTACATTCTCAAGGACTGGGAATATAGTATTTAAAAAAAAATGTAAAAGACACTGGATCTATTGGAGAAAAGATTAAGTAAGGGCACTGTCCATGCATGACTCTTGTAGACTCCTGGAGCATTTGCTACAAGCATTTTCTGGGCAAAATTAAGGCTGTTGTCAGATACAGATGCACGGTGCAGGTGGAAGATAGAGATGTATATCTCTCAGAGTGATTTTTATGCACCCTGACTTTTATACTAGTTGATTAAAAGAGTAGACGTTTCCCCGTGAGATTTGTTCCTCTGCCTAATGGGCTGTAATTGCAACCGAGTGCTGGGTACAGCCGCTATGAGCACTGTTCTGTAATAAATTTGGGTCACTGCAGAGTTCATCATGTAGTCCTTGGCAACAGCAGAGAAAGCACTGGTTAGTTCATCTCCAGCTTTTAGCTGTGGTGTCGCTGGTTCTTCTGCCTAATAATATTAATAGAGCTCAGTGCAAGCAAATTGTCCAAGTCCTAGGTCCTTCCTTTCCCAACACCCATGTAATATTTCACCTCTGGAAACCCTTTCATCTCACAGTAATGCAAATCAGAAGTGTGAAAATAGGAGTGGCCAAGGGAAAAAAAAAACTTCCCTTTTCTTTCTTTGGCTCATTCTTTTTATTACCCTGTGCTTTCTCAAATCAATATTTTAAAAATCTTTTAGTTCATACAAATTCTCTCTTCTCTTTCTCTGGTGGAAAATCAACTAGACCGGGATGAGGGTTTTCAGGAGAGCCGCCCACGGTGTCTGAGTGTGTGAACGAGCTCAGTGAGGCTGTGCTTCAGAGAAATGCTGTGTTGCTTGCTTCGTTACTTTACACTTCAGGGTTTCTTCTTTACAGGTTGCTGTTCACAGGAATTAATTTCTGCCACCTCCAGACACATTTTACAGGGCTCCTGGTAAGATTTAACCCTCTGCTTTGAAGTCTGCCCAAGTTTTCTGTCCTGGCTTTCCAGGCTCTTCTCTGACCACACCTACCTCACACTCCATTTCTCCTACCCAACCCCATGTCTGCCCGAACCCTCAGCCCTGCACTGAAAAAACCCCACATCGATTATTTCTCAAGCCTAGTTCTGTGAAGCATTTTTAAATCATTGTTCTAATGGAATTTGGGGGAGGAGGATTCAATAACAGGAATTGAAGCAATGAAGCAGAAATCAGAACTTGAAAAATTAGCGAGCGCGAACGGTTTCTTTTCAACTCCAGCACACACACAGTATTTAAATCAGCCAACTCCGTGCAGTAGGCTGCAGACTGACAACTGAGACATGCATTTTGCTTTTGAAGATCTCTGCCTTAAAATGCTTTTGAAGCATTTAATAAGTGAGTTAGGACTGTGTAAATCTTGTTAAAGCAAGTGAACATGAAGTGCGCAGCCGACAAGGCAGCCCGTGAATGCTGGGAGGGGAGGAAGTGTCCTTACTCTGCTCTTACTGCAGGCTGGGGTGAAGCTGTCATAGAATGCTCACTTAACCTGGCTCTGAATGGATGGAAATTTGCTCCCTGTGGAAGAAAGAAAAGCTTCTACTACAAACAGACACCCTCGCTTGCTACTTATGTATCTATTTATTAGTTTTCCAAAGTTTTTATTTCATTTTAATTTTTAAAAATTTTTTAGAGGTTTTTGCTATAGGGTGCGTGAGCTCGCCAGAAAGACAGAGACAGAGCAACAGAAAGCAAGAAATCACCCCACCCCACCCCACCCGGAAATGGCCAGGTCACAATCACTTCTCTTCCATTCTCTTCTTGGGATGTTGGGCACGCACGCACACACACCTGGTGCAAGTTTAAGCCACTGGGCCCACGAACCGCGGTCGTCTACATGGGAATCCAATGACATAGCCATTACACCAACTGCTGGTCCCAATTTTTCATTGTTTACAGAGCATCACGAGTTTTTTTCACCCTCTATAAATGTAGAAAATAAGCTTCCCCAGTTGTGACCAGTTAGAGACAATGACTCTGGGTTGTCATGTGACAACAAAGCCCTCAAAGCAGCAAAGGCCCCCCTCAAGTGTTTCGTCATCAAGTGTAGGCAGAGAAAAATGTCCTAGAGAAGTGATTACCCCAAGAAACCAAGAACCAAATGCTTGGGATTTGTGGAAATGTCCTACGGTGTCAGAGACCAAGTTCTTCAAGTCCTGAGTCCCACCACATCTTCCTACAGACAAAACAGTTCCGTGGGGCTTCATTTTGGTTGGCACCAAATATTTGGGATGGGGCACAAATAATCAATAATTTTCTGTCAGCATTTAACCACAATCTTTGATAATCAATCACAGAGTCTGCAGACAACAAATGTCTTATTTACAAGCAACCTTGAACAGGTTATTTAAGGTCTCTGGATCTCATTTTGTTCCCCATTGCAAGACAACATTATGTTTGGATGATAGTCCGTCCCCCAAAATTTCATGTCCTAGAATTTGATGTTGGGAGATGGAGAGGCCTGACGGACAGCATCGGCAGATGGCATCCTGGAGGCCACATCTTCGTGACTAGATTAATAATGTCACACAAGACCCAGTGAGTTTTAGTTCTCTTTTTTTTTGAGTGGTTTTTGCCATAGGGCACATGTGCTTACTAGAGTGAGGGAGACAGAGAGAGACAGAGACACTGAGAAGGAAAGTGAGAAATTACTCCCCACCAAAGGATGGATGGCCACACTACAATCCCCTCTCCTCCGTTCTTCTCCTGGGATCCTGGGAACACACACACACATGCACCCAGCATGAGTCTCAAGCCACTGGCTTCAGTATTTGAACCACAGACAGCCATGTGGGAATCCAGAAATGTATCCACTATGTCATCTGCTGGCCCTAAGTTCTAGTTCTTGCAAGAAGGGGTTAGTTCTCATGAGAGCTGGTTACCATGAGAGGGAGCGAGCTACCTGCAGTTGTCTGTCTTCCTGTGTATCTGCATCCTTTGTTCTTCCACTGGTCACATTGTAGGGCAACCTGATGCCAAGTCCATGCCTTTGGACTTTCCAACCACCCGAACTATGATTCAATAAACCCCTATTTCCTTACAAATCACCCACTCTTGGGTATTTCTGTTAGCAATGCCATAACAGACTACGACAATATGTGTCTTGCATAGTTGTTAAGAGAACTGAGTGAGGCAACATAGCTAAAGCACTTTGCATAGGAGACCACTCAATACATGTTAAGTCCCCACTTCCCCCACTCTGAAATGCAAAAGACATGCCTTATTGTGCATAGAAAGTACATTTTAATAGTTTTGAAAATATTCCACATTATCTTTATCCTTGTGTTTGTCAATGAGCATTTGGATTGTTCCCATGTATCTTGGCTACTGTGAATAATGCTGGAATTAGCATGGTAAGTGCGGATATTTGTTTGAAGTAGTGATTAATCTTCTCTGGGTACGTACCCAAAAGAGGGATTGCTGGCTCATATAGTAGTTGTGTTTTTATATTTTTAGGAACCCAGCTCTGTAGTGTGTTCCCTAATGGCTGTACCAATCTACACTCCATCCAACAGTGTACTAGAGGTCTCTTATGGCCACATACTTGCTGACATTTGTTATTTTTGTCTTTTTGATAGGAGGCATCCTTATGAATATGAGGTAATACAGTAAGTTTTTGTTTTTTATTTTTAAAATATTTATTTATTTATTTATTTATTATTTTTTGGTTTGCAGCAGGGCTCCTGTGCTCACCAGGGAGAGACAGAGAGAAAGAGAGAGAGGAAAAGTGAGAAAGCATGCCACTAGGTCGGACTCAAATTGTGGTTGGCCATGTGGGAGGCTTGCACCTTAACCACCACACCACCTGCCGGCCCCTCTTATAGTGGTTTTAATTTGCATTTCTCTCATTATAAGTGATGTTGGACACTTTCTCATATACCTGCTGACCATTTTTATATCTCCTTTGGGAATATATGTTTAGGTATAATGGAGTATTATTTACCCTTCAAAAAGGAGATTCTGTCAATTGCTACAAAATGGATGGAACTAGGGGCATTGTGCTAAGTGACGTGAGCAAGGCATAGAAAGAAAAATGTTTCATGATCTCCTATATGTAACAAAATAATATAGAGAGATAGAGAATTAAATAAGAGTTATCATGGCTCAGTGGGGAGAGTGAAGGGAGAGGAAATGGGAAGATGTAGGTCAAAAGATACAAAATTAAGGCCAGCAGGTAGCATCATGGTTAAGACACTGGATTCACACATGTCCAGCCATGGTTCGAATCCCAGACCCAGCAGCTTGAAAATCACAACAAATAAATATTATAGATACATAGAAGTGTTTAACAACAAGATTAAACAAACAGCAGATTAACAAGTGTAGAGATCTAATGTACAACATAAGAACAAAGTTAATAAGGGTTAATTATCAAAGCAATTTTTGTGAAATGAGTAGAATTTAGCTGCTTTTGTCACTAAGAAATTAACTGTGAGGTGATAGACATGTTAATCTGCTTTGCCTTTGCCATACTAACCCTTTTACTGTTTATATGTATCCTATAGCCCCATTTCCTAAGCCTCAAAATACATAACAAAAATTATGTTTTTAAAAAACTTGCCAAGGGGACCAGCAGTTAGCGTAATGGCTATGTCGCTTGACTCCCACATAGTCGACCGCAGTTCAAGTGCCGGACCAGGTGGCTTAAACTCATGCCAGGTGCGTGTGTGTGTGTGCCCAAGATCCCAAGAGGAGAATGGAGGAGAAGGGATTACGGTGTGGCCATCCCCCCTGGAGGATGACTTCTCACTTTCTGTCTCTCTGTCTCTCTCTGTCTGTCTGGCAAGTGCACGCGCCCTATAGCAAAAAGCTCTCAAAAACATAAAAAAAAAAAAAATACTTGCCAAGAGCCAGTAGGTGTTGTGGTTAAGGTGCTGAACTTTCATATGGCCGACCACGGTTCAAGTCCCAAACCTGGTGGTTTGCTCGCTCTCTCTCTCTCTCTCTCTCTCTCTCGTGAGCACACATGCCCTGTAGCAAATTGAATAATAATAATTATTATTATAAATAAAATTAAATAAATAATTCTAAAAGGAACAAACTCGCCCATAGCCTTGGAATCTTATTAAAATATAATCTGCACTTGACCTACTGTCAACTCTTAGAGCCGTTCTTGCAGCGAATCGTACGACGCTTGCTTTCTCTTTCCCCCAAAAGAATGCCGGAGCCATTTATTCCCTCGCAGGAGCTCCGTTGGATGTCTTTGTAAGTCTGATAGCATTATCTGACAAATAATCAATGTTTGGCTGTAACCCAGGGGCCTCCAGAGCTGGAGGACATTACTCAGCGTGGTAACATGTAGAAAGAGGCAAATCTGGCACCTATTGTTTTCTACAGAGAAATTATCATGTGATTGCTGCCCAGGACTCTCCATCATCACACTTCCTAGAGGATTAGATGTGAAGCTCAGGATGGTTTTGATTATTCGTCATGTCATCCTTTGTATCTGGGCAGCTTTTCTTTCACACACGTATTCCGGCCCAAGCCCGGCTGAATGTTTACTGACGTGTAGCGGTGAGGTGACGGGGAAGCTCTATGTCTTTATGCTCCTCGTTTTGTAGCGAGGTTAACGTGACCTTTGAACAGGCCCACAATAAAATTGGAATCTGAAAAGAGTGTGCGGCCCAGGTGTAAAACACTCTGTACTAGAGCTGACATAAATACTAATAGGATAGAATAATTTGAGTGGACACAGGAAAAATAAATCAAATTCACTCACACTTAAATGTATAAAACTATTGTAGGGACACAGACCGTGACTAAAGATGTGATTTATTTCTGACAAAGCCCAGTAAAATTGAAATACCTAATACCATATTCCAAATCACCTTCAGAAAGGCACACAGGCCTAGAAATCCTTTTTCTGAATTCCAAAATAGGTTCTTCCTCTCTCTGCTGAAGGGGGAGCCTAGAGCAAACAGACTGATAAGCAACACTCCCCAGCATATCCTTTTGAGAGTAAGCAATCAGGTACACTTTTCCTGTAAGGTCTTGGTTCTAAATAGGTGCATGAGCCTCTCTTAACTCTCTGATTGTACACAAGGTACCCAAACGGAGATCAGGAATCAGGCAGAAGATTCTTCAAACTTGGAAGCAGGTTGGGTAGAAGCAGGGACCACATGAAAGACTTTTGATACCACGTATCCATAACCAGATCATTGTGGAGATCTAGGCTATGTTGGTGACTGCAGCCAGTTTTGTATTTTGAGGGCTCTGCAAAACCAGAGCCATTGCTGAAGTGGGAACTGAAAAATACAATGGGCCATCCCTACCGAGACACAATAGGGAACACCCAAGCGTGAGGAAGGAAAAGTTCAGGGCCGTGCTGAGGTCACTGGAGTTGCCTAAGAGATTGTAATTACTAAGAATAACCACACCAGGAAGGAGTTGCCTAAGAGATTGTAATTACTAAGAATGGCCACACCAGAAATGATGTTTGCTTTTATAAGGGTATCCTAAACAACAGGGTTAAGAATGCGAGACCTTGACCTAGAGAGAGAGGTTTGTAAAGTGAGCTACCCTTGGAATATTAACTTGATAAATTAGGTTCCAAATTCCTACTTTCTAATCTCTTTGAGCTGCACAAGTGAGACTGAAGCCCAAAGCACGCCGGGTGCAGGCTCCAATCTACAGACCTTTCATGACGGAGCTCGCAGTCCCAGCGCAAAACAAAGACTGTTCTCAGGGCAGCCAGCCTTAGGCAAATAATCTTGTCACTTTACATGGTATTTAAAATGTTTTATAACATTAACATTCTTTTGATATTTGAATCTAAGAGCATTCTAAAGCATAGGGCAATAATAAACCCAGACAGCACATCAAGGTCTACGTAATAGAGGTGGTCCTTTGAAAGAGCTTAAATTCAAATATTCCACTGGAATGTCCACAAGAAACCACAAAAAAAGAAAACTTAACATTTTAATGTACATTTGAAGATGATAAATACGACATCTATAAATGAACTGGTGGAATTTCTCTTACCTTTGGGAGCCAGCCAGAAAAAGGTAAGTATTTAGCAAAGAAGGTATCATGGAAGATGGCTTCTCTCACGAAGCCCATCTACCAAGCAATAAGCATTTATTAAACATCTGCTATAAACACTTATTGAGCATCTAACATTACCCCTGAAGCAAAACTACACAGTGTTACCCTGGTGAGAAGCAGCTCAAACGCAAATCAATGGTGGCAACTCAAAGTTTCTCCCTTCTGGCTTTTGATTTAAGGCTCGTACTTGAATTCATTTTCAGTCTTCTCCGTCTTACAGGAACTTACTATACATCCCACGTCCTCCCTTAGGCAGTCAAACAGGTCTCTCACTTGTCCTTCAGTTCAACCACACTGAAATGTCCCTATCCGTCTGCCTGTCTACCTGAGGGACTCTCGGAGGCTCCTGGAATAAATCGTGTTCGAGTCAGAGTCTATACTTTATTTGACCACCCAAATATACCTTTCAAATTCAGTGAAAGTCTACCCCAAAGCCCCATGTGCAACATAGGATCAGACAGAATCAGAAAATAATATTTTCCTGTACGGGCATGTCCCGTAAGTGTGATCACTTCTGACACCTACTCATTGCTTATGTCTTTCGCCCACACGCGGAGCACAGTGAGGTCACAAGTGATGTAAACGTGATTCGTGCATGAATGAAGAGTAACCCAAGCATTAGCATCCCCTAGGCAACTTGATACAAGCATAAATGGCCAGCTATTCTCCTCAGAGATCTGAATTCAGAGGGTTCAGGGATGACACCTAGATACTTGATTTTCCCTGCTGCTCTGCAGTAAGGCTGATGGACAGCCAGCACTGAGGAAACCTAGGTAGGAGAATGCCTAGGTTCCGTCGACACGCGGCAGTTAGGGTTCCACGCTATGGGACAAACATCAGAGCCACCTGGACCGAGAGCTATGATGGAGGGTAAGGAAGAAAGAAAGTGAAATACACGAAACATGGCATTTGACCACAGAAGAGCAGATCCCATGGGACTCTACGAGAGGTTCCCGGGGCTCCTGAGGAGGGAAACGAAGCCACCAGCTGTCTTGCCTGGGTTTAAGACACATGGAGATGAATGGGCAGAGCAGACAGGCTGACGCAGATTCATTCTGCACGTTCAGTCACTTTGGTCACGTTGCCCACCCCGTACCAACGTGAGGCCACCCCGCGTGACGTGGTAGCCATACACAGAGCCAGCTCTGAGGAGACATGATTCTGATTTGGAACATCGAGGGTGCTTTCAGTTTGTTCTAGAAGAGACCGCAGGCTCTGGCAGCTCTGTGGTGAGCATGCTCTTAATTCAGTTGCTAATTGCAGCAAGGGCCACGTGTGTTTGTGTCCCTTAGCGGGAATACACAGAGAAGGTGGTCCACCTCTTGGTGAGTAAACGGGAGCGTTCACCACCAACCAGCACCGTCAGCTTGGTGACAGGTCCGGCAAGGGGCTGCCACTGGTGTCTTTAGGGCCAAGTGCTCCGTGAGGCACACAAGAACAGTGTGAGAGCCCATGAAAATGTTTATATTTCTTTTACAATAATCCAAAAAAATTAGATCAAAGAGCATGTTAATATATTCTTTTTAGTTTGTTTTTGGTTTTGCCATAGGGTGCATGCGTTTGCTGGAGAGAGACAGTGAGAAATCACCTCCCAAATGGGATGGCCACACCACAGTTCCTTTTCACCTATTCTTCAGAAATGCTGGGCATGCACGCCCACCCATGCCTGGTGTGATTTTCATGCTACTGTGTCCAAGACCCAAACCGCAGTCAGCCACATGGGAGTCCAGTGCCTTATCCACCATGGCATCTGCTGGCCCCAATATATTCATCTTTATGCCGATGTAGTTGTGAAATATAACTTTTAGTATGTTTTCATGATGAAAGCAAAAGTACCTAAGACCCGTGAAAGTCACAAAGCAGATCTGGTTATCCTTGATCGTGACCAGCAATGCGACTTCCATAGCCCTTTTGCAAAATGAAAAACGGAGCACTCCTTGTTCAAAATATTATACATTTTGAGCTGGTGACAGCAGGACATTAAACCAAGTGTGGGGCTTTCTGAGGGTGGCACTCTGCCTGAATAGCGGGCTGACGGGCACCATCATATACTTAGAAACAAAGATTTCATGAGCCAAGACCACAGTCTCCATCTCCGCTTTCACCCTGCCTGTCTCCATTTCTAGTTTCTTTCTTCCTCCTCCACGTAACCCTTTCTACCAGAGCCAGCCAACAAGGAAGAAGGGATCTGTTGGGCTGAGGAAGGATACCCCTCTTCTGGGCGCTGGCTTGAGAAATTTCATTCCCTTCATGACGATCATTACTCTGATGATCCTTTAAGTTGCACTCTATCATGGAAAATAGGATTTTTCCTTGTTCACCCACAAACATAGCATTTAGTGACCTTAAAATATGAGTGTTAAAGACATCATACCTTATCTTAGCACTTGTCACTGTCACCAGGTGAGGCTCCCATTATCATGCTTTGAAACATACCACGGTTGGTAAAGGAACTCTGCTGTTAAACCTACCTCCACGCAAAGTCGGCGTTATTTATTTATGATGCTACATGAATCATCTGCACTTTCCCTGATAAGCCCTGGGCTGTGTGTCTTTCATTTCAGCTGACATTTTGCTGCCATTTTCCAGGCTAAGTAACTACGGTGCAATCACTCCGAGCTGATGCATGGTCATTGTTTTGCACAAAATGGATTTTTAAGTCAGCTGAAAGGCTTTCTGAAGAATATAATTTGACAAAGTAAATTTTTGCCCATATAACAGAAATCAGCCAGGGCTGCACCAAATGTATTTTTTAAGATAGCTAAAAGGATTTCTGCAGAGAGTTTGACAAAGTATTTTACTTTTGTGCACAAAGCAAAAATTGATTAGTTTTGAACAAAAAGGATTTCTCAGGGTGCTGAAAGGCTTTTCTCTGGAATTAAATATATTCTTCAGCTTGCAGGGTAAGGTATTTGAAAGTAGTGTCTTTGAGAAGACAAATAGTTGTCAGTGACATTTTTTTTTTTCCAGAAACAAGTTAAAAGAATCTACTTAAATGACATTTTCAACCACCTAAATCTGGTTTGGCTCCAGATGCCTTACTGCTCACAGGAAGATGACCCATTTTCCAGTGTATGAGGCTTATTGCATGATTCATTCGCTTGTTTGATCCTGCTCCTAAATTGATAGAGGCACTGAGTAGACATTTCACTGAACACTTCTCCTCTCTCGGTTTAACTACAGGAGACAAGAAATCTGAACAAATTGAAGGGCACGGAGTTTTAACTTAAATTGTTTAGCTTCAGGGAAATTTTGCTGACAATTTTCCAATATCCACAGTACCTCTGTTTGAGGAGAGAAGGAGAAGTGGAAACATACAACTTAGACAAGACTGATTTCATTTTTTTCCACAAGCATCATTCTGCTACCATGGAAAGTTTTAAGGTTGGAGGGTAAATGTGGCGACCTACTTATCTAATGTACCATAAGAGGTGTGTGTGTGTGTGTGTGTGTGTGTGTGTGTGTGTGTTTCAGGAGTGGAATGTGAGCGATTATCCAGCGTGACGACACCTCCAATCAAACTTTGGAGCGATGATCCTTTCTAAAATACTTGCTTTGTGGAGCAGATGAAAAATAATAAGTTACAATCATGCCTTGTGTTTTTATCTTGCATCTTTGTTTTTTCTTTAATAATTCACTGGTACAATTCTGGATGTCTCTTTTCCCAGTTTGTGTAAGCTGCATAGGACCATGACAGTCCACTTATTTCTGCCACCTCGTTCTTTGATTAGATCATTCAAGTCAATTGAAAGCCCCGATCTAAATGTGCTTCATTAAGAGTAAATTGCTGAAACTAAGTTGCTGAAGCTTTAGAAATGACTTCTCTTTAATATACACCACAGGTTGAGATTTCCCAGCCCCCAAAATATGAATTCCAAAATGCTCCAAAATTCAAAGCTTTCGAGTACCAACGGGACACTACAAATGGAAATTTCCACACTTGGCTTTGTGTGATGGGCTGCAGGCAAAGCACTGTGTTACAAAAATAATATAAAGATCACCTTCCAGTTTCATACGTAAAGTGTACATGGAACATAAGTGCATTCATGTTGAGACTTAGGTCCCATCTGCAAGGTATCTTATGTTTATGAAAAATCCCCCTAAAATATCTGGCAAATAGCAGGTGGCATAGTGGTTAAAGTGCTGGACTCTCACATGGTCGACTGCAGTTCAAGTCTCAGACCCAGCACCCTGAAATTCGCGCTGGGTGCGTGTGCGTGCATGCCCAAAATCCCAACAGGAGAATGGGTGAGAAGGAACTGTGGGCATGGCCATTCCCCTGGACGAGTGATTTCTCACTTTCTCTCTCTGTGCCTCACTCTGTGTCTCTGGTGAACACACAGACTATAGCAAAAATCTCTCTTAAAAAAATCTGAAATTCAAAACACTTCTGATTGTCAGCATTTCCAACACAGGATATTTAACCTGTATTGTTATTTTATATTTAGAAGTCAAGGGGCGCTATTTTCAAGAATTTCATTATTGGGAACCAGCAGTTAGTGTAATGGCTATGTCGCTGGACTCCCACGTAGTCGACTGCGGTTCGTGTCCCGGACCCGGTGGCTTAAAATTCACGCCGGGCGCGTGTGCGTGTGTGCCCAAGATCCCGAGAGGAGAATGGAGGAGAAGGGATTGCGGCGTGACCATCCCCCCTGGGGGGTGATTTCTCGCTTTCTGTCTCTATGTCTCTTTCTGTCTGTCTGGCGAGCGCACGCGCCCTACAATGAAAATCTCTCAAAAAAAAAAAAAAAAAAAAAAAAAGGAAAAAAAAAAAAAGAATTTCATTATTTAGCAATACTGTATTTATACTATATACTTGAAACAAGTCCTTGATTGTGCTTTGTTAATTAAGACAGGAAGGAGATTGTGTGTGTAATCTTATTGTTGTCCTCTTTTCTAGTTCCAAATAAGGAAATGCAAGGTAAATAGAATCTTCTTATCCATTGGACATTCGTATTGTTATTAAAGTAAAGATGTCAGTTTAGGAGGTGGGAAATAACGGGTCAGCTTCCTTCCCGTCACGTGACCCAGAAGGGTGAGGAACAGCGCCTGCACACGGGCACGTGTGTACATCATCACTATGGGACTGCCTCCCCTAAAGCTTGACAGTGAAACAGCAAGGACAGTTTCTTCACTGACCATATTATCTGGCTCACTGCCAAAATAAAACAAAAGGAAGTGCAAACCTAAAAGACGTTGACTACTACCCTATCTTACAAAGAGACTAACACACATGATCATGTCATCTGACACCTTGACTAACCCCAAGTTGAAAAGGCCAGAGCGTGTAGCCCATGGCTACTCCAATCAGTCGTTCCCCGCAGACGTCAAATCCAGGGGGCAGTGGATGGAGGAGTCAGGTGGAGGGTTACTCTTGGCATATGCTTCTTGGCTGTGAGGGGGCACTATGCCCTGGGGACAGCAGAATTAGTTCGACCCACAGCAGGCGTAACTAGTTTTCCTAGACTCCCTGAGACATCTGGGGTGGGACATTTGCAAAGTGATACCAAGCAATTAGGTTAAATGACTAGGTGATGCTGTCTGTTCTAATGGTGAAGGAGAATTGATCAGACCAATCCTTTGCATATATCTCTATTTTTTAAAGAGTTATTCATTTAATTTTATTTATTATTATTGTTGTTTTTAAATTTGCCATAGAGCACATGCACTCATTAGAGAGACAGAGAAAGGGGCAAAGTGAGAAAGCATGCTGCCAGATCCAGGACTTGAACTGTGGTCGGCCATGTGGGAGTTCAGAAGCTTACCCACCACACCACCTGCTGGCCCCTACATATGCTTTAAATGCTTCAGAAATGGGACAACTTAACAGCAGCAGGAACACAAGATGAGGTCATAAGAGCTAAGAAGGAGCCCAACTTAAGAAGCAGGAAAACAGTAGAATGTAAATGTCCATGAGGAGCTACTTCATGATGATAAACCACAGAGCTTTCTCGGGAAACGGGAGAAGATGAAGCATCTGAGTTACCAAGGAATAAACAGTCATAGAAACTCCAGATCCTGACCATTGCTCACTCATAAGCTGCAACTAACAGCAAGAAAATTGGAGTATCCAGGCAGCAGGTGACATGGAGATGAAAACCCTAGATCCCAGGTGGCTGACTCCATGGCTCTAGGCCCATATCCCTCAGCTTGAAAGCTATGTGGAGTGTGAGTACATGCATGCTCAAAATCCCGAGAGGAAAATGGAAGACAAGGAATTGCAGCATGGCCATCTCTCCTGGGGGGGGGGTGTCTCTCTCCTGCAAGTGCATGCACCCTATGGCAAAAAATAAATAAATAAAATAATAAACAAAGAAAAAAGAAAGAGAAGAAGAAAGAAAGAAAAAAAGGATGAAAGTACAAAAGAGAAAGGAAAGAAGAAGAAAGAAAAGAGAGAAAGAAAAAAGAAAGAAAAAGAAAGAAAGAAAGAAAGAAAGAAAGAAAGAAAGAAAGAAAGAAAGAAAGAAAGAAAGAAAGAAAGGAAGAAAGAAAGAAAAAAGAAAAAGAACATTGGAGTGTAGAAGCCAGGACCTTTTTCACTCAAATGCACAGCTATAAACTCGTTCCTTTAAAAGCTATAGCCTCTTAAGAGGAGCTAATACTGAGCTTGTGTCTCTGCTAAGTCGCCTGAAGCTTTTTGGTGACGGTACCAAATGTGATGTGAACTCATCTTGGCTCATAGAAAATGTTATGCAGGGACCAAATGGTTACCTGCAGCGAATTTTCTGGCAAGCCATCAATGTGTAGCCTAGATTCGTGCTTAGCTGGATTTTAGGGGGAAAAACAGGTCACAGTGTTTTCTGCCCCTGAGCACGACATTTGCAAATTTGTAGCCATTATTCTTACATTAAGATGTGCCAGGCACACAGTAGGTCTCATGATGAAAGGATTGAGAGGCAGAGAAGACAAGTAACTTCTCAGAGGCAGTTTTCAAACTCAGTTCTCTCTGAAGCCAAAGCCTCTATTCCTGACTTTTTTTTTTTTTAATCCCCCCCACCACCATCAGTCATGCATGTCCATCCCCTGCATGTTCAGGCTGCCCTGTGACCTGAATCTGGGTTCTCCCCATACAGCTCCAGCGTCGTACCGCGGGCAGCTACCACCTGCACCACCACTGTGAGGCTCGCTACCTCCCACCTCTGCACTCACACCCCTCAGCTGTGTGCCCTCAGACCAGCAGTGTACGCTTTCTCTGTTCTCTAATACCTCAGTGTGCTCACCTGTAAGGCGGTGTAGTAATTAATACCTGCCCCATGAGAATATCATTCAAAGTATGAAGCTACATGGATGCCCAGGTATGGATGTTTCTCAGGGTGGGTTAAAGCCCATAACTGACAACTAGGGAATGGGGGATGATGAGCTGCCAGAGAACATTTTTTAAAAACTCCCTCTTGGGTAGCATGTAGCAAGGTTTCACTGGGGAGGGAAGGATTCTACTTTTCAAGGAGGCTATGACAGTTAAAGATACACTTTGATTATTTTCAAACTCTTCTAACACAAGAAAACCCTAACAGCATGACCACTAGTCAATTTCTCCTACCGGGAGTCGGACAACTTCAACCAAAAATTAAAGAAAAGTCGCCTTCAGAAGCTACCCTTCAAATTCCCTGATATGCTACTGAGGGTCAGTTGATAAGATTCTGATTGTCCATAAGCTTCATTTCTTAACTCCTTTCCAAATTGCCATCCTATGATATTCCAATATTGAAAGGGGAAAAGCTGTCTCAGTAGAACTTCTAAGTCAGGTTTGAAAAACCTTCATGTTTCTTCAAAATGTTAAGACTATTATAAAAGGTCAAGACAGGAGCGGCAGGTGGTGTAGTGGTTAAGATGCTGGACTCCCATATGGTGGATGGCAGTTCAAGTCCTGGACCTGGTGGCTGGAAACGCTCCAGGCACATGTGCATAAATACCCAAAATCCCTAGAGGAGAGTGGAGAAGGGTTTCCAGGATGGCTATCCCCCTAGGGGGGTGATTTCTTGCTTTCTTTCCCTCCGTCTCTCTCTGTCTCTCTGGTGTGTGAATGTCATTTATAGCAAAAATCTCCCAAAAAAGAAAAAAAAAAAAAAAAAAGGTCAAGGCAAGTTATGGGCATCTTAGCACATTGACTTTTATTTGGAAGTAGCAAAATTAGCTGCCTGTTTTATTTTCCTTCCACGCTGTTTGTAAAATCTGGAAAAGGCCCAGAAATACTCAGACTTTTATCTTTCCTTGAAATACTAGAACATCTGGCAACATACTCATACTACGCCATATTTTCTTTTCATTTTTTTTCCTTTGGAGAGGTTTTTGCTATAGGGCGAATGTGCTCGCCAGAAAGACAGAGACAGAGAGACAGAAAGTGAGAAATCACCCCCCAGGGGAAATGGCCACGCCGCAATCCCTTCTCCTCCATTCTCCTCTTGGGATCTTGGGCACGCACACATGCCCAGCATGAGTTTAAGCCACCGGGTCCAGGACTCGAACCACGGTCGACTACATGGGAGTCCAGCGACATAGCCATTATGCTAACTGCTGGTCCACCACTACACCATAGTTTTAAACGACAACTTCCTGGAGCTGAGGGCGGCTCTTTCCACACTTGTTCTCCCATACACCCCAGTCTCCACCATGCTCTCATGTCTACCACTAGCCCACTTCGCTCAGTTAGGCCATCTGCATTTGAGTTCCCGATTCCTGATACAGACACTGAGAGAGGTTGCAGATGCAGCTATGCCAGTCAGATGTCGCAGCTCAGCTTCTCTATCCTATGAGCTGACCCTCATAACCCGCGGTTCAGGTAGTCTTCCCGGAAGTGGTCCATGTCCAATCTTGCTGGATTGACAGCCAAGGAAAGAAGGAGCAGTTTCTATGCAGCAGAAGCACGAGAGATTAGGAAGTATTGACGAAGAAACTGGTTTCTCTAGAGTCCTGAGCACCGTCACCAACACGGGTGATCATTAGCTAAAACATTTCACCGCTGACTTTAGAAGGCACACCTTGAACTGAGGTTTTATGCACTCCTTCCATAAACCTGGGCTCTAGTGCACTGGATGAGCACGGTCTTCCCGGTTCATTTATGTCCTGTGTACCCCCACATAAGAGAAGGGGAGAGAGCGCGCGGATAAAGAGATATAAGATGGTCTCACACTCACGGAGGAGACTGATGTGAGAACAACCAAATGCGCTTTGGGGCTGAAGTAACGCGACTGGCTTGGAGGAAAGGTGAGAAGGAAGACACATTGGGTAGAGGAGGCTGGTTGCAGGGAAGGGAAGTAGAGGAATACTCCTTGGCACATTCCAGAGAAGAAAGAGAGAGGCTTAATTAGACTTGAACTAGGCATGGAGGGAAGCTTTAATGTATTTAAATGCAGGGATTCGGGAACACATCGTTCAAAAGGCAGACCAGTGGAAGACCAGTTCTTCTAACTTCATACAGCAGAACTCTGGTCAAATTTCAACAGAGAGTAACAATGTGGTCCTTTCGGCCCCTTTAGCCTGATCAGTCCCCAGTTTCTGTGTTTGCTCTCTGGCTCACCTCAGTCCCCGCTGTTCCCTAATGTCCAACACCAATTCTCCATGCTCAAGGACCACAGTTAATCATATTTAAATCCAACAGTGGCTTTTTGTTTCTTTGTCAGGCTAGGCCCAGGATGAATCGTCCCATTTTGACCTGAAGTATCATTCTCTCGGGGGCTTCCTGGGCATCCACCTCCCCTCACCCCCGTTGTCCCCTCCTCCCAAACTACACAGCAAGTTTGCCGCACTTGTTTCCTGGCATTTACTGTACGGTGCTGGAATTACTGACTTGAATGTCCAGCTCCGTGACTGGGCAGTAAGGAAGTCAGATCCCACATGGTCAACTGTGTGGTTCAAATCCTGGACCTGGCAGCTTGAAAAACACACTATGTGCATGCCCCAAATTCCAGTGGGATGGAGAAACGGAGGAGAAGCGATTGCGGCATCATCACACTTTCTCCCTCTCCTCTTTCTATCTCTCTGTCTCTGTCTCTCTCTAGTGAGTGCACATGTCCTCTGATAATTTTTTTTTACTTTGTCTGTCATGCCAGTTCCTAGGCAAAGTATCTGAAATAGAAAAGTACTGGGTTAAATGATACCTCCCCCAAAGATATGTCTACCTGGAACCATGTATGTAACTTTATTTACAGAAGGGCCTTGGAAGATATAATTAAGTTAAAGATCACCAGATGGGATTATTCTGGATTACTGAAGTAAACCCTAAATGTAATGATTTGTCCTTATAAAAGATAGAAGATTGAGGCCAGCAGGTGGCATGATGGTTAAGGTGCTGAACTCCCACATGGCCGACCACAGTTTGAGTCCCAGACCTGGCAGCGTGCTTTCTCATTTTCCCTCTCTCTCTGGTAAGCACACATGCCCTGTGACAAATGAAAATAATAATAATAAATCAATAAATCTTTAAAAAATAGTACATGCCATTTAGTTCCACTTTTTAAAAAAAGTTTAAAATAGGGATTAGTTAGTGGTGAGCATAGGAAGACAAAGGAACTTTAATGATAAGAGTGACTATTTCCAGGTAGAGAGATTGCTGGTTATGTGGTTTTATTAATTGTTCCATTTTAATATCTTTTAATTGATCATAGTTTCTCTATTAGATAAAAAAATATATTTTCAAACAAGTAAAAGTATTGTGAAAACTCAAAATAAAGGGTAAAACACCTGAAGTATTCGGAAGCTGAGATGTGCACGGGCCCAAGAGGTTAACACCTGCATGCAGATAGCCCAGGGTAGGAGTACATGGATTTATCACACCGTGGAGCTCATGAAAGGACAGAGAGAAAATGCAGGGCAGTGGTTAGAAGTGCAATTGTGAAGTAAGGGGCCAGCAGTGGTGTAGTGGTTAGGTTGCTGGACTCCCACGTAGTCGACTGCCATTCGAGTCCTGGACATGGTGGCTTAAAAATCATGCCGGGTGCATGTGCGTGCATGCCCAAGATCCCAGAAGGAGAATGGAGAAGGGATTGAGTGTGGACATCCCCCCTGAGGGGTGACTTCTCACTTTCCTTCTCACTCTCTCTCTCTCTCTCCAGCAAGTGCACACACCTATGGCAAAAAACTCTTTTTTTAAAAAAAAGTGAAATAATACAGACCTAAATTGAAATCCTAACCCTTTAGTAGGCAGGCAAACTTGGGCAAATTTCTCAACCATTCTAAGCCTCAGTATCTTCCTCTATAAAATGGAGAAAATAATGGTTCTCCCTTCAAAGGGTTATTCAAAGATTAAATAAGATAAGATGTAAAAGTCACTCAGAACAATAGCTAATACATAATAAACTTCAAATAAATATCGGTAACCTATTAAACACCAACAAGTAGGTTATCTAGTTTTGATTGTCAGAAAAAACAATCTTCAACTGATATTCCCTCATAGAATATTATTCATTTCATGATAAGTGGAACAAAACTGGAAGGTCAATAATCTGAAGTTACAAATTAGTTCTACTATTTCAGGGTAATTCACGCTTTGACTAATGTATCATTTCTTGGGTCTATGAGAGTAGACAGTTCCAATCTGATCTTGTAATTGCATAATAATATAATCAAATCATAGGTTTTCTTGTTTATGAGAAGAAGCATTCCCCCCTGCCCCCAGTTAGACCTTTTACAATATTTGGCAAGAACTATACTTTTTTTTTGAGAGAGAGAGAGAGAGAGAAAGATTTTTGTTATAGTGCATGTTTGCTTGCCAGAGAGACAGAAAGAGAGACAGAAAGCAAGAAATCATCCCCCGGGGGGATGGTCATGCCACAATCCCTTCTCCTGCATTCTCCTCTTGGGACCTTGGGCATGCACAAATGCCCATCATGAGTTTAAGCTGCCAGGTCCAGGACTCGAACCACAGTCAATTACATGAGAGTCCAGCAACATTACTCCATCTGCTGGTCCCAAGAACTATATTTTTAAGAATGTAATATCTGTAGGCTGTCTCAGTAGGGAGACACTTTTAATCTAATCTATCAACAAATTTCACAAAGGAGGAAAAGAGGTTTACTATGATTAACTGATGTCCCCAAGGCTATATAGCCAGATAGTGGTAAAGGAGTCAAGCCTTTCCGTATCTTTGACCAGGCAGTGTCTTCCTTCTGGGCCATCTCTGTCTTTAACATAGACACAAGCATTGCCTCCATTCTGCTGCCATAATACTGATAGGAGTAGAGAGCAGTCAAAGCAACCTCCTGAGGACAATGCGTACTCTGACAAGGCAGTGAATTACTTGAAGTCAACCACGATTCAGGTGATTAATTAATGAATAAGTGAATAGCAAATCCATGATATTAACTGAGTTTTTTTGAAGTTTGGCTTAGTATTACTGAGAGGATTAAATGGGATTAAACTACTACAATTTTTATAATACCACTTGCTTTATTTTCATAGATTTGACATAATACATCATGCTTAATCATTCATGCTGTTCTCTTTTTTTACACCTCCTCAAGACATGTTTGCCTACTGGATTCTGAAGATGTGTGAAATACAAATATTCTGAAGCAATGAGAGTGAAACATAATAATCATATATTTATTTATTCTCTCTCTTTTCATCATAATTAATCCTCATATAGTCTAATGCCAAATTCTACAGAAAATGTGAATAAAAGCTCTCATCATAGCAATAATATTTCTAACTATAAATGTAAGTAACAAAATATCAGGAAGGATTTTTCCTGTTGCATCAGAATTAGAGACCCAAGGGACCAGCAGTTAGCGTAATGGCTATGTTGCTGGACTCCCACGTAATCGACCGCAGTTCGCGTCCTGGACCCAGTGACTTAAAACTCACGCCGGGTGCGTGTGTGTGCATGCCCAAGATCCCGAGAGGAGAATGGAGGAGAAGGGATTGCGGCGTGACCATCCCCCCTGGGGGGTGATTTCTCGCTTTCTGTCTCTCTATCTCTCTCTGTCTGTCTGGTGAGCACACACGCCCAGTAGCAAAAACCTCTCCAAAAAAAAAAAAACAGAATTAGAGACCCAAGATCAGACCTCCAACAGACTCGATCAAAGTGATCAGAATGCCAATGAGCGACAGAAACCAGCATACTATCTCCAGGTAGATCCTTGAAGAAAGGTAACACATGACATTCACTCGTGTCCTGAGTATTGAAGGAGTTTGTGGGATGTACCTGACCCATGTCCCTGCAGTTGGGGGGGGGGGAATATAAAGACATAGAAATGGTTGTCTGCTTCTCCCTTGAAAATTGCTCAAAGGCAGTAGGTTTGTCAGGAGAAGCAAGAGCTTGAATACAGACCCCATTCCCATGAACCTGTGGAAAGACTAAGGCGAGATCACCACAAGCTTTCACAGCTCTTGGAGAGCGCCATAAATGACCTCAAAGGTTCTGAAAAGGCTCCTAGAGGCTGTAACTGGCCTAAGCTTTCATAAGGTTGCCCGCGTGGTTTGCAAATCAAGAGATTGAGGGGCCAGCAGGTGGTGTGGTGGCTAAGGGCGCTGGACTCCCACATAGCTGAGCACAGTTCAAGTCCTGGACCTGGCAGCTTGCTTTCTCACTTCCCTCTCTGATCAAATTTTAAAATAAGTAAATAAATTGATAAATAAAGTTAAATAAGATAATTCATTAAAAAAGAAAAAAAGTGGGAGGGTTTGGACAACAACTGCTGAGCAGGGCTATACTGATCTATGGGATTGCTCTCTGCGAGTCCTCGTTATTGCAAGCTGCCTCTCCAGCATCAATGAGCACATGGCCTCCTTTGTCCTCGCCGGGAGAGGATGGCTGCAGAGTCGGAATAAACTGAACCAAACGCAACCACTGAAATGGGAGCCTGAGAGGGACTTCTGCTGCCGCCCTGGAATTGCCTTCCTTTAGATTCATTAGGCTAATGTGTGGTCTAAAAGCGACACTCTACAGATAGCACATTTTATAGAGAAGAGCCTACAAATGAGGTTAGACATTTCGCCCGATGAATATTGAAGCGTGACCGTCGGTCTTAGCTCTCATCAGCCTGTACCCCGTTTCCCACCTGCACCCACTTCCCAAGCTCTCAGTCAGTCTTTCCAAGACTGACCAGAAGGGAAAAGGGAAACAGGTGTAAAATCGCAGGCCTCGTGAGCACCGTGTACATCGTGATCGATCACGTCTGTACCTGGAAACCAAGAGGGTGATGGGGAACTTCACACAAGTTACTCAGAGGAGTCATTGGAGTGATGATAGGAAGGGGAAAATGGCATTCCACTCTGGACTGGATGTCTGCTTAGTCAGGGACTTACTAACTTAGTGCTGGGTTTGCGTGATCAAAGAAGATAATTTTTGAAAATAAATGATACAGAATGGCAAATAAACATCTTATATACATGACATTTGCTAAAATGGCAAGAATTCATGGGCTTTCTGCCGCTTACCTGGACTCTATGGAAGATACCTGGGATTTTGTCTCCTACCAGTGCCCACATGATCCCTGCACACTGGGCAAGGAGACCCCAGTAGCAATGGACTGTTCCCACAGAACTTCCTAGCGTCCAGTAGCTTAGGAAGAAATGATACTTTGTTATGCTTTTCACAATGGCTTATTCAATTTTCTTGTCGTGCCCTTGCCCCTAGGGTATTCCAGTATGTGTGAGTGGAGTCTACTGACAATAACATATGCAGTGGGAAAAAAAATCAGCAATGGCTTCAGCGCCTTCTCACTGAGGCAGGGACTTAGAACTCAGACGCTCTCTACCCTCAGAAGAGGCTGATATGGTCAACATTTTACAAGTGAAGCAAAGAGAAAAAATATGCCCTGAGTGTTAAAGGCTACACATTGAGCTGGTGGAAAAGTGAAGTACATACAGACATCTCTTGCTTAACGTAAGTAATTCATGCCTAGGAGGAAAAATGTTGCCCAAGAGTGCTGATTGGGAGCCGATTCCCTTTTAAAGGGAAAGAAATGATCATTCTCTATGCTGTAATGCAAAACCCCTTATGGATTTCCTAAAAGGCAACTAAAATACAGCATATTGGCAATATACATAAGTAACAAATGATTATGTTAGAATATAACATATTGCTTAAAACGTTGCTGCCTGATCACCAAACAACGAATGTCGATGTGAACCAATGGGTGCTGGCATGCAGTCATGGAGCGTCCTTTCTAAATGCTCCTACATATGATGTTAAGGTCCTAAGAATTGGATGTGGAGGGCCAGTGAGTGGTGTGGTGGTTAAGGCACTGGACTCCCACATGGTTTGACTGTAATTCAAGTCCCAGACCCAGCGACACATTGGGGTTATGTGTGTGTGTACCCAAAATCCTGAGAAGAGAATGGAGGACAAGGGATTGCAAAGTGGCTCTGGCGGGTGATTTCTTGCTTTCTGTCTCTCTGATGCTCTGGTGAGTGGATGCGCCCTATAGCAAAAATCTCTAAAAAAAAATATGTTGAATGTGAAATATGGCCTGAGACCGTTCCAAGATACTCTTTATTTTAGAATATTTTACTGAGTTCTAGGTTCATATCTATGTAATGCTTTTTCTATAAAAATATGGGTTTAAGAGACCAGCAGTTAGTGTAATGGTTATGTCGCTGGACTCCCATGTAGTCGACCACAGTTCAAGTCCCGGACCCAGTGGCTTAAACTCACGCCGTGCGCGTGTGCATGTGTGTCCAAGATCCCAAGAGGAGTGTGGAGGAGAAGGGATTGCAGTATGGCCTTCCCCCCACCCCCCGGGGGGGTGATTTCTTGCTTTCTGTCTCTCTGTCTCTCTCTGTTTTTCTGGTGAGTGCGCGCGCCCTATAGCAAAAAACTCTCAAAAAAAAAAATGGGCTTAAAATATTTTGTTGAAAATATGGAAGTTCTGTGAACTTTAAGTATTAAAAGCAATGAGGTATTGTACCAGGAAATAAGCCAGAAGTCTTCTCTCAAGGTGTGCTGGAATGTGCTTTGAAAACTAAACCAAAACTGCCCTGGGAAAGCGGCAAGTTAAAGGTGAACTATTAGGAAGCATTACTAAGAGAAAAGCAATTACCACACTTACATGCATGTTGGATTTCTCATTGAAATAAAATTCCAACGTCCTAGAAGAGGTGACGTTTGAAAAAGAAAATGGAATGTAGGATTCAGTGCACACAATGTTTAAGAATGCATTTACCAAGTCTGGAGAAGTTTGTCTATTTTTTTTTTTTTTGAGAGGTTTTCGCTATAGGGCGCGTGCGCTCGCCAGACAGACAGAGAGAGACATAGAGACAGAAAGTGAGAAATCACCCCCCAGGGGGGTGGTCACGCCGCAATCCCTTCTCCTCCATTCTCCTCTCGGGATCTTGGGCACACACGCACACGTGCCCGGCGTGAGTTTTAAGCCACCGGGTCCGGGATGTGAACCGCGGTCGACTACGTGGGAGTCCAGCGACATAGCCATTACGCTAACCACTGGTTCCCAAGTTTATCTATTTTGAAGACCTTTACAAGCTGCCCTGCACTCCGATAATGTCACCCCAGAGAAGTAAAAGTCAAGTGACAGTTATTTTTGTAACTGGAATGAGGCGGTCCAATGAGTTTCTTGGACTTGGTTATGATGTTTTGTTTTTGTTTTTAACTTGTTACAGGGCACATGTGCTCACAAGAGAGAAGAAAAGAGAGAGGGAGAGACGGAGTGTGAGAAAGCTTTAGGGAGGATGGCTACACCACAACCCCTTCTCTTTCATTCTCCTCTCAGGATTTTGAGCACACATGCACTTGTGTCCAGTGAGTTTTTCAAGCTTCCGGGTCCAGGACTCAAACAATCCAGTTGGTCACGCGGGATCTAGCCACCTTAACTAGCACACCACTGACTTGTCTCTTGGTGATAAAATTTGGCCATGTAGGGGGATGTGCTTTTGAGGAACGTCCCCTAACTTAGGAGCTAACCACCAAAATATTTAAGGATGAGTTGTCCTGATGTATGCAACATGCAAATAGTTCATCTCAGAGAGTGAGAAAGGAGGGAGAAAGAGCAAAGGCAAATGTGGCGAAGTAATCATTGCTGGAGTTACAAAGAGTTTATGAGTTGCAAAATTATTAGTCTTTCAATTTTTCTATAGGTTGGGAAGTTTTCAAGTAAAAAGTTGGAAAAGTATTTGTTGATGACCATGCATTTGAGAAGAATGACAAAGAATCAATACTTTTTTCCTTTTATTTTTTGAGAGGTTTTTGCTACAGGGCACATGTGCTCGCCAGAAAGACACAGAAAGACAGAGAGACAGAAAGCAAGAAATCACCCCCCAAGGGGATGGCTGCAATCCCTTCTCCTCCATTCTCCTTCAGATCGTGGGCATGCACACACACGCGCCTAGCATGAGTTCAAGCCACCGAGTCTGGGACTCAAACCGCGGTCGACTACACGGGAGTTCAGCGACATAGCCATTATGCTAACTGCTGGTCCCAAGAATCAATATTTTTTGTTTAAGATTTTATTATAGGGACCAGCAGTTAGCGTAATGACTATGTCACTGGACTCCCATGTAGTCGACCGCGGTTTGCGTCCTGGACCCAGTGGCTTAAAACTCACACCAGGCGCATGTGCGTGCATGCCCAAAATCCCAAGAAGAGAACGGAGGAGAAGGGATTGCAGCCATCCCCTTGGGGGGTGATTTCTTGCTTTCTGTCTCTCTGTCTCTCTCTGTCTGTCTGGCGAGCGCATGCACCCTATGGCGAAAACCTCTCCAAAAAAAAAAATAAAAAAAGATTTTATTATATTATTACAAACATAAAGCTTATTTACTGTAAATATTAAGACACAGAGAAAAATTAATAACTAGAAATAATCATTTATAAAAACTATAATACAATCTTAATAGACTCTACTAAAATGTTGGTTACAACTCCATGTTTTTTAAATAATTATTTATTTAATTTTATTTATCATCATTAAATTTAAATATCATCTTTAAATTTGTTACAGGGCATCTGAGCTCACCAGAGAGAGACACAGAGAGAGAGAAAAAAATGAGAAAGCAAACCACCAGGTCCAGAACTCGAACTGTGGTTAGCCATGTGGGACACCCCCCCCACCCCGCCCCCGGCTGGTCCCCAGATTTTCAATTTTTTTTTTTTTTTGAGAAGTTTTTGCTATAGGTCGTATGTGCTCGCCAGACAGACAGAGAGAGACATAGAGACAGAAAGCAAGAAATCACCCCCCAGGGGGCATGGTCACACCGCAATCCCTTCTCCTCCATTCTCCTCTCTGGATCTTGAGCACGCCTGCACATGCGCCTGGCGTGAGTTTAAGCCGCTGGGTCCAGGACTCGAACGTGGTCGACTACGTGGGAGTCCGGTGACATAGCCATTACGCTAACTGCTGGTCCCATGATTTTTAAATATTTTTAAGAAAAGTGAGATATTTCCTCTTAGAAGTCTATTGTTTTCTGTTATGAAATATACTGGAAGTTTATTTCACAAAAATAAACACTCAGATATCATGTGATTGGTTCTACAGAAATCTGTTGTAAA
>NW_006204667.1:148661-175709 GCF_000334495.1 Tupaia belangeri chinensis | reverse complement strand
GTCATTTAGCCCATACTTATTTTACAATAATTCATCTATTATCTATAGCAACCTTCAAGGAACAATAAATATGTACATATTACATTTTTGCTGTTTATAATGTTTTTGCTGAAAAATCTTTCAATAAGAATACTGTTTTTTAAGAATTATTTAATTTAATTTTATTTATTTTTAATTTAACTAGAGAGGAACAGAGGGAGGGTGAAAAAGAAATCCACCAGGTTTGGGATTCAAACCACGGTTGACCAAGTGGGAGTCCAGCACTCTTAACTACCACAACACCTGCTGGCCCCAATAAGAATACTATTAATAGTAAAGTTTGCTGAATTGCTTCTTTAAAAGCTTACACTTGGGACCAGCAGTTGGCATAATGGCTATGTTGCTGGACTCCCCTGTAGTGAACACGGTTTGAGTCCCGAACCTGGTGGCTTAAACTCATGCCCAAGATCCCGAGGAGAAGAGAGGAGAAGGGATTGTAGCATGGCCATCCCCCTGGGGGATGATTTCTCGCTTTCTGTCTCTCTGTCTCTCTCTGTCTTTCTGGTGAGTGCACACACCCTATAGCAAAATTCTCTCCAAAAAAAAAGCTTACATTTTAATAACAAAAACGAGATTTCTCTTTTTCCATTCTGTTTTCATCTTTGCTAATTGAATGGTGTGAAATACAAACTCTTTTTTTTTTTTTCGTTGTTGTTTTTTTTTGTTGTTGTTGTTGTTTTTTATTTGCTACAGGGTGCATATGCTCCCTGGAGACAGAAAGAGAGAGAGGAAGAATGAGGAAGCATGCCACCAAGAAGACGGTCACATCACAATTCCTTTTTCTCCATTCTCCTCTTGAGACTTTGGGCAGGACTGCACCAGACTGAGAAGATGCCCACCTCCCATGAACGGCACCATCCAACCAGGTGGAGGTGTGGGTGGGACAACTAAAAAGAAAAGAAATTGGGTTTCCTCTTCTTTTTTCTCTTTTTCTGTGTGCATACTTGCCTTCTTCTCTGCTTCTGTCGGCCATATTGTGATGCCGGCCCATGCCTTTGGACTTTTCAGCCACCAGAATCATGATCCAAATAAATACTTTTTAAAAAGTGTTTAGTTTTTTGGTTTTGGTTTTTGGGGGCATGTGTGCTCACCACAGAGAGACAGAAAGAGATAGATAGAGAAAATGAGACATCACTCTCCAAGGGAGATAGCCATGCAGCGATCCCTTCTCCTCCATTCTTCTCTAAGGATTTTGGGCACAGACACACATATTGCCAGAGTGTTTTATTAAGCCACCGGGTCCATGACTTGAACACAAAGTTGGCCATGGTGGATCCAGCCTCCTCAACCACCATGTCTCCTGCTGGCCCGAATCTCCATTCTTCATAAATCATGCAGTCTCAGGTATTTCTGTTAGCAACACAGTAATGGACTAAAACAATAGCCTAAGCTATTTTCCTGTCTTTTGTTTTGTTTTGGTTTTTTTTGGAGAGGTTTTTGCTATAGGGCACATGCACTTGCCAGAAAGACAGACAGAGACAGAGAGACAGAAAGCGAGAAATCACCCCCCGGGGGGGGATGGCCACGCCACAATCCCTTCTCCATTCTCCTCTTGGGATCTTGGGCACGCACGCACATGTACCCAGTGTGAGTTTAAGCCACCGGGTCCGGAACTTGAACTGCGATTGACTACGTGGGAGTCCAGCAACATAGCCATTACGCTAACTGCTGGACTTGTAACCAGAAAGATCCTAACACAATTCCTCGGTATCATTGCAATTGGTGCCATTCAAATTTGGTAGTTCATCTGAAAAGTCTGCCATCCTGTTGGGCACCTCTGCTCCACAGCCACGCCCTCCCGCCCAGAAGATGCCGTGTGATTGATGACTTCTTCGCTTCGAACTGTTCACACTCCCTGCAATCATCAGTATAAATACTTTATTAATAATTTGTATTTATAGAACATCTGCCTCCCAAAGAGCTCAAAGCTGTTTCCGAATACCATCTCATTAATCCTGATCGCAGTGCCTTTCTTTGTAAGGTAGAAATGTGGAGCGGCTAATGGGTCCTGCCGTGTACATTTGGCTCATGGGAAAACTGGAACCCAGAAGAAAGGAGTTACTTGTTCAAGGTCAAAAAGTAATCTGGGAAGGACCAGCAGGTGGCATGGTGGTTAAGGCGCTGGATACTCCTACATGTCTGACCACAGTTCGAGTTTCAGACCTGGTGGCTTGCTTTCTCACTTTCTCTCTCTCTCTCTCTCTCTCTCTCTCTCTCTCTCTCTCTCTCTCTCTCCCTCTCTCTCTCTCTCTGTCTTTCTCTGGTCAAATTAACATAAAATGAATAAATAAATAAAATTAAGTAAGAATAATTACTTAAAAAAAGAAATAATCTGGAAAAAAAAGCAGAGAAGCATAACTCAAAAATGTCTGCCTCCCTGTTCTTTTTGTTCTCCGCTAGAAACCTCTCATTTCAGATCACACATGTAGGAGTTGGTGTGTACCAGAATAAACCTTTCTTAATTATTTATTTAACTTTATTTATTATTGTTAGTTTCTTTAAATTTTGCTACAGGGCATATGCGCTCACCAGGAAAACAGAGAGAGAGAGAGAGAAGGAAAGCAAAAAAGCAAGCTACCAAGTCCAGGACTTGAACTGTGGTCAGCCATGTGGGAGTCCAGAGCCTTAACCACTCTTCATGTGCTGGTCCCAGAATAAACTTTTAATACAACTTTTTTTTATTTATTTATTTATTTTTTTTGGGGGGGGGGAGAGGTTTTTGCTATAGGGTGCGTGTGCTCACCAGAGAGAGACGGAAAGTGAGAAATCACCCCCCAGGGGGGATGGCCACACCACAATCCCTTCGCCCCTGTTCTCCTCTCGGGATCTTGGGCATGCACGCACAAGCACCCAGCGTGAGTTTTAAGCCACCGGGTCCAGGACACGAACTGCGGTTGACTACATGGGAGTCCAGGAGTCCACTACGCCAACTGCTGGTCCCAATACAGCTTCTTCTACTGAGGATAAGAAAAAAGAAAACTCCGTAAGCTCAAGAATGAAAACTTTGCAGGCTTTGACTTAACTTTCCAAAAGGTTATCACCACAGTCAGAGCCATAAAGAATTATTACATTCTAGGGGGACCAGCGTTAGCATAATGGCTATGTCGTTGGACTCCCATGTAGTCCACTGCAGTTTGAGTCCCGGACCTGGTGGCTTAAATTCACGCTGGGCACATGTGTGTACATGCCGAAGATCCTGAGAGGAGAATGGAGGAGAAAGGATTGCTGTGTGGCCATCTCCCTGGGGGGTGATTTCTCGCTTTCTGTCTGTCTGTCTCTTTCTGATGAGCAAACGTGCCCTATAGCAAAAACTTCTCCCCCCCCCCCAAAAAAAAGAATGATTACATTCTAGAACTAGACAGCATTTTTAATCCAATAAAGGAGTTGCTATTTGGTATCAGAACATGGCCTTTCTCCGTATTGGAAGTAGAAGAAACAAGTTCAAAATGACGAAAGTGAGAGTAATTATTACTTTCAAGAAGGTTGCAAGCAATGACATTTCAATGATGTTAAAGATCGGATGATCGCTCTGTGTTAGGCAAACAGCGATGCTGACGTGGTTATCTTTATTTCTCCTGTGAGAAAACCGAGCCTCGACGCAGTTAAATAAACGACAAGCTGAGTTCTCAAGCCCTAAGTCTCTGCCTCTCTTAACTACAGTTTTGGCTAACGCCACACAGCTACTACAAAGAGCAGGAGTCGTTCCTCCGCTGCTGCTCCTGCGGTTTTGAGTATGTCTTCCTGGAATCACGGAGCAGGCTGGCGGTAATACAGTACGGCTGCTACCCCTCGCACTTCCTGGCAGTTACCGAAAACCTGTGGTAGGTTTCTAAGCCATCTATGATTTTTAAAATTTATTTGCAGGGACCAGCTCATAGCATAATGGCTATGTCACTGCACTCCCACGTAGTCAACCGCAGTTCAAGTCTTGGACCCGACAACTTAAAACTCGCTCTGGGCTTGTGTGCATGCGTGCCCATGATCCTGAGAGGAGGATGGGGAGAAGGGATTGCAGTGTGGCCATCCTCCCAGGGAATGATTTCTCACTTTCTCAAACTAGTTACTTATTGCTGGTAAGTAACACAGGATCTAAAATTCACTATGGCTATACAGATCCTTACGAAAATTCCAGAAGATACTTAGACAGTGCATTTGTAAATATCTATAAATTTTCTCCCAACTCAACAAGCTATATCAATAATCAAAACCCATATGAAGTCTTTTTAAAATGTCTGAAAGTGGACCTTTACTTTAGTCACAGGGCAATGGACAGAGTAAACTTACGCCACTAAAATAGTAATATTAGGTGGTCAGGAAAGTCATGACATATTTTTCTATGTTTTTCTTTGCAAAAATGTGTCATGACTTTCCTGACGACTCAACAGCTAATACTTATCTATTACTTTCATTGGGACCGCTACGGTGCTTTAAATACGTAGTCAGCCTTCACTGGGAAGTAGATATTGTTACTCGCTCCCTTTTATGAATTTGAAAAACTGAGAACTGAAGAGGTTAAATATTTTGTCAGTGCTGGCATGATCTTAAGAACAAGCACATTTCCACTGTGTAAGCTTCCTTCCATGAAGCCCACATCATTCTTATGAAAGTCCATTTTACATAGTAGGCGTTCATTTACATGAACGAAGCCTGCATAGTGATTAAAGCTTAACATCGTCATCAAAGTGCAGAAACGAATTTTTATACTGGCTAGGCCTATACAGGAAGCAGAAGACATTAAGCAATCATAATTAAGCAGGTCAAAATGGCCCTTGGAAGGGCCAGGAGATGGTGCACAATCAAGTTGCTGGACTTCCGCATAACTGACCATGGTTCGAGTCCCAGAGCTGGCACCTCGATAATCACACCAGGCATATGTGTGTGTGCACCCAGGATCCTGGAAGGAGAAGGGACTGCAGCATGGCCATCCCTCCTTGGGGGGTGATTTCTCACTTCCCCTCTCACCACGTCTGTCTCTTGCTCCAGGGAGCACTCACACCCTGAGGCAATAAGCTTAAAAAAAAAGGCCATTGGGAGGCAGGCAAGAACCCACATAGTGAGGGTGAGGAGAGCCGATTATTCCCTTTTATAGCAGCTCTGTCACACCAACTACTCACTCCTGGTCTCATCTCAGTCAGAGGACCACAAAGCCAAAGAAACCATTTCATTTCCCCGCACCACACATCAGAGAACACTCCTGCTCTTGAATTTGCTGAGGCCCCCATCCAACTAAAACCTTTCCGGTGGCCTGGTGAACAGCTGACCTGAAGGAGAGCCTGTCTTTTCACTCATGTGCAAAATTGGGAGACAGCCAAGGATGAAACACCACTGTGGCCTTTCTCTATTTGCTTTTTTCCCCCCGCCAAGGTTTGTTTTCTTTTTTTTTTTTTTTTAATAAATTAATTATTTTATTTCATTTGTTATTTTTACTTCTTCTTCTTCCTTTTATTTTTTATTTTTTATTTTTATTTTTTTAATTTGACCAGAGAGAGAGAGACAGGGAAAGTGAGAAAGCAAGCTGCCGGGTTCAGGATTTGAACCATAGTCGACCATGTGGGAGTCAAGTGCCATAACCTCCATGCCACCTACTGGCTCCCTTCAAGTTTATTTTTTTTGAGAGAAAGAGAGACAGAGAACCCCTGACAGGATCTTCTCATACTATAATCCCCCTACACCAAGCCTTCTAGCCAGCCAGCCCAACGCATGCCATGGCACATCCAGCACATTCAGGTCGACCTGGGGACCAACCCCGAGATTTCCCTCCAGTAGCACACAGTAGCACCCCACCACATGTGCCACTGTGGCCAGGCCACTCTATTTGCTCTTAATATGAAATCTTTCATACACAAACCAGGTACATGTATGTGTGCACCCAGCATCCTGGGAGGAGAAGGGACTGTGGCATGACCATCCGTCTTGGGGAGGTGGTTTCTCACATAGTAAAACCTACATTCATGCTACGTCACCCTCATTCTGATTTAACAAGTGTGTTCATTCGCAGTACTTTAGCTATTTCTCTTAGAAATAGGATGTCACGGGGACCAGCAGTTAGCGTAATGGCTATGTCACTAGACTCCCACGTAGTCGACCACAGCTTGTGTCCCGGACCCGGTGGCTTAAAACTCATGCTGGGCGCATATGCGTGCGCACCCAAGATCCCGAGAGGAAAATGGAGGAGAAGGGAATGCGGCGTGGCCATCTCCCCGGGGGTGATTTCTCGCTTTTCTGTCTCTCTGTCTCTGTGTGTCTGGAGAGTGCACGTGCCCTATAGCAAAAACCTCTCCAAAAAAAAAAAGAAAGAAAGAAATAGGATGTCACTAATGAAATAGAAGTCCTAACCTCCCACCATCATCTCTGTTCCCGCTTTCTCTTCCCCAAACTAACCACTACCACAAAAGTAGTATATGTTCTTCCCAGCACTGTTTTCAAATTCTATACCTGTATGTACCCATAAGAAACAGCACCATTTTGTGTATTCCACAAAATTTGTACAAATTTTATCTAATCTATCCTTTGTAACCCATTTTTATGATTCAGATTTTGTGTTATGTGGTAAATACAAATAACATGAAATTTTAAAGATTAACCCCTTTAAATAGCATCAAGTACATTAATGTTGTTGTGCAACTGCTACTATCAGTAGTCTCCAAAACCTTATTTTTTTTTTCTTTTTTTGGAGAGGTTTTTGCAATAGGGCGCATGTGCTTTCAAGAAAGACAGAGAGAAACAGAGAGACAGAACGTGAGAAATCACCCCCCAAGGGGGCTGGCCATGCTGCAATCCCTTCTCCTCCATTCTCCTCTTGGGATCTTGGGCACGCACGCACCCGCACCCGGCGTGAGTTTAAGCCACCAGATCCGGGACTCGAACTGCGGTAGACCACATGGGAATCCAGCGACATAGCCATTATGCCAACTGCTGGTCCCACCAAAACCTTTTCATCTTCCCAAACTGAAATTCTGTACTCATCAAACTCGATCTCCATTTTCCCATACATTTCCAGTCCCTGGGAACCACCATTCCACTGTCTGTCTCTATAAACGTGACTACTCGAGGGTCCTCAAATAAATAAATGAGATCATACAGTATTTGTCCATTTTTGATCGGCTTATTTCACTTAGCATAATGCCTTCAACTTTCATTCACGTGTCAGAATATCATTTCTTCTTGAGATGAATAATAATTCATTGTACATTACTCCATGTTTCATTTATCTATTCATCTTCAATAGACACTTGGGTTGCTTCCACCTTTTGGCTATTGTGAATAATGTTAATATGAACGTGAGTGTATGAATATTTGAGTTCCTGTTCCAATTTTGGGGGGTAGATAACCAGAAGTCATATGGTAATTGCATGTGTAATACTTTTGAGGAACTGTTACGCTATTTTTCACAGCAGTTTACCATTTAATGTTTCTTCTAGCAATGCACAAGTGTTCCAGTTTCTCTACATCTTTGTCAACATTTTCAGGTTTGAGTTTGAGATTTATCTGTAGTAATACAGGTAGATCTGATCCATTCTTACTTCTGGTACAATATTTCATTCTATGAATGTAACGTACTATATTATCCATCCCCTGAAGGTAGGAGCATTCATGTTATTTCCTATCTTGTTACTATGACAACCAACACCACATGAAACATTTCATATGTCTCTCTATTCACAGAGACGAGAGTTTCTCCAAGTTGCATATCTAAGAGTAGAATTTTTGAGTCCTAGGACATGCATAACTCAAACCTTAATTAATGTCCATTGCCAAATTTCTCTTCAAAAGCATATTTCCCAAATTAAACTCCCACCAGCAGATTATGAAAGTTACTGTTACTCCACGTACTTGACAACAATTACTAATATCATAATTGACATAGCATTTTCTCTGAAGGAGGAAATTCTGCATCTAATCAATCTACAAGTTTATAATGATTTTTCTCTGTAGGTTTTGAATATTTTGTTTTATCTCTTCTTTTGCCCACCTGTATCTCATCCCTGGTGATTTCCTTCTTCTCCATTATCATGCAGACTTTACCATGACAGTTAATTTGGGATTTGTCCTGCTTTTGAAATTTTCTAGAATTTAGCCAACAATCTCTATAAAGTGAAACAACTTAACAATCCTCATCGCTTTTTAGGTGGAAGGTTAACATCCACATATGTCCTAACCAGCAGGGTCAACTAAGCCATTCTGTACCTAAATTCAGGGGCAAAATGCAGCAGAATGAATTCATGGGATGTGGAAAAGGAGTGCCCAGCTGAAGTTGGCAACATCACCCTATGTAAAGATCTAGGTCTGGAATGGGGGAAGCAAGTGAGGCATTCATCACAGGTACAAAATTGAGGGAAAGCCAGGCCTGGCATTTGACTTGGTGGTTAAAGACACTAGACTCCCACATGGCCAACTGTGGTTTGAGTCCCGGACCTAGCAGATTGTTTTCTCACTTTCCCTCTTTCTCTGTCTCTATCTGGTTAAATTAAATTAAATTAATTCTAAAGGGGCAAGCATATGATGTAGAGGTTATGTCACTGGACTCCCACAGGTCTGACTACGGTTCAAGACCCAGACCTAGTGACTTGAAACTGACACTGTGTGTGTGTGTCCAAAACCCCGAGAGGGGAATGGAGGAAAAGGGACTGTGGCATAGCCATCCCCCCGGGGGTGATTTCTCACTTTTTCTCTCATTGTTTCTGTCTCTCTCTCTCCAGCAAGCACATGTGCCTTGTGGCAAAAACCTAAAAAAAAAATTCAAAAAACAAAATTGAAGGAAATCTAAAAACTCAGTAATCGAGAAAAATAATATTTTAGTAAAACTTTCGTTGAAATCAAGGAAACTTCCTTGAGTGTGCCAGGAACTCACATGCTCCTGATCTGTGCTTGACTGAAGCAGGGGTGGATCTGTGGGACCCTGTTGGGCTGCTATCTCTCTCTCTCTCTCTATCTTTCCCTCTCTCTCTTTCACTCATGGAAGAAATTTAGAAATACATTTTTTTTAAAAGCTGTTCTTGGCACTGGCCGATGGCTTGGGTTTAAGGCGCCGGACTCTCACATGGCTGACTGCAGTTCAAGTCCCAGATCTGGTGGCTCATTTCTCATTTTCTCTCTCTCTGTCTGTCTCCTGTAAGCACATGGGCCCTATAGCAAATTTTAAAATAATAATTAATAAAATTAAATAGTTCTTTGGAAAAAATAAAAAACTGCCCTTTACATTTTTTTTCCTTGTAATTCTTCCTATAGGACATATGTCCTCATCAGAGAGGTAGGGGTTGCAGGGGGGAGTGAGAAAGCATCTCTCAAAGGGTTGGCTAGACCACGATCCCTTCTACTCCACTCTCCTCTCAGGATTTTGGGGGTGTACACATATTCACCTGGTGTATTTTTCAAGCCGCCAAGTCCAAAACTTGAACCGTGCTGTTGGCCATATGGGATCCAGCTGCCTTAACCACTATGCCACTGGCTGGCCGTAAAATAATGTTGCTGTTTTTAAAATGACAGCATCAGGCCAGCAGATGAAGTCCCAGACCTGATAGTTGAAAAACATACCACGTGTATATGTAAGCATGCCTTATAAAAACCACAAGAGGAGAATGAAGGAGAAATGATTTCAGCATGGCCATCCCCTCCCTTTCCCTCTCTTTGTGGGTCTCTCTCTGGCAAGCACAGGAGCCCTATGAGCCTAAAATCTGAAGACAAAAAAAATAAATAAAGGAAAAAATCAGTATTATCATCTTGCTATTGGCTATCGCCCTTTTGGTTTAATCTAATAAATTCCTTCTTTTTATTGAGTGTTTTGACATTTTTAAATGAGTCAAGAAAAAAACAAAATTCACAAACATACCTCATTTTAAAATCTCAAAATCAAAATCGCTCTGTGAGTCCATTTGATATAAGAATGCCAAGGAGAAAATTAGAACATATTTTAAGCCAGTAAGATAAGGATGCATTTAGAAATCATCATCATAGAAGCTGATCACATTCTGGAGGGCTGTTCACTGAGTATGTCTGTGGTATGTATATTGGAGGTAAGAGGAGGCAGAAGGGAAGGGCATATAAATATAAATATAAAGATAAACATAAATATAAATTCAGTTGAGAAAACCTGTCCTCTGGGAGAGCCAAGTGACAAGGTAATTAGGTGTCTAGATCCCACATAGCCAATTGCATGGTTCGAGTTATAGACCCAATGACTTGAAAAACACGCTGAGTACATGTGAGTACATGCCCAAAATTCTGATAGGCGAATAGATGAGAAGCATTGCAGCATGGCCATCCTCCTGCAGGGTGCTTTCTCACTTTCTCTCCCTTTCCCTCTTTCTCTGTCTCTATCTGGTTAAATTAAATTAAATTAATTCTAAAGGGGCAAGCATATGATGTAGAGGTTATGTCACTGGACTCCCACAGGTCTGACTACGGTTCAAGACCCAGACCTAGTGACTTGAAACTGACACTGTGTGTGTGTGTCCAAAACCCCGAGAGGGGAATGGAGGAAAAGGGACTGTGGCATAGCCATCCCCCCGGGGGTGATTTCTCACTTTTTCTCTCATTGTTTCTGTCTCTCTCTCTCCAGCAAGCACATGTGCCTTGTGGCAAAAACCTAAAAAAAAAATTCAAAAAACAAAATTGAAGGAAATCTAAAAACTCAGTAATCGAGAAAAATAATATTTTAGTAAAACTTTCGTTGAAATCAAGGAAACTTCCTTGAGTGTGCCAGGAACTCACATGCTCCTGATCTGTGCTTGACTGAAGCAGGGGTGGATCTGTGGGACCCTGTTGGGCTGCTATCTCTCTCTCTCTCTCTATCTTTCCCTCTCTCTCTTTCACTCATGGAAGAAATTTAGAAATACATTTTTTTTAAAAGCTGTTCTTGGCACTGGCCGATGGCTTGGGTTTAAGGCGCCGGACTCTCACATGGCTGACTGCAGTTCAAGTCCCAGATCTGGTGGCTCATTTCTCATTTTCTCTCTCTCTGTCTGTCTCCTGTAAGCACATGGGCCCTATAGCAAATTTTAAAATAATAATTAATAAAATTAAATAGTTCTTTGGAAAAAATAAAAAACTGCCCTTTACATTTTTTTTCCTTGTAATTCTTCCTATAGGACATATGTCCTCATCAGAGAGGTAGGGGTTGCAGGGGGGAGTGAGAAAGCATCTCTCAAAGGGTTGGCTAGACCACGATCCCTTCTACTCCACTCTCCTCTCAGGATTTTGGGGGTGTACACATATTCACCTGGTGTATTTTTCAAGCCGCCAAGTCCAAAACTTGAACCGTGCTGTTGGCCATATGGGATCCAGCTGCCTTAACCACTATGCCACTGGCTGGCCGTAAAATAATGTTGCTGTTTTTAAAATGACAGCATCAGGCCAGCAGATGAAGTCCCAGACCTGATAGTTGAAAAACATACCACGTGTATATGTAAGCATGCCTTATAAAAACCACAAGAGGAGAATGAAGGAGAAATGATTTCAGCATGGCCATCCCCTCCCTTTCCCTCTCTTTGTGGGTCTCTCTCTGGCAAGCACAGGAGCCCTATGAGCCTAAAATCTGAAGACAAAAAAAATAAATAAAGGAAAAAATCAGTATTATCATCTTGCTATTGGCTATCGCCCTTTTGGTTTAATCTAATAAATTCCTTCTTTTTATTGAGTGTTTTGACATTTTTAAATGAGTCAAGAAAAAAACAAAATTCACAAACATACCTCATTTTAAAATCTCAAAATCAAAATCGCTCTGTGAGTCCATTTGATATAAGAATGCCAAGGAGAAAATTAGAACATATTTTAAGCCAGTAAGATAAGGATGCATTTAGAAATCATCATCATAGAAGCAGTTTTCTCATTTATCAATTTGAAATTAGCATTGACAGCTGTTTGTAAAATTCAGTGAACTGCATGGATTGCTCATCATTCTCCTATGAAGGTTATGGTCATTATGAAGATTTTCTACAGTCAAGTAAAAGATAGCCCATCCTATCCAAGAAAGACGCATTGGTTTGCTTGGGCTGCCATAACAAAATCTGATAGACTGGGTGTCTTAGACAACAGAAGCTTATTTTCTCACGGTTCAGGAGGCCGGAAGTCCAAGGTCAGATGTCAGCTTGCTTTGAGGCCTCTCCCTTCACTCTCTAGCTGCCTCCTCACATGGCCTTTCCTCCGTGCATGTGCATGCCTCGTTCCCTCTGTATGTCTAAACTCTCTCCGCTTACAAGGATGCCAGGTAGATTGGGTTAGGGCCTACCCTAACAGCCTCTTTTTAAATGGTTCACCTTTTTAAAGACCCCATTTCCAAATACAGTCATAGCACTGAGGGTTAGAATTTAAACAAACATAGGAATGGGAAGGGGTGGATACCATTTAGCCAGTAATAAACAGAAAATAAGACATTTGCCAATAAGGAGGTTTCATCCCTACAGCTAAACTAGGGCTGAAAGAGGAAACCAGCCCCTATTCTGTAGTGATTTCCTCAATTGTTCAACCTATCAGGATGTCACTAACACAGGAGCCAATTCTGGCTCAAAATGAATAGATATGAACTGGGAAGCTTCCCAAGTCCTTTGGAGCAACCACTGTGCTCTTACCCAGTTCCTGGAGTAACCCATGAACACTATTGAATAGCTTCAAGGCATAAAACAAGATCACCAAAGACAGATTTATACAATCCAGCCAGTCTCTCAAATAGGGAAGTGATACTCCCAACATCACGACTTTGCTGTGAAGAATGGGGACCAGCAGGGCTCCCGAGCAGCTAGAGGAACATGATCACAGCAGTAAACACAGGACTAGGGCCTCAAGCAAGGCCGCCCATTTGAAAATCATTGGCGAATCCTAGCCCCTAACCGTCAGCCTCGTGTTTCTATATAAAAATATTCTTTCTGAGTAATAGTTTGATAGTCTCTGTGAGTCTAAGAAGTAGCATCAGAAACGCCAAGGAATCTCTCAACTAGCAGACTGAATTGTATGGGGACGTGATGAGGGAGAGCTGCCTAATAATAATAATAATAATAATAATGTTCATATTTAAATGGCTTTAAGTCCCCCATCTAACAGAATCAGTCGTTATTTGAAGAGTCTCGTTCCTCTGCGACTCTTACAAACACCACGGAACATTTCAATTCTTGAGCCACCATGCTTGGAAAATAAAGATCCCAACATCAAAGACAGTGCCAAAGTGTGTAAGTGTACTGCTCATTTATAAACTTCTTAGATACCCTCGGGAGAAAAGGATTATATAAATCTGAAATTACGGTTGAATTACTTCCTTTAAATGGTGATACATTTCAGATGAACAATTGCAGAAGCTTGATGTTAACAGAAACTATTGTCCACTGTGCGATGTTTACCTTTTGTAAGGTACTCAGGTCTCTCGGAGGCCGGGGGTTATAGGATTGGAATTTAGCTGTTGTTTGAAGTGGGCTGCTGGTCGCTCGTTGCTTCTGAAATGATGCTATTCTGCTTTATTTAGTGTCTAGCATCTTAATAAATGCGAACATGGCTTAGGAGTCAGGCTGAAAAATCCCTAATGTCAGAATTTGGGGGACCTGAGTTACAAAAAACTTATTTTCTTTTTATCATTATATTCATGCAAGAAAAACAGAAGAGGAAAAAAAAACCTGGAATAATACTCCTCTCACCTACTGGTTAATCTGGAGTCAGTTAAAGGAAGCATATTGTGGAAAGCATGTTGTAATGGGTGAATAGCTGTTTAAAAAAAGAAAGAATCAGGGGGGAAAAGGCATGACATTAAACGTACAAATGATTCAGGCTTCTGCTCTGCCAAACCTGGGGCAATGTCTTTTCAATGTCATTCTTTACAAAAAGTCTTTGAGACCAAGTGTGTCTTTTTAAACGAGGCAAGATGGAGGGGAGGGGGAAGGGGAAAAAAAAAAAAGAAAAAGAAAAGGAAAAAAAATGGAGTGGATATAAAGCTTTTATTTTAAAAGCAAACAGCTAAGTGATTTGCTGCACACTTGCCATGAATAATAACGAGCAGATTTGTGCTCTGTTCCTCTTTTTAATTAGCATGTGGCGTTCTGCAGCAGCACCCCGTCTTCTGACTGGGCACCTAGAGAGTCCCCCTTGAAGCATCTCACAAACAAGACAGGCAGATGAGGCCCTGTGAGCAGTCTGGGGGCAGACTTAGAAAGCCCGTCTTTCTTTCCCCTCCTCCTACCGCACTCAAAGTTCTCACCAGTGTCTCAGTGTCTAAAAATACTTCCAGCTAAGGTGGTTTTTTTCCTTTGTTTTGTTTTGTTTTTGCTTTGTTTTGTTTGGCCTAGAAAACACCAGAAATAGGCGAAGCTGTCCTCGTTTAATAATCTCTGAATTACCTCTTTACTGTTCAAACTATAGAACTAAAAGCCCAAAAGCATTTTAGGAGGAGGAAGAAGGCAAGATCAGAGATAGAACTCTCACGGTGTCAAGGTCAGAGGTAAGACAGAGTCCTGGATGCAATCTGCACCCAACAAAACCATGTTCAAATTTTAACATGGGCACTTTGGACACCAAAACGATGATGGAGTTTGTTAAAGACTCCGCTCTGGCATTCTTACTTTGGGAAGAGATTGAGTAGTCTACAGTAAACTTCAAAGTGTCAGAGGCAAGAGAGTAATTCTGACAACTCTGACTTACTACCATTTCTTGCGAGGGGAACTTCAAGTACGATGCATCAAGGACAAAAAGGGTGGTGGCAGTTAGGAAAAGGAAAACTAGTCGGAAAAAAAAAAAATCACGCTCCTTTCCGTAATTAAAAAGCATTAGCAACATTCCATCAACCCACCCAGAAATGCAAGTTAAAATGTCAGTCGGCTCCTGTGTCGTTCTGTGACTCTGTTTGCACGCACATCTATCTAGTACGAGATGTTCATTCCCTTCCTATCACCGGGCACATTGAGCAATGCAGACGCAGCTAGGTGAGGCAATCCAAACTTGTTCCAGGATTTGGTTTTCCTGTGAGTGCAGCCTACAGCTGCATCTGATAGTGCACTGCATTGATACGACACCTCTCCTACAAGGTCTTGGGTGGAATACATCTGCTGAACAGAACAGGAACAAAATATGTGCCTTGACTCCAACTTGCAGCCGAGAGCTATCAAAGTGGAAACCTGCTCGGGTCCATTTGCATAATATGCAGATGAGAATCTAATGAGAAAGGTATATTGACAGACGTTGCCTTGTTATCTGGCAACACTGTGCATATCAGCATGTGGTACCTACACATAATCTCCCGTAATGTTATTTTGCAATTTAAATGTTTTTTTTTTTCCTCTTGCAAAAGAAGACACACATCAATAAGTGCCAGGCATCAATAACTGACAGCCGAGATAAGATACAGCGTGTTCCGACAGACTCAGCCAAGTTTATTTCGGGACACAGGTCTGCACGGCTTGAGCTATTGGCTGAAGAAAAGGCCAGAGAGGCAGCCCCCCCAAGTGCACGCTGATGCCTCATTTTCACTGGTGTTCTGACGGCTGCTCTTTCAGCCCTGGTGCCAGTTCTGAGTATATTTCAAGGAACATTACTGAGAACAAAATCGAAGGCCATCAATATTAATGATCTGAACCAGGAAGATAGCTTTTAGTGTGCAAATTAATTACCCTAATCACAGGGTTTTTTGTATCCATTTTAATGAAATAACTATTTATTTCATTGAATCCTGGGCTTTTCTTTTGCAAATAAGGCACATTTACATGATAAATACATGAAATTTAAAAGGATGACTAAATTAAATTGAGAAAAAAAGACCTTTTTAAATACAATTTTCTTAGCAAAAACAGCTAGATTAATGGGTTGGTTAGCTGACTGGCATCTGTGATTAAATCTTTTTTAATGTACGTCAAATAGAATTTAATGGACCTTGAGAAATGTCTACACAGTCAGTAATATTCAGGGGCTGGGGAAGATTCCGGCTTTCTCCTGCCATTTGTTGGTGAACTCCTGCAAGCTGGGCTGGGGACTCTTCTGTGACATGTGAGAGTCACACTCCTCCTTTTGCTTCATGGAGCTTCTCCGCTTTCTTTCCCTTCCACATATTGTCTAGATTAGGCAGTTTTCTGGTACAATGTAACTAACACATTCACTTGAGGGACGTGTGGGCCAGGAAATAAAGAAGAGACTATAAAGAGTTTAAATCTGTCTCCTATTAGCCATCTAACTCGTATTTGTTTCAAACTGTGCTGGCCTTGGTAATGACAGGAGAGAGAGAAAGAGAGAGAGAGAAAAAGAGAGTCTTAATTCAGAGGCATTTCAATGAATCTTTTAGCGTCTATGGGTTTTGAAAACTTTATTTATTGTGGGTAAGCTTTGAAAGGCTGCAAATTCAACAGAAGAGAGATTTGAAACACATTTAATTGGGTTGCTTTTTTTTTTTTTTTTTTTTTTTTTGATAACAGACCCAAAGAACAGAGCATCTTTCTCTGCCTGCTCCCCCCTGGTTGTGCCACTAGAGATGTCTCCCTCTCGCTTTGATTTGGAATGATCAGTTGCAGCTGTGGCAGCCGGGCAGGCAGCCCCAGGAACCGAGAACACCAGCCCTCCCAGCACATGAGGATTTACATTTCAATGGCTGCCACCATTTTAAAGATAATTATAACCTTTTGAGATTAATCATTTTCTGTGGCTTCTCTAATATTTTAACCACATAAATATTAATTTAGCTGGTGCAAGGGGAAACACCTCTTTCTCTCCCTTTCTCCTTTCCCCTCTCCTCTCTCTACCTTGGAAAAAGCAGAACAAAGACTCCTACCCAAATCTGTCCGGGGCAAGGCCGGTGGGAGGGGCTGCAGCCCCACCCTGGTCCTGATCCTACGTATCATTTTAAAGCACATTGATTCTCGTAGACTGGGGCCAGTGACAGGGGGGCAAAAGACAAGGAAACTACTTTCCGCAAGGGCAATGTTTCTCATGCTGGGATTTCTTTTTAAAGTCAATTGTTGTGTCTTATTCAAATCAGAAAGTCGAAAGTCGACCCGCGAAGGCTGACAGATGGGCTTCACATTTCTTCGATCATATTCCAAGAGGAGTGGGAGATCTCAAAAAGATGAAGCTGTCTTGATGAACTCACGAAGGCTTGAAAAAGAGAAAAAGGGAAATTGCCTCCAAAAGATATTGAGACAATAAAGAGGCTCATATTTCACCGATACTGCAAACTTCCTTTCTGCTTATTATCATTCCAACACTTTATTTCCCACCAGCTGAAGCAGCTGGGAAAAACATCCCATCGCACAAGCAGATGTCGACGCGCTCAAATTGCCTGACCACGCTCTGTGGACCCTGGTCTAGTTTTTGCTGCCCCACAAGTATTGAGCATGTTGTCGGCACAGGGACATGCCTTTTGGGGTATTTTTTTAGCATTCATTAGGTTGCTACGAATATCCTCTTCAGGGCTTAGGCCTTATATCGCGCAGCCTCATTCAAGCCATTGATATCAGGCAAATCAAGCCAGAGGAACGTGTTTCCCACATCCACTGATACGTAAGAGGCACTGTGGATGTTAAGGAGGAAATTGATCATCGCGTGGTCAGATGTTGCAAGCGGGTCATTCAGGTGCTCTCCTTGATAAAGTGCAGAGCGGCAGTAATTGCTCTGAGCTCTCTTTACGGACAAGACCTTTATTTTGCAGGCACCAAAGCCTCGGGATTGAGTCTGGCTTGAAAGTGACTTAGGGAATAAAACTGCTCATGAAATATGCATGGCTGACACATCGGCTGCCAGGGGAACTTAGTGTATTATGGATGACCCTTCTGTAATTGTAAGGAAATGATACTCATTTCAGTGGATGTTTATCACAGTGAAAGGTGCACCTAATGAAACAAAGGTCAGAAGCCCCAAAACAGAAGGTTGCGGCCCCTTTATTGCACCATTTCTCTCGCCGTTTGAAGAGACCTGGCCTTTATTCACAGCTGTTTTCCTAACACCTGTGTGCTCTGTGCAGGCAGCCTTAAAGAGTTCACGTCACCTGTGTTTAAATGCCGAAAGGACTATGACATGCAATGCTCTCCTAATAGCATACGCACACATCTGGGAAATAGCAGGCCGAATGCTGCCGTATCAATTCAGGCTAGAGTTTAGCTACTGACATTGAGTTGGTCGAGGAGTCTCTCTCCCCGCAGACCACCCTTGTCTGCTTTCTCACTGTGGGAACATCTACCTGGACATTCAGATGAGAATTAGGCTTTTATTTCGAGGTCAGTGCTGATGTCGCCCTTCCAGATGGACCAATGTGGGAGGCAAAGCAAGGGGGTGAAAACCAGGACTCAGGAATAAGCTCCCCAGACGGGCCTCCCAGCTCCTGTCCTCACAACTGAATGTCACCAAACAAGTGACGTCGCTGCTTTGTGCTTCTGAACAGAATTGTCATCTGTTACACGGGATCGTGACCTTACAGAGTCGTTAGGAGGATAGGTGAGTTAATATTTGAAAAGAGATTAGAACAGTTCCTGGCAGCTAGTAAATATTCGATGTTCAATTAATAAAATACGCTTTTGCATGGTTAGCTGGCTCACTGTGTCCGCCACCCAGACTGTCATTTCTTTTGTACCCAACTAACCTCCTCATGCCACTGTTCATCTATTGCCTCCAGGAGCGTCTTGGTCCCTTCAGGCTGCTGTCGCAAAGTCCAGAGACTGGGGAGCTCATGAACAGCAGAAACTCGTTCCTCACACTTCTAGAGACTTAGACAAGAGCAAGAGAAAGAGAAAGAAGCAGACATCTCACACAGGTCTTCACACCACTACCCTCAGGTCATGGACATGCATATTCATGCCCTGGAATGATCAGAGAGGCCCCTGGATGCGAACCCAGGACCTTCCCCATGTGAATCCAATTGTGTAACTGCCACACCATGGCCTGGCCCCTCCCCGGTCTTATAAAGTCTTGAAAGCGCGTACCTGACGGCAGAGCCCTCATGATGTAAACACCTTCCCAAAGTCCCGCCTTGCCTTCTGACACATCACATGGGAGTTAGGTTTTCCGTATGTGAACCTGGGGAGATGGGGGGACAGAACGTTTATGCCAGAGCAGAGTGGCTGTATCCCGCACTATCGGCCACCATGGCTTCCTGCCAAGGCCAACTGTGTACAATAACAGGCCACCTACGTGGCAGAGGGCCACGCACAAATAGTAAGCCCCTGGGACTTTCCAGTCTTGCTTTTACATGGTCAGTTCATGGAGTACTGGACAATGAGGAAACATTCATCATAAAAACATGAAAACGTGCAGTAGAGAAAACCCCAGGAGTTTTCATGAATTAGACCCAAATTAACAGTGACTCTTCAAATTACCTTAATGTCATTTTGTTTTGCTTCCACTTGGGAGGCAAAAAAAAACAGAACAGAAAATAGAGATGCCACCTTAAGTGGGGAGCATATATTAATTCCAGAGAGCTTATGGATTTCATGACGCTTTCATTCATTATTTTCCTTAACTCACACATTGTCATTACTGATGGATAAAGCAGTCCCGACTGTCCTCAAAAGGTTTTGGGTAACTTGTCAACTCCCTTCCGAAGTGTAACTGCTTATGGATTCCAGAGTTGTCTGACATAAGGCAAAACAGAAACTGTGAAGTTGGTGAGGAAAATTGGATTTTATAAATACCACTAGACTATAAAATAACAACCATAAAATAATCCAATAAAGTAAGATGACAAACTTTGTCTCCTTAGTTTTTGGATTTTAAAGAAAAAGCACTGTAACACGGTCACATGTAGCAAAGGTGTTTGGGAAGTTGACTTGCCTATGTTTGAGTCCCACTCTGGCTCTTAAACCTGTGTGACTAGGAGAAGTCACTTAACGTCTCTGTGGCCTCAGTTTCATCTGCTCTACAGGAACAATAATAGTACCACTCATAAGGTTGCTGTGTATTTTAACCAAGAGAATGCATGTGAGTTCAGAACAACATCTGGAATTCGATAAGTACTCTATTGCTATATGTTACTGTATTATTATTATTATTATTATTAGATCAAAAACCAGCATTTCAGAGAGTTTCTGGCATCATTACTGTTCTTCATGCACAGAGGAGTTTGTTTATACAACTTTTAGTGAACTTAAAATACCTCCTCAAGGGACCAGCAGATGCCATAATGGTTATATCATGGCTGATCACAGTTCAAGTCCCAGACCCAGTGACTTGAAACTCACACCAGGCATGTGTGCGTGTGCGCCCAAAATCCCAAGAGGAAAATGGAGAAGGGATTGTGACATAGCCACCTGCCTTCAGGATGTTTTCTCTCTTAAAAGCAAACAAACAAACAAAAAAAAAAACAAAGAAAAATCTTCCTCAAATTCATTGACACTCCACCCTTCAAAAGGTGGTGCTCACTGCTTCTCACTTTGAACACGGGCTGTATTTGAGTGACTCATTCCAGAAATTAGAATTAGTGGCAGTCATGCTGGTGAGAATTCCAAAGTCAGGTCACTCCAGAATGCCCACTCTTGCCAGGGTCTCTCTGGCAACACTTTTGTGGGGGAAAGCTGGCTGTGACGTGATGGGAGCATCTGAGGGGCCTGAATCACGTGGAGGGAGAGTCTTCAATGTCGGTCAAGATTTCAAACCATGGGGAAACCAGCAGTTAGCGTAATGGCTATGTTGCTGGACTCCCACGTAGTCGACCGCGGTTCGCGTCTCGGACCCGGTGGCTTAAAACTCACGCTGTGCGTGTGTGCCCAAGATCCCAAGAGGAGAATGGAGGAGAAGAGATTGTGGCATGACCATCCCCCCTGGGGGGTGATTTCTCGTTTTCTGTCTCTATGTCTCTGTCTGTCTGGCGAGCGCACGCGCCCTAGAGCGAAAACCTCTCCAAAAATAAATAAATAAATAAATAATAAAAAAAATTTAAGAAGATTTCAAACCACGGGACCAGCAGATGGCATAATGGTTATGTTGCTGGACTCCCACATGACCAATTATGGTTCAGATCCCACACCCGGAGGCTTGAAACTCACACCTGGCACAAGTGCATGCATGCTCAAGATCCCAGGAGAATGAAGGAAAAGGGGTTGCAGCATTGCCGTCCCCCCAGGGGATGTTTTCTCTCTTTCTGTCTCTCTGTCTTTCTGGTGAGCCCATGCACCCTATAGAAAAAAATCTCTTAAAGAAAAGGATTTCAGGGGCCAGCAGTTGGCATAATGGCTATGTCACTGGACTCCCATGTAATCTACCACTGTTCGAATCCCAGACCTGGTGGCTTAAACTCAGGCTGGGCGCATGTGCGTACGTGCCCAAGATCCCGAGAGGAGAATGGAGGAGAAGGGATTGTGGTGTGACCATCCCCCCAGGGGATGTTTTCTCTCTTTCTGTCTCTCTGTCTTTCTGGCGAGCGCATGTGCCCTATAGCAAAAACCTCTCAAAAAAAAAAAAAAGAAATTCAAATCATTACAGTCTCCAGCTCTCTAGAGGAGACTCCAGACAGGTGGGCAGACATAAATGCACCTACTGTACCCTATCAGAATTCCCAACCCATGTAAAATCCTGAGATAATAAATTGTTGTTTTGAGCCACTAACTTCTGAAGTAGTATGTTGTAGGTAAAACAGTCAGGATGGTTGAGTCTGGCTCCCTCACTTCCTATCTTGTCATATTTGACGGCCACAGGGTAAACAACTTATGTTATTAGTTGCGCCACACTTACATACTTACGGAATTATGACTTTGCTATTTTACGCCATTGCATATAATGCACATTGCACGTGCAACAGTTTGGTTTTGGCAATGAGCCACTATTGTTTGCAGCCCCTTTAAGAGAAAGGAGCACCTGGTCAAGCACTTGCCCTGCTTAGCCCTGGTGGCCTTGATAAGCCCTGGTGGCCTGAACTCAGCTCAGCTCTATGCTGTGAGCCCTGAGAGGGAAGAAGCACTCTGAGAATGCCAGTAAAACTCTGCAAGCGCACTGAATTCAGCCAATGAACAACACGACAGCAGCAACTCGTGTATTTTCCAACTCCCTGCATTTCTGTTCAACCCACCCTTCAAAGAAGGAAAGAACCTCATAAAATACATGCAGCAAAAACTAACATAACACCCTTCAAGATGGAAGAGAAAGCTGCATTTGCCAAGCTGAGGACTTGCAAGGAGAGGGACGGAAGGTGGGGCAGGGTTTCAGAGAAGACCCAAATGAGCACAGACAGCAGTACAAATTAGCAAGCTTACTGTATACTCTTGGTTATATTTTGCTTTTATGTTGTCTATTACCATGGGGCTCTTTTTAAAAATGTAGAGATAATTAAAATAATTCTGTCACATATGTAGCTCTTATTTCTACCATGACCAACCATCCTCGTCAGCCCGAGCCTATCCTTGTTAGAAGCCATGAAGTTCCATTGTCCCAGGAACCTCCTGTATTCTTTTTTTTTTTTTTTCTTTTTTTGGAGAGGTTTTTGCTACAGGGCGCGTGCGCTCGCCAGACAGACAGAGACAGAGAGACAGAAAGTGAGAAATCACCCCCCAGGGGGGGATGGCCATGCTGCAATCCCTTCTCCTCCATTCTCCTCTCGGGATCTTGGGCACACATGCACATGCGCCCAGTGTGAGTTTAAGCCACCGGATTCAGAGCTCGAACCTCGGTCGACTACATGGGAGTCCAGCGACATAGCCATTATGCTAACTGCTGGTCCCGGAAACTCCTATATTCTGACCCAACAAGAATGGTTGGCTCCGTCTATAGCTTAGATGAAATGATTATTAATATCTCACCTGACCTAGTTCTATAAGTAAAGAAAGGAATTTGTAATCAAGTTTTTTTTGTGAATACTTGTGTTTCTGGAAGAAAGGCGAGACATCCTAAACAGTTGCCATGTCATTGTACTCCTCCAAACTTCTTTGGATCTTACCATGCTGCTATTGAGGACTTCGCTTGAAGAGGAGCCAGGAAGTGGAGAAAGAGAAAGAGATCACCGCTCTGGGCCACTACTCCTGAGGTTTCATGGGCTCTAGAGGGTAGACAGCAGGGTAGACAGCAAAAAGATGCCAAGGAGTAGAAAGCAGGGTTCTAGGGAAATCTCTGTAGCTCTTAATGAACACTCTTAATTGAATATAAATGATGTTCGGAATCAACTTTCTTCCCCTCTGCCCTTGAACTATGATCTGTTTTGTTTTGCAGTGTGAAAGTTTATCAAGGGTGTGGTTTGTTGGTTTGTATGTTTATGAAAATATCCTTAAGATCTGAAAAGGGCGATAGATGTATTCTTAAAAAGTAGAACATAGAACCAAGGATTCAGCTACAATCCCACCCTGTCTTTTTCCTGCCTTGTCAATAACCAAAATAGCCTACAACCAAGTGTGTGTGTGTGTGTGTGTGTGTCTTTGGGGGGAGGGGGGTGCTCATGTTTATTTAGAATTATCCTAAACTTAGATGAGAACTAGACAGAGCATTTATTGTTCAAGGTTAACTGTGATGCAGAGATGATGTCACACCCAGATGAACAAATTTCAGCTGCTTAAAGCCCTTAAACCCATGGTGGACAATGGGAATAGCTTTACTGTAAAGTATTTAAATAGCAACTTACCTGGGTTACAAAGTGTATTCCAATGGCATCAGGATGGTTTAGTCTGGCTCCCTCACCTCCTATCTTACCATGTTTGAAGACCACAAGGTAAACAACTTATGTTATTAGTTGTACTATGCTTGCACACTTGTGGGGTAATTATGACTTTACTGTTTTATTTCACTTTATGTAACATGCACATGCATGTGTGACAGTTTGGTTTGGGTAGTGAGCCACTATTGTCTGTAGCATGTTTCAGAGAAAGGAGCACCTGGTCAGCTGCAGTGCATGGCCCTGCTGTGCACAGCTACCTAGTCCTGCTTAGCTTGGCTTTGGTTCAGGCTGGTGAGCCCTCATGGCATTGGTTTGGCTCAGCCTTGGCTTGACTCAGCTCATCTCTATGCACTGTGAGCTCCAAGAGGGAGGAGGCTGCTCTGTGAGTGTTCTCCATGCACTGTACTAGCTCCAAGAGGGAGGAAGTGCTTGTGAGCACTGCTATGGATTTTGCAAGCCTACCAAGAGCTCTATGAGCTTCCACTAAACTCAGCTAGTAAACAACATGACATCAGTATCTCACTTTTTTTTCTAACTCCCTATGTCTCTGTTTGACTCACCTTTTGGGGAAGGAAGGAAATTCACAAAACACAAAGACATTTATAAGCAAAGTAGTAGTTAGCCAAAAAAAAAAAAAATAGTGACACAACAGAGTAGCATTTGCAACCAAACGATATATGCATAAGTGATCCATGGATCTTTTGGTTAAAGCACTTTTTCCCTTTCCCTGTCAGAAGGGTTACTCTTTAACTTTACAAGCAGTAGTAATAACCATACCCAACACTGAATGAGCACCTACTGTGTTCCAGGTACAGTTGAATTTAAGTGAGGAAACTAAGGCTCTGAGTGTCTGAACTGTCTCTAAGGGCATACGAACATGGCCAACCCCAATGTTCACACTCCACATGTGGCCTTTTCTCTTTGATTAAATCAACCTCTGATAACTCAGAGTTTTATCAATCAAATCTTCTCATCATCTCTCAATTAGGGCAAATTAGCAAGTTGAACGGCCTCCTCCGAGAACAGGTGTCATGGATCAAGAAACAGATTAAGGGATGGTGAGAAGAAAATAGCAGTAAAGCAGGTGAAGAAAAAATTTGAGAGGATAAAATTAGAAAGATGAACCTCGATGAGAGAGGACAGAATAGAGTAAGGAAGGGGAAAAGGAAGAAAGAAAGAAACAAAAGGCTAGAGGGGAAAGGGAAGGAAGCAACGAAGGATGGCCAGCAGAGTTGTCGTAGGCGAAAATGCAGATACTTACAAGGGTTCTAAGTTCAGGTGGTTTATTGGGTCATCCAGAAAGTGATAGAAAAACACATCCTGACTTTCCCACGACCTAATACATCTAGTAAATACATGCTAAAAATAAGGTTATAGTTGAAGCTTTTTTTTATGTAAGAATTTCTTCATACAAAACAATGTTATTAAAGACAAAGGCGGGGAGGCATGGAATTGGCATCAGAAGAAAAAAAATGACTGCCCAAGATTTTGTCCGAGGTAAGCCAGGTTTCTCACTGCAGAGGGAAAGCCACCTGAAATAGAAAAATCTAGAAATGGATGGCATGCAGACAGGCAGAAGTCACTTCCCTGGAGAACATTCTACTGAAAAAGGACCTTTACGAACAAGTTTAAGGAAATACATTGGCATGACAACGACAACAGTTAAGACTGATTAAAACACGTGCAGTGATTTTCATCACTGTGCATGGTCCCATATACAGATGTGGTGGTTTGATTTAACTGAATCCTCTGTGCGAGGCTTTAAGCCACACTGATGAGTCCGCCCACCCCTGCAGAGATCAACAAGATGATTTGAAAGTTTATATGGCAGGGCAGAAGACTTAGAATAGTTTCCACAATATTGAAGGAGAAAACAAGGTCAGAAGGCACTGCCCAACTTGAAGACTTGCTATGAAGCTACAGTAGTCAAGACATGGTATTGATGAAAGAAAAGACAAACAGATCGATAGAACAGGATAGAGACTCCAGAAACAGATCCACATCCCTACAGTTAACTCATCTTTGACAAGAGAGCAAAGGCAACACAACAAAGCAAAGAGGGTCTTTTCTAGAAAAGGTGCTGGGATAACTGGACATTCAAAAGATAATCTAGACACAGGCCTTACTGCCTTCACAAAAATGAACTCAAAATGGATCATGTACTTGACTATAAATCTACTGAAAAAAAAAAATACCCTAGAAAACAATAAGGAAAAAAAATTACCTGGCATGGAGTATGGTCATGACTTTACCAAAGGCATGATCCATGAACCAATCATTGATAAACTGAATTCCATTCAAATCAAAAATATCCGCTGTGCAAAATTCATTGTCAAGAGAATGAGAAGACCAGCCATAGGCTGGGAGAAATTATGAGCAGAAGTGGTCAGAACTTAAGCTCGTGAATATTTTTATGATGAATTTCATTATAAATCAAATGCACCCTTATCCACCCACTTCCAAAGTTTGCTCAGTGGAGGTGAAATCTGGGTGAGACGGGGTTAGGGGCCTTCTTTTCTTTGGAGATAGTGTTGTCTTGTTCAGATGGTCATCACTAGTCCTTGTTTTTTGTTTTTTTGTTTTTCTTTCTGACACCAAGTTTGCAAAAACTTCTTGATTCCTAACAAAACATCACCCCCCAGCAAAAGCGGGTAGCTGGGGTGTTTGAGTTGTGGTCGCTGACTTGGTTGTTTCCCTCCTCTTCAAACCTACTCGGGTACTTTGGAGCTGACTTCATGTCTCTCCAGGAAAGCCCGTTACGGGAAGAGAGCTAAAACTCCAGCACATTCTCCACCATGCGGCCTCCCTCAAAGCTCCAGCAGTTCAGCTCCTGTGAAAGTCAGTCAGCCCCAACCACCCTTGTCGTTTCCATTTTCCGCACACCTACGTTTGCCACGTGCAGGACGCATCTACCCCTCGGTGCAGGTCCATCTCACTTGCCCACTGCCATAGGCTACAGTGCGGAACAAAGTTCACTTTCGAATGCAATCTCGAACAAAATGAAAAGGCAAGAAAATTATGAAAGAGAACGCTAGCGACAGCCATTAATATGGATCTCACTGCCAGATCCTTCTGCTTTATCCATCAAATGGGAGTTAGAGGAATCTGTTCCTGCGTGCAGCTGCAGCGGTTCTGACCCTGGTCACAGGCAACTGTCAATCAGAACAGCTCCTGAGAACAGCCTGGAGTGAGCGCCAGCGGCCAGCTGCAGACAGCCGCCGCACTTACTGAATCCCGTCCTGAATGGCACTAGAACCCTTTCCCTGATAACAGTAGCGATCCCTGGGGCCTTTCAACAGCATAACGGGAACTACCCCAAATTTATTTCAGAGACCAAGTTCAGGATTAAAGAATCCAGGGAAAACGACAGGGTTACCAGAGAGGAAGTATACATTTTCTTTAAAAACAAAACATGTTTAAAACCCAAAACGTTTCCGTCTCTGCTTGAAAGTGGCTGAGTCAGCATTCTTTAAATCCATCCCTGGATC